>NW_011494669.1:1950287-1959315 GCF_000754665.1 Bison bison bison
CCTCGAGTGCCGGCCCCCCGGCGCCCGCCTGGAGCATGCCCGCTCCCGGCGCGGAATTGGGGATCCCCGCGCACCCCCAGCCGGGGCCCCCAGAGCCCGCCTTCCCCCGCTGCCCCAGTCGCGCGACTTCAAACGAGGCTTCCTCGCCTCCCAGACCTGTCCCCGCTACTGAGCATGCCCAGTCCTGCCCGCCACCGCCGAGCTTCAACATGGGGACTGAAGTTCTCCGGCTTCGCAAAGAAGAGATGGGCGGGTTGGGCTTTGTATGGCGGAGCAAGCCGAGAAGGGACTGGGCGAGGCCGGCGTGAGAGGAACGAGCAGCTTCGGGAGGAATGCGGGCGGGGGGAGGGGGGAGGCAATAAATATATGTAGAGGTTTGGGTTTGCTAATCCTGTCCGCACCGAGCTAGATACCTTTGCAAGGTCATTCACGTTGTCCCCTCCTCCCTGAAAGCTTTGTGAGCGTATATGTGTTTCTCTGGGTTTAGTTAAGTGACCAAACTACTCACAGGCACGAGGGGAAGAAGGAGAACGATTATTTATAGACAGGTAGGCGGATTTGGAGAGGGAGGGGAGTGTAATTTCTTTACTGGCACTCACAGACACCATGTGGCCTCATGGAGTTGTCTTTTACAGGGAGGAACCTAGGAATACAGTGTAAGGACAGTGAAGGACATAGATGTAGGCGGGATTAACCGGTGCTGGAAGAGACCAAGTAAACAGAAGCAGTCCCAAGCTATAAAAAGCACTTTCCTCACCCAGAAAGGACGCTGAAGAGACAATGTCACCCTATTTATAGAGTAAGGAGTTGCCTGTGTTTTCAGAGGGGCAGGCAGCATCACAGGGGAGACAGCACCACAACCCTGGAGTCAGAGCTGGATTCAAACTCCAACTCAGGCACCCAACAAACCCTGAGAAACTCATTGCTCAAGTTAACACACCTGGTTTCATGAAACAGGACTGGGCATGCTCAGTAGGCAGGACAAATTTGGGTGCTGAGGACCTTCCCAAAGTTGTGCAATCCCTTGAGGCCTCAGCTCTTGACTCTAGAAACTGTCTTGAGAAATCTGCTACAGTCCTGGTGCATAGTAAATGCCCCAAAGAGTTGGTTATCCTTATTACTGTTATTATTAGCAGATCGCCCTTCATTTCCAACAAGGGGAATAAACCATACTCACAGTCATGTTTATTGTGTAACTTACTGTGTGTGATGTTCTCCATCATCTGCACTTATTTAATCTACAGAGGAGTCAGAGGCCTCAGAACACTCAGCAGCAGCCAGGGGCCTGTACCTGGATGGGAATTCCTTCCAGCAGTCTAACCTGGAATCAGCTTTAGGACCCATGACCACTTGAGTGCACAGGTCCCTTGACTCCTTTTTTTTAGATATGGAAACTGAGCCACAGACGGATGGCTGAGGTTATTAAGAACAAAGCAAAGAATAAACCAGGTGGTTAAATGACAAAGAATCCAATGGAGGAAACACAGGAGGCTTGGGTTCAATCCCTGGGCGGGGAAGATCCCCTGAGGAGGGCATGGCAATCCACTCCAGTATTCTTGCCTGGAGAATCCCATGGACAGAGGAACCTGGCGGGCTAGAGTCCACAGGGTTGCACAGAGCTGGACTCGATTGAGCTCGCACGCACATTAAAGAATAAGTCTTAATTCTCCTATTTTTGTTTCCCTGACATTATCATATTATTTGAAAATATGAAGGAAAAACCTAGATGACCTGGCCCCTGCCTCACCTTGAGCTCCTGATTCTCCCTCTATAGAGCAGCCTTTCAGTTCCTCCAACACACGAACATCCCTTTTCATCTGCTGTGTTCCCTTGCGTGTTCCCAGATGTGTTTACCAGATTCCAACTCAGTCTTCAGATCTCTACTTCAACCTCTTAAAGTAGCCTTCCCTGACCCTTGGAACAAGATTAGAGCTCCCTCCTCCTACGCTTGACCTTCATGACTATCAGTTTGTAACACCACAATGGGGGTATAATAGGACGTGACTGAGTTGTTACAGTGATAAAATGAATATATATGTAAAGTGTCCAGCCCATCATAAGTGCTATAAAAAAGCTCAATATTTGATTGTGCGTCTCCCCCAACTACACTGTAATCTCCATTAAGGCAGATGACTCTCTTTCATAACTATCCTTAGGAAGCTCTTGGGAATTATTTGCGACTGAATAAATGACTTGGGTGGTATTTCCCCAGCGTGTCTCTCACTTTCTACTGTAAATTTGCTAAAAACAAAACGCCTGGATTGTCACTCCTAAATATTCAAATATAAAGCTTTCAAATTCTGACATAATTTAAGCTCAGTAGTTTAGGAAGCACTTTAGAGCAGAAATGCAGAGAGTTAGCAATGCAGTGTATCCAAGGACATATCCTCTCCAGCATGATTCCCAGGCATGGTGAGGAAGGCCTGAGCCAGGTGGCTCAGACCCAGGTAGGGCAGGAGCACTGGTGCTGGGGACAGAACATCCTCTGCCTGCTTCCTTTCTCTCTTCTTTGCTCTGGGTGCCTTGAATCGGTTATACCCTGCATGTGATAGAGAGGAAGCCAGGTGGCACATCGCAGGTTTATGGGGTGTGTGGGAGTCAGGGGGGTGTGGGGAGGTTGTGGTTCAGAGGTGTCATTTTGAGGTATGAACTATGATGTGCTCCAGCAGGGGAATGGAACAAATAATGTTTGGAAGAGAGAGAAGGAGGAAGAACTCACAAGGCACTCTCTCCCTCTGTTCATTCATTTATTTACCAGTCATTTATTATGAGTGCACTATGTTGTAGGCAGTGAAATAAATGCTGGGAGTAAGTACGAAGTCAAAACAAATGGCTTCATTGCCCTCTAAGGGCTTACAATTCATAGACAGAGAGAGACAGAGACAGATAAGTCAATGATTCTCCATCATGTGGGTACATAAGAATAACCTAGGGACTTTTTCCTTTTAAACTTCTTGTTGAAAATAACATACATACAGAAATATATACATATCCTAAGGGTAGAGCTCGCTTCCTACGGCCCACTTGTCTTCACAGTGAATTTTGCAGTGAATGAAACAAAGTGTGTCACCTATACTATGGAAGGGAACTCCAAAGGACTCCAGAGAGTGAGCAATGATGGAACAGGGAAGAGAAGAGGAAGATGGGGCTGAGATGGGTGTTAAAATACGCTTCAGGGAGGAAATGACCCTTAAACTGAAGTTTGACCAATCATGGAATTTCATCATGGAACGCTGAAGGAAATCCATTCAGAACTGAGGGAGTGGAGGCCCTGCAGGCGTTTTGAAACCATCTGGCACGCTTGGGAACCTGCCAGGAGATCAACAAGGCCGAAAGGCAACCTACCGAGGGAGGAGGTGAGTGATGGCCAAAAACGTGAGATGGGGTCCAAATCTCAGATGGCTTTCTGCACCATAGGAATCAATTCAGACTTTTTTCCTGAAAGCCATTAGAAACCACTGAAGAGTTTTAGATTATGGAAAAACTCCTAGATTCGCATTCTGGAAGGATCTCTGGCATCAGTCTGGAGAACAAAATAGGGGAGGAGGTCCCTAGTTGGAGGGACCAGATAGACGACTACTGGAAACAACCAGGAAAGAAGTGAGATGGGACCAAGTGAAGGACATACCATTCAGAATGAGATCACTAAGGGGACTCAAAAACTGTTTAAAGAATTCATAGGACTTAGTAACCAACTGCACAACGAGGAAGAGGTAAGGCCAGGATAATTTTTATGTTTCCAGTCTGGGCAACTGGGAATCTGGTGGTTTCAGCATGTAAGACAAAATATGCAAAAAAGAAGCAAGACCTTCTACTTATATTCTCTCTGGGATTTATATTTAAGAAGGGTGATCCTTTAAAAATGTAGATATGATCATGACATTCTTGTACTTACACTGATAGGTAAGCCATATCAATATCTGTCTGTTTCAGTCTAACTCAACACTCCCCACTTGCCTTCTTTCCTCCCTCTCTCTTCCCCTCCCCCCATAAAAAGAGGGAGGTCAGCACTAGTTTTTAACTACTATTAATTAGACTTTTAATTTACTTTTTTTGGAAGACACAGATTAAAACCTGTCCACCATGCCATCATTATACATGATCACTGTAGAAATTCTAGTTCCTTGCTAAAATGGAAATAAAATCCAATGTGCCCAAGCTTTTTACCACTTAATAACCACACTGATGACACAGTATGAGCTTGGGAAAGGATACTCTTCAAGACATAGTTTAAAAAGAATTACTAGAATTTTAACTGTCAGAATACTATCCACCCACGATGACGTCTTTCTTTCATTTTTTCCTCTTTTGCTATTGGTGTCGGGGCCTTTCTTAGAGATTCGCGTGAGGCACCTCAGGAGGCTATTTTCAAGGACTGTGCTATTTTCGATGACCGCGCTTTTCACTTCGATGACAGTGCTTTCTTCAGGGCCCTAGGGCGTAGCTCTGCTTCAGGGAGTCAAAGACCACCCAAAACCAACAAAACTGCCCTGTGAATAACAGTGTTATGGAGAGATTCTGAGGACCACTTCATCAGAGCCTCCCTCTTCTCCTTTCTTCAGAATTGAGCAACTGCTACACAGCAGGTACCATACTAAGTACCAAGGATATAGTCTTACGCAAAAACAAAGTTCCCATCCTTATCCAGATTACAGAATGGACAGGCCTTAAGCACGTAATCACAACAGCAAAAGCGTAACCATCACTCCGAGAAATGCAAAAATGGAAAGACTCCCAGTGCCATGAGGGCACATACCAGGGTGACCTGGACTCGTCTTAAACTTCAGTAGATGAAATGACATTTGCTGAATTCTGGATGCTGAATAGAAGCTAACTAAGGTGGAGGTCGAAGTGCAGGAGGTATTCTTAGGCTCTCTTACGTCATAAACATGTGGGCACTTCGTAAACACTTGCTGATTGAAAAGATGAATTGACCCTGTTCCTCTCAATAGGGCAAATCGAATGTCAGGAAGATTATTCACCAAAATGAACCACTGGAGAGGGTTTAGGCCAATCCCGTTCTTTTTACTATTTTTTCTATATGGCTTGATGGAATATTTTAGTTTTTGTTGTTGGGTTTTTTTGGTTGTTGTTGTTTTTTCTTTTTTTGGTCAATAGAAGTGGAAAAACAAAACATCAGCAGTTGCCACTACAGTAATAACTGTGTGTACAGGAATGAAACACACCCCACATGAACTAACTTCCTGTTACTCACTAATATTTTTTGAGCACCTACCAATGATGATTTATAGGTCACCATTACCAATGGTGAAGGGAGATGGGAGTGTGACTACCTAGGAATTTGATAAGCTATAATCAGAGTGACCCCAAATACTGGGCATAAGTTTAGGAATGTATCTGGCTTTAGCAAATTGTCAGTAGGCTTATTATCTAACATTTATTGAGTTCTTACATGCCATACACTGTACTAAGCACACTGGAAGTGTCATCTTTTTTAATTAGCAAGGTAGTCATGTGAGTTGGATTTGGATACTATTATTAGCTCATATTTTGTATGAGCAAACTAGAGCTTAGAGAGGCTAATGGGTCCAAGGTCACACAGCAGAAAATCTAACAGACATTTGAGTCAGGTCTGGATGGCCCTAGAACCTCACGTTTTGTAACTCAACCACCATGCCGCCCTCCCAAAAGATGGTGTACCTGCTGTCACCTGCAGATTTTACACCACGGTTGCAGACACCTGACATAGTATCCACTGCCCACACAACACTGCCTTTTAAACTACTGAGTCCCTTTACTTCTCACTGAAATGTTTTTGCTGTCCAGTGTCTTAGACTTTTGTTTCCAAAAGGGCTTTTTTCCCTCCCTTTTAAAAAATGTGCCAGCTATTGCCATTTTTCTATTTTGTATATCTATTCAACAAATATTTTAAAACGATGTGCAAACCATTGTTCCAGTTACAGTGATGAGCAAGGCAGAGAAGTCCCTCCCATTCCGGAGCACACATTCCTTTGGGGAGGGGGACAAGGAAAGTCAGAAAATAAACAATAAATACAGTCTGTGTTACGTAACATAAAAATTAAACGAAATGACGTGAAAGAGAATCATTGGGAGAAAGGAACCAGTTTACATGAGGTAGTTGAGGAAGCCACACTGATACCGGTTTCTGAGGGCTGAGAGACTGAGGTGTGAAGCACTGTGAAGAGAGGTTTAGAAGAGCATTCCAGCACATGGAAGAGGGAAGAAAATGAGTATCTGGATGAGAGGGCTGGATGGCATCACTGACTCGATGGACTGAGTCTCAGTGAACTCTGGGAGTTGGTGATGGACAGGGAGGCCTGGCGTGCTGTGATTCTTGGGGTCGCAAAGAGTCGGACACGACTGAGCGACTGATCTGATCTGATCTATATCTATGTGTGTGTGTGTTTGACTCTTTGGGACCCCATGGACTGTAGCCCACCAGGCTCCCTCCTCCGTCCATGGAATTTTCCAGGCAAGAATACTGGAGCAGATTGCCATTTCCTACTCTTAGGGGATCTTCTGACTCAGGAATGGAACCTGGTCTCTTGCGTCTCCTACGTTGACAGGTGGACTCTTACCACTATGCTGCCTGGGAAGCCCACTTCTGTATCTATATCCATATGTGTATGTGTGTGTATATATACATATGAACATATATACATATATATATTCATCTCTTCATCACCAAAGTTCTAATATTTGGGGGGATGCTGATGAATAAGGGGTATGCATTTTCCTTTGAGAATGACAGTAGTGGAAGGAAGAGGCTTTGATTAGGTCCCAGCATTCAGGACATTCAAATTTGTCTTATAGTTTTCCTGTTTTCTGAGTGAAGTCCCCTCTGAATCCTGAAGTTTCATCAGCTACAAATAATAAAAGCTGCTTTAACTCATTCCTACATAAAATGAATTAGTACAGGGAACTGGGTGAATAAAAATCTCTGAAAGGCTAAAGGAACAGCCTCTAGGCTGAGCTCCCAGCAGTGAATCCCACCACAGGATCACCTTCCTAAGGGAACTGCTGCAAGGGAGCTGCTACTTCTGGTACAATAGTAAACCAAGAAACCAGGGAGTCATTGCACCCTTGGGTCCAGGGCTGTCTCAGGCTGAATGGAAACGTCCAGAATTCATGCCCTATATTCTGTCTGTCCAAATCCATGGTGTCCAGGACAAGACACCAGGACCCCTGCTGCCATGCCACTGCCCACCAGACAAAACGGCAGAAGTCGGGCCTCCTCCTCCATCTGGACTTGCACATGCTGTCCAGCTGCATCTGCTTGGCAGAACTAAGCGGTGTACAGGACCCGGGCACTAGCAGGGCCTGGGAAACCGACATCTTCAATTTTCTCATGTGTAGCAACTGATACGGCATGTTTAGTTCAGTTCAGTTGCTCAGTCATGGCTGACTTTTTGTGACCCCATGAACTGCAGCACACCAGGCTTCCCTGTCCATCACCAACTCCTGGAGCTTACTCAAACTCATGTCCATTGAGTCGGCGATACCATCCAACCATCTCATCCTCTGTCGTCCCCTTTTCCTTCTGCCTACTATCTTTCTCAGCATCAGGGGCTTCCCAATGACTCAGCTCTTCTCATCAGGTGGCCAAAGTACTGGAGTTTCAGCTTCAGCATCTGTCCTTCCAATGAATATTCAGGACTGATCTCCTTTAGGATGGACTGGTTTGATCTCCTTGCAGTCCAAGGGACTCTCAAGGGTCTTCTCCAACACCACAGTTCAAAAGCATCAATTCTTTGGTCCTCAGTTTTCTTTATAGTTCAACTCTCACATCCATACATGACTATTGGAAAAACTATAGCTTTGACTAGATGGACCTTTGACAGCAAAGTAATATCTCTGCTTTTTAATATGCTGTCTAGGTTGGTCATAGCTTTTCTTCTAAGGAGCAAGTGTCTTTTAATTTCATGGCTGCAGTCACTGTTCACAGTGATTTTGGAGCCCAAGAAAATAAAGTATGTCACTGTTTCCATTGTTTCCCCATTTATTTGCCATGAAGTGATGGGATCAGATACCATGATCTTAGTTTTCTGAATGCTGAGTTTTAAGCCAGGTTTTTCACTTTCCTCTTTCCCTTTCATCAAGAGGCTCTTTAGTTCCTCTTTGTTTTCTGCCATAAGGGTAGTGTAATCTGCATATCTGAGGTTACCGATATTTCTCCCAGCAATCTTGATTCCAGCTTGTGCTTCATCTAACCTGGCATTTCGCATGATGTACTCTGTATATAAGTTAAATAAGCAGGGTGACAGTACACAGCCTTGATGTACTCCTTTCCCAATTTGGAACCAATCTGTTGTTCTATGTCTGGTTCTAACTGTTGATTCTTGACCTGCATGCAGATTTCTCAGGAGACAGGTAAGGTGGTCTAGTATTCCCATCTCTTTAAGAATTTTCTGCAGTTTGTTGTGATCTACACAGTCAGAGGCTTTGGCGTAGTCAGTGAAGCAGGAGTAGATGTTTTTTTGCAATTCTCTTGTTTTTTCTAGGATCCAATGGATACTGGAAATTGATCTCTGGTTCCTTTGCCTTTTCTAAATCCGGCTTGAACATCTGGAAGTTCTCAATTCATGTACTGTTGAAGCCTAGCTTGGAGAATTTTGAGCATTATTTTGCTAGTGTATGAGATGAGTGCAATTGTGTGGTAGCTTGGACATTCTTTGGCATTGCCTTTCTTTGGGATTAGAATGAGAATTGACCTTTTCCAGTCCTGTGGCCACTGCTGAGTTTTCCAAATTTGCTGGCATATTGAGTGTAGCACTTTCACAACATCATCTTTTAGGATTTGAAATAGCTCAATTGGAATTCCATCACTGGCAGTAGCTTTGTTTGTAGTGATGCTTCCTAAGGCCCACTTGGGACTTCGCATTCCAGGATGTCTGGCTCTAGGGGAGTGATCACACCATTATGGTTATCTGGGTCATTAAGATCTTTTTTGTATTGTATACGGCATGTTACAGGGAGCTGAAATGGAGCTGAGTGAGCCCATCTATTTACCTGCAATAACCTCAATTGAGAATCTTGATAATGAAGT
>NW_011494669.1:1959415-2016160 GCF_000754665.1 Bison bison bison
CAGATTTGAAATAGCTCAATTGGAATTCCATCACTGGCAGTAGCTTTGTTTGTAGTGATGCTTCCTAAGGCCCACTAGGGACTTCGCATTCCAGGATGTCTGGCTCTAGGGGAGTGATCACACCATTGTGGTTATCTGGGTCATTAAGATCTTTTTTGTATTGTATACGGCATGTTACAGGGAGCTGAAATGGAGCTGAGTGAGCCCATCTATTTACCTGCAATAACCTCAATTGAGAATCTTGATAATGAAGTGGCACTGTTTGCCTCAGAGTTTTCTGTTTCCAGCAAACCCCATGGGACAATTGATTACCCTAGGATGTAGCCAGGCTTGAAGCTCCCTATAAATCCTTCAAAGGGGCTGAGATTGAAAATAGGAGGACTAAGCAACTAATAATAATAATGATACTACCTTATGCGGTTAAGAATTCCATCTTTGAAGTCACTCAGACATAGGCTTGAATCCCAGCTCCTCCTCTCAGCCAGCTTCCACTATTATCTGGCACTTTCCAAGAATTTTGTGATGAGGTAAATGTACCGTGTCTACTCTTCGGTGGTGGCCACTGGCCATGCATCATTTCTGAGTACTTGATATGTGGCTAATATGACAAAAGAACTGGATTTTAAATTGTATTTATGTTTTAATTAATTGACATTTTAAAAGTTAGCTTATTTTAAAAACCACTTTATTAAGCTATGATTGACATATAAAAAAACTGTACATATTTAATGTATACTACTTGATGAGTTTGGAGATAAGTAGTATATACCTGTCAAACCATCACAATTTGGCATAAATTTATCCATCACCTCCAAAAGTCTCCTTCTGCCCTTTTCCTCTTATTATATGATGATGATGATAAAAACACGTAATATACCACCTACCTTCTTAGCAAATTTGTAAGTATACACTAAAGTATAGCCATATTGTTTCCCACAGTAGCTAAACCATTTAAACTCAAATAGTAATATGTGACCAGTAGCTACTGTATTGGAGAAGGCAATGGCACCCCATTCCAGTACTCTTGCCTGGAAAATCCCATGGACAGAGAAGCCTGGTGGGCTGCAGTCCATGGGGTCTCTAAGAGTCGGACACAACTGATTTCACTTTTGCTTTTCACTTTCATGCGCTGGAGAAGGAAATGGCAACCCACTCCAGTGTTCTTGCCTGGAGAATCCAAGGAACGGGGGGAGCCTGATGGGCTGCCGTCTATGGGGTTGCACAGAGTCGGACACGACTGAAGCGACTTAGCAGCAGCAGCAGCAGACCTACTGTATTGGATAGCACTGTGTACAATGGGGATAATAGTGGTACCTACCTCATTCATTTATTCAATGAATACTTATACAGTATCTTCTATGAGCATCTACAGGTATTGTGCTAAGGAAAACATCCTGAAGCCTACAACCAGTAAGGCAATCAGACCCATTTAACAAGTGAACAAATAAAATAGCTACAGTTTATAGTCAGCAGTATAAAGGAAGTAACACGGTAGAGCTTTGCAGAATAACAGGGGGTGAGAGGACACAGGATAAAGAAGTTCACCCACATGCTGGCTTCTCCATAACCTAACATAAAACATGAAAAAAGTGATGACTTAAATCACAACAACTGGAACAGGACCTCTCAAAAGCAAGAAATTTAAAAACATCCCACCTTTGATTGCAACACTCTTTTAAGTTGCTCTGACACTTGACCTTTTATTTTTACTGAGAATAGAATGTTCTATATCTGTTTTTTTTTTTAAAACCAGCTTCTGTGGGTCTTATGCTTATGTGCTCAGATCTGTTGCCTGCCATGCCCCTGCCCTGCCTGATGAGGCAGGGGGCTGGCTCCAGAAAGCCAACTTTCTTAGGGTCAGTTGTCTTCCAGCAGGCTTAGTCAGTGGGAGATGTTGGTGAGAATGGCAGAATCTTCTCTTCCTCCCCTCGCTGTCTAGGGAGGCATCTCCCCAAAGTTGCTGACCCTCTTCTGGGGTCTCCATCACCTACGGACACGCCTGCCTTAACTGTCTTCTGCTTGGTGACCATAACTCCTGGGATCTCATTCTATCACCTTCTCCCTGCTTCTCGCCAGCCTAAGGTGGTGATGGCTTCGTGCCATTGCTAATGTCTGTGTTGCCTCACTGTCCTCTGACTAGCTTCTCTGCTTCTTCTTCCCTCTCTGCTGAACACCCTGGTTGGATGTTAGATGACAGACCATCTATGATGTTGACTCAGGATTGGACCTAGGACCATACCCGAAAACAGTTTTAAGGTTTTAACTACTTCCCATGGCATCCCTTTTTGGCCCACCCCTCAGGCCCGTTGAGGTATGATATTCATTATTCCATTATGGGTGGGTATATTTGTGTCAGAAATGCAACCTTCAGAAAATTAAATTTATCAAGTCAGCTGGGCTGCAATCATATAACAGCTGAAATAATGTATTTAAAAGGTCTGGAATCTCTGAATAAAGATTAAACAGTCCACTGGTCATATAAGATGCAGCATGTTCAATCAGTATACTGGAAATTTTATTAGCATACTTTATACTAGTTTCTGTGTAAATAAATAAACCCAAAAACTCAGTGACTTAATGCAATGAAAGTATATTTGCTGTTCTCAAAGAGTTCAATGTTGTCAGCTGGGGGGTGCCTGGTCGGTGTGGTTCATTTGGAAACTAGTGTTGCCCTAGATGTTGACATCCGCTAGCAGATGAGGGACAAAGAGAGTAGAAAGGATGGTGGTGTTTTAGGGACCAAAACTGGAAACAGCATACATCAACTTTGGCCACATCTCACTGGGCAGAACTCAGTCAGTGTTCCCTCTGCACACCCACACCAGTTGCAGGAGAGCCTGAGAAGTGTAGTTTAACTTAATGCCTAGGAAGAAAAAGAAATGACCGTGGAAAATACATGGTCAATAACTACATTTCATTCTTCCTCCCATTTGTAGAATAAACTCCTCCCCGCTCACTTCCTAAAACATTATCCAAAGCTCTAGACCTTGGTGTCGGAGAAGGCAATGGCACCCCACTCCAGTACTCTTGCCTGGAAAATCCCATGGACGGAGGAGCCTGGTAGGCTGCAGTCCATGGGGTCACTAAGAGTCGGACACGACTGAAGCGACTTCACTTTCATGCATTGGAGAAGGAAATGGCAACCCACTCCAGTGTTCTTGCCTGGAGAATCCCAGGGACGGGGAAGCCTGGTGGGCTGCTGTCTATGGGGTCGCACAGAGTCGGACACGACTGAAGCGACTTAGCAGCAGCAGCAGCAGACCTCGGTGATGCTCAGCCAGTTCTATTTGGTTTACATGTTGTTCTTTTTGGTTGAGTACTTTGCAAACTAAAAAGAGGAGTCGTCTGCCCCTGCTCCTTTCTCGTCCCCAAATATACACTGGCGAGCAGAGACAAGGAGCTTCAGGGTCCCATCTGGAAAGGGAAGAAGTAAAAGAAAGCCGACAGTGGCCCAAAGTGGTTGGTCAGGCATTGAGACATTTCCCTGACCAGAAAGCACTGGAAAATGTCTTTTGATTGGACTCTCGCTCTCCTATATGAGAGGCATTATCTTGTCCATATTTCTCTGTGACCCCTGGTTCCACTCTTCTGGAATTCTCTTCATTGTTCATTATCTATCCTCTGTGGCAATATCTGACGTGAGTGATGGGGAGTAAATTATCTCTGACACTATGCAGATTTTGTAGTCTGCCTCCTTCTCATGGAAACCTGTAAGTCCAAGGCTGGTTGTTGCTTTGTACCTTTTTCTAAAATTTATTTTTGGTTGCTTTGGCTCTTCATTGCTACTCACAGGCTTTCTCTAGTTGCGGCAAGCAGAGGCTACTCTTCATCGAAGTGCAGCGGTTTCTCTTGTTACAGAGCAGGATTTCTAGAGCGAGGGCTCAGTAGTTGTGGTGCACAGGCTTAGGTGCCCTGCAGCATGTGGAGACTTCCCGGACCAGGGATGGAACCCATGTCCCCTGCATTGGCGGTGGATTCTTATTCCCTGTACCACCAGGGGAGTCCTGTTCTGTGCCTTGACTCATCTTTGTCCCAGACTTCTGTTTTCTTTGGAAATATCATTTGTGCAAAAACCTAACAGACTTCCCATTGATTTCCTTCTAGACAGTTCCTATGCCACAAACTGAAGACCGAACACTGTTGCAGGCAGTGTTCTCAACATTCTTTATATCTTTCCCCCTTATCCTCATGCCTCCCTCATCTTAATGGCAGCCACCTGGATGACGTCAGGATCGAAATGGAAAGCCACACCTGGGAGGTGATCTGTGCCGAGAGGTGGTGGTGACATAGCCGTTCTTTGTTGCTCACAATTTTCTCACTTTTATTTCCTACCATTTGAGGTCTAGATGTAGTCTACTTCAAGACTTCCAATTAATGTAGTTTTTCTATTTTCTTTCACTTCTCCCTGCAAACTGCCCAAATGTGCCAGCCACTTGTGGCCAAAAAGCACTAACAGTTTGATTCCTTCCAACTGCTTCTCTTGGAGCTGACAGTCAGGAAGCATATGGCTGGCCTCTCAACTGAGAATTCTTGCCAAGTTTTTGCCATGACAGCATGCATTGCCACCTTTTCTGCCTCCGGGATCAGTTTCCTTTCTTCCCACAACTGGCATGCTAAGCCAGTGCCACTTATTTCAGGTTTTCTGGATTTTTTATTTTAGGAGTTACCGCCTTTAAATTGTAATACTGGAGAAGACTCTTGAGAGCCTCTGGGACTGCAAGGAGATCAAACCAGTCAATCCTAAAGAAAATCAACCCTGAATATTCATTGGAAGGTCTGATGCTGAAGCTTCAATACTCTGGCGACCTGATGCAAAGAGCCGATTCATTGGAAAAGACCCTGATGCTGGCAAAGATTGAGGCAAAAGGAGTAGAGGGTGGCAGAAAATGAGATGATTAGATAGCATCACAGACTCAGTGGACATGAGTCTGAGCAAACTTTGAGAGATAGTGAAGGACAGGGAAGCCTGGGGTGCTGCAGTCCATGGGGTCACAAAGAGTCAGACATGACTTAGTGACTGAACAACAGCAACCCCCACATCAAGGTCCCATTTGTGGTGTTTGTTATGGTATTAATGCTAGTTGCATAAAAAGAACCTTCAAGTCTCAGTACCTTAAGACAACAAACACAGTCAAGTTCATGTTTCACTCCACAGTCCAATGTAGGGGTGAGGGCGAATGTGGAGAGGGAACTCTGAGCTGTGCAGTCAGAGAGGAGGCTCAGAGGTTCTACCATCTTCAATGCATGACTCCTGAGGGTGCTCTGAGCATAGATATCCAGCCAGCAGCTGGGAGAGGACAGAGAGCACAGATGATCATATGGGTTGTTTTAGGAGTTGGGTCTGTGAGTGGTGGTGTCTCACCCTGCATACATTTCATTTGTCAGAAATCACCAGTATAGCACAAAAGCTCAGTAGGTCATATAAGTGAGTTGAATAGGAACCAGGATGAATTCAGAAAGTGCATATTCTTTCTAAAGTGAGCAGCAGCCACTCAACTCCAACTGCTTATTGTCAGGTGGGAATGCAGGGTTGCCAGAACTCATTTTTCTAAAGTAGCCAGAAATCCAGATTTTTACATGAAGTCTTGTGATGTTGTCTTCCAACAACACAAGAGAAGAATCTACACATGGACATCACCAGATGGTCAATACCGAAATCAGATTGATTATATTATTTGCGGCCAAAGATGGAGAAGCTCTAAACAGTCAGCAAAATTAAGACCGGGAGCTGACTGTGGCTCAGATCATGAATTCCTTATTGCCAAATTCAGACTTAAGCTGAAGAAAGTAAGGAAAACCACTAGACCATTCAGGTATGACCTAAATAAAATCCCTTACGATTATGTAGTGGAAGTGGGAAATAGATTTAAGGAACTAGATCTGATAGACAGAGTACCTGATGAACTATGGACGGAGGTTGGTGACACTGCACAGAAGACAGGGATCAAGACCATCCCCAAGAGAAGGAGATGCAGAAAAGCAAAATGGCTGTCTGAGGAGGCCTTACAAAAAGCTGTGAAAAAAACAGAAGTGAAAAGCAAAGGAGAAAAGGAAAGGTATACCCATTTGAACGCAGAGTTCCAAAGAATAGCAAGGAGAGATAAGAAAGCCTTCCTGAGATCAGTGCAAAGAAATAGAGGAAAACAATAGAATGGGAAAGACTAGAGATCTCTTCGAGAAAATTAGAGATACCAAGGGAACATTTCATGCAAAGATGGGCACAATAAAGGAGAGAAATGGTATGGACCTAACAGAAGCAAAAGATATTAAGAAGAGGTGGCAACAATACACAGAAAAACTATACAAAAAAGATCTTCATGACCCAGATAATCATGATGGTATGATCACTCACCTAGAGCCAGACATCCTGGAATGTGAAGTCAAGTGGGCCATAGGAAGCATCACTATGAACCAAGCTAGTGAAGGTGATGGAATTCTAGTTGAGCGATTTCAAATCCTAGAAGACGATGCTGTGAAAGTGCTGCAATCAATATGCCAGCAAATTTGGAAAAAACAGCACTGGCCACAGGACTGAAAAAGGTTCAGTTTTCATTCCAATCCCAAAGAAAGGCAATGCCAAAGAATGCTCAAACTACCACACAATTGCACTCATCTCACACGCTAGTAAAGTAATGCTCAAAATTCTCCAAGCCAAGCTTCAACAGTACGTGAACCATGAACTTTAAAGATGTTCAAGCTGGATTTAGAAAAGGCAGAGAAACCAGAGATCAAATTGCCATCATCTGTTGCATTATCAAAAAAGCAAGAGAGTTCCAGAAAAACATCTATTTCTGCTTTATTGACTATCCCAAAGCCTTTGACTGTGTGGATCACCACAAAAGGCAGGTCTTTCTCAAGACCTGCCTCTTGAGAAATCTGTATGCAGGTCAGGAACAGTTAGATTTGGACATGGAACAACAGACTGGTTCCAAATAGGGAAAGGAGTACGTCAAGGCTGTGTAATGTCACCCTGCTTATTTAACTTACATGCAGAGTACATCATGAGAGACGCTGGGCGGGAGGAAGCACAAGCTGGAATCAAGATTGCCGGGAGAAATATCAATAACCTGAGATATGCAGATGACACCACCCTTTGCCTGAGGACACTCAGGCAGTCTGTGAAGAAGCCTACATGGGTTTACTGGTGTCTCCCATCAAGAGTCGCACCATTTTGCCCACCATGCGAGTGTGCCACCTTGATCAATCATCCATCTCCAATCGAGCCTTCGGATGATATAGCTGCAGCCAATATTACATTTGCAACCTCATGGGAAACTGTGAGCTAGCACCACCCAGCAAAGACTCTGAGTTAATAGATTCTTATTTCTTTTTTCCTTATTGTTGTTTTAAGCCACTAATTTTTTGGCATTAGAGCTCAGCAATGGATAACTAATAATGGCCCTAAGTCATATTTTACATTTTTAAAATACTTTTATTTATCGGGCTGTGCTGGGTCTTTGTTCCTACGTGGACTTTTCTCTAGTTGTGGTGTGGCGGCTTCTCTGCTGTGGCTCCCGGCCTCTAGAGCACAGATTCACTAATTGTGGCACATGGGCTTAGTTGCTCCCCAGCATGTGGGATCTTTATGGATCAGGAATCGAACCCATGTCTCCTGCTTGGCAGGTGGATTCTTTAACACTGAGCTACCAGGCAAGCCCCATTTAAAAAAATTTTTTTTTAATTTAAACATTGTATATTAAAAAAGATTCCTTCTACTGAATTCAGGTTACGAATTTATAACATCTATAGGGAAACCAAGAAACAGTGGGCTCCCTTTTTGTGATTTTTGCTTGTTTTGAATTGAACTTTTCAAGCATGATAAATCCAAGAGGGAAAGTGATTTAATTAACTGCATTACTTTTTGCCAGATTCAGTAAGACTGAAGCTTAAACATGATTCCACTATTTATTGGTTATGAGACCTTAGAAAATTTACTTGACCTCTTTTGACTACAATTTCCTTAACTGGAAGAAAGGAATAACAACAGAAGTACTTCTTGGGGCAGGGGGGGAAATTGTGAAATACTTTGAAATAAGAAAAAATTAGTGGGTGTCCTATCTGTTAATCTATTAAAAGTTTACTCTCTGCATTTCATTGGCTTTGAGTTATTTTACAACTCTACAATTTGCAGAAAACAGAGTAATGTAAATGTTCTTATACATAGAAATGCAAATTGTGTCCAGGGGTATGCAACCCATTACTTTCCCATGGATAAAGATCAGTTTTACACCAATAAAGTAAGTGCTTAATTAAGCATTCCTGATGGCTTAATGTATTCTCATTTGGACTGGCTGCAACATCTTAGTTATTACATCATTAATTAAATTAATAAAACCAGAGACATGTTTATATTTGTGAGTCATGACTCAACTTAAAAAAATTTCTCCTTCAACAGATTTCAGAGTGTTATTATGATGAATAAATTAATTAATGCATGTAAAGCCCTTGGCACCATGACTGGCACAGAACTTAAAATGCTAAGGAAGAGGGTAGTGAAGATGCAAAGATGTGAGGTCACCAATTTAGGTGAGACAAAGGTCTGTTGGTCTACCTTCTCTATAGATTCCTTTTGCTTTTTAAAAAATTTCCTATTTATTTGGCTGTGCCAAGTCTCTTAGTTGCAGCATGTGGGATTCAGCTCCCTGACCAGGGATCAAACCTCGTCCTCCTGCATTGGGAGTGAGAAGTCTTCTCCACTGAACTACCAGGAAAGCCTCTTCCATTCCTGATTTCTAAAAAGAATAATCAGGGAAAACAACTTTGCAAATCAACAAAATGGCAGTCAACATGCTAACCAACATAGCAATTACACAAGATTTCCAAACACTCATCTCACCTATTCTATCCCAGTGAGAAAAATAATACAATACCAACTTTAACAGTTGCTGAGAAGGCCCATGAAAGTAATATACATGGGGGGACTGTGAATGAGCCAGAAGGGTGCTAATCTGAAAACAGATTTAGAAAGCACGTGTCTGAGAATTCTTTCAATTCTCTGCTTCCTGGTAAGTAACTGAAATGCCTTAAGTGGGCCAGCTATAAGAAACAGCTCTATCAATTTTTGTTCCAGACAGAGATCAAATATTTAATAAAGAGAAAACATTTCTTCTTACACTGCCAACTGAAATTTTTATCACTTGCCATCTGCCTCTGCAAAGATTAGGTCACTAGCCACCACAGTTGCTAACCTACACCCCCTGAAAAGAGTTCAGGGAGGCAATCAGGAATGAGGCACTCTGTGCTCTGGGGAAAAACTCACAGAATAGGCCTTCAGATAGTTAGATATTTTCAGAAGATTTTATGAGCAGAATTTCTTGTATCTGCTCATAACTAGAAAAGCACTAAAATAATTAATGGAGACATCTGCTCCTCTTGACGAGCACCAACCTTCTTGTGACCAGCAGTAACCTTCGGCCAAAATATGTGCTTGTTTGCACATATCACCCCCACCTCCCAAATCACATATATACAGACCTCCCCCCTTACCTCTTCAGAGCAGTTCCTTAGAGCTACCTGAGAAACCGTCTCCCAGGTTATAGTCTTCAATTTGCCCCCAAAAAACTTAACTTCACAACTCTTCCCTTGTGCATTTTTTTCAGTCGACACTAGGAAGTGAACAAACCTGATGATAACTGGAAACAAATACTCTGGCTTAGCATCAGAGAAGCAGTATGGAATGGAATGATGAACTGGAAGTGGGGGCCACTCTAGTCAAATGTTGCCACCCAGGAATTCTGGCCTCGGTTTTGTAAGAGCAGCAAGAATCTCAGTTATTACGGATATTTCTTCAGTTCAGTTCAGTTCAGTCGCTCAGTCGTGTCCGACTCTTTGCGACCCCATGAATCGCAACACGCCAGGCTTCCCTGTCCATCACCAACTCCTGGAGTTCACTCAGACTCACTCACGTCCATCAAGTCAGTGATGCCATCCAGCCATCTCATCCTCTGTCGTCCCCTTCTCCTCCTGCCCCCAACCCCTCCCAGCATCAGAGTCTTTTCCAATGAGTCAACTCTTCCCATGAGGTGGCCAAAGTACTGGAGTTTCAGCTTTAACATCATTCCTTCCAAAGAAATCCCAGGGCTGATCTCCTTCAGAATGGACTGGTTGGATCTCCTTGCAGTCCTAGCTCAAGCAATTAACTAAGCACCCAAATCAGGCAATCAAGACACATCTACCATTTCTGTGTGACCTCTGACTTAGGCCATGATGTTCTGGATGTGCTCTCTAGGTGGCAACTACTTGTCGGTGACACTCATCAGAAGTTTCTTATCATGGTTTGAAGCCTTATTTACTGGCATGAGTAGGAGATGAAGTGCCAGAGAACTGCTGATCATGTTTGCTTATCAGACTGGGGTTGCTGGTCCTCAACAAAGAGAAAGAGTAAGTAATATTTGCGGCTCTCCTGTCAGCCACTGGATACTTTCTTTTGCCATCGCACTTTGCTTTGTCCATCATAAAATGTACACGTGGGGAGAAAGGGTTCTAAGTATGTTCATCCTTTCAGGAAGCTTGTGAAAAACTGTAAGTGTTAGTCAGTCAGTAGAGTCTAATTCTTTGAGACTTCATGGACTGTAGTCCATCAGGCTCCTCTGTCCATGAAAGTCTCCAGGCAAGAACACTGAAGTGTGTAGCCATTCCCTTCTCCATGGGATCTTCCGGACTCAGGGATTGAACCCACATCTCCTGCATTGCAGGCAGATTCTTTACCATCTGAACCATCAGGGTAGTCCAGGAAGCTTGTATTGTAGTAGAAAACAGACAACTTTGGAGTCATATAGACATAGATTTGAGCTGCAGCTGCAGTGCTTAAGAGGTAACTGACTATGGATACTTTGCTTAACACCTCTGAGCCTTGGGTTTCCTCACTTGTAAGAGAATAAAAGTTGAATACAGAACCAGGCTTCTTCATTCTGACTGTTCGGCCATCTTCAGTGTGTGTCTTTCTGCCCATAGGTTGCAAGGTGGCTGTTACAAGTACAAGCATCGTTCTGAGTTCCAGGCAGGAAAATGCAGAGTGAAGGTTAAAAGGCACATGTCAGCTATGTCTCTTTTATCAAAATTCAGTAGCTTCCTAGAAGTCATATTGAGCAGACTTTTGTTACTGGTCATATTAGCCACCTCTGGTTGCAAAGGAACTTGGGAAATAAAATTTTTTTTAGTTGAGTACATTTCCACTTACTCATAGGGCAGAATTCTCCTCTGAATGGGAGATTGGCTATTGGGTTAAAAAACAAAAAACAAAAAACAAAAAAACAACCAAGTGGTATCTGCCAAAGTGCTCAGTAATCCTGGATATTATGTTTATATTATATTAGTTTTTATCTCAGCTAGTATATTTCCTTTGTCATCATATCCAAAGGGCTGGGCGTATGGTGTATGTGTGTGTATTCATTCTTGCTTCTTGCCCATCTAACTGGTACGTCAGAAGTACATTCTTCCTAGCTAGACTTAACAAAAAGCTAAAAATTAAAAAGAAAGAAAAAAAGGCACTTCTTCCATAAGTAACTACGCCAAGAAAGTACCTTTGGTGTTTTTTTTTTTTTTTCTGTTGAAGATGAACCATTATCATTATGATAATAGCTAAAATTTACTGAGCATTAATGGTGTGACAGAGACTGTGCAAAGTTTTTCTATTCATTATAACCATTATAAAAACTCTATAAAGTGGATTCCATCATCCCTACTTTACCAGTAAGGGAACTGATGCTCAGAGAGGTTAGTTGGCTTAAGACCACACAGCTAATACACAGTAGAGCCAATATTTGAAGGTGGATCTGTCTGATTGCAAAATTCCTGCTCTCATTTTATAGTACTGACTATACTGGCAGGTTGTGAGATGTTCCTCACCTACATTTGGAAACTCTTTCCAAACTTTATTCTAAAGCCCAAATCTTGGTCTCAGCACTTGGCCAATGCCACAATAATAACTGATGTAGGTAAACTCCACCAATGGATTGTAGAATTAGTGAGGTAAAGTTTGATGAAAAACAGGATAGATGCATATTTAAAAAGTATCTCCACATGAGAAACTCAATTATAAAAATAGTAACTTCATAGTGTAGAAAGCAGGCTCACATCACCGTAACCAAGTAATCCAAGTTAACATCACTAGTAATGAGACGGAGCAGTATCATGTGACCCCTGAAATGGTGCCCTGAGAAGCGCACAGCATTACTTCTGTAGTGTTCCTGCCAAAAATGCACAAGCTAAATTTAATCATAAGGACATCAGACCCAACTTGAAGGACATTCTACAAAGTAACTGGCCAGTATTCCCCAAAAGTATCAATGTCATGAAAGACAAAAAAAAATTAAGGAAGTGTCTTAGCCTGAAGAAGACAGAAAAATATGACAACTAAATGTAATGTATGATCCTGGATTGGATCCAGGACCAGGAAAAAAAAATCAATGTGACAATTAGGGAAATTTGAATAATATCTGTATATCAGTTAATAGTATGGTAAGAAAATTTTCTATTCTTCATAATTGTGCTATCATTATGCATTGTGAACATTTGGAAACTGGGTGAAGGATATATGAGAACTTATTTTTGGTTCTTGGTGACTTTTTCTTGCATCATTTTTTATAAGTTTGAAATTATCTTAAAATTAGAAATTAAGAAAAACCTGCCTTACCCAGTTCACCTGCTAAAGGTGTTTACTTATCAAAATTATGTCTGAACTGCAAGTATGTCTCCACCAGTTTTCTCATCTGCTCTGTGTTCTGTCTCTAAGAGGCTGACCTGTTCTTTGTCCAGATGGTACCAGGCTCAGTGGTGCCAGATCTGAGAACTATTCACACCCTAGATAGCATACATTTGTATATTCATTATGACAACTTTCTGGCAAATGAAAGGAAAATGTTTTGTGCTAAAAAACAAAGTATTGTGACAGTCTGTCATGATATGGAGGTAAAGTGTCTGGGGAAGGCTACTTTTTTGTTCTAATTCAGTGCGGGTGAGCAGTGGTCCTGCAGTCTGTTTCCTTCCGTCACCACCCGGGTACAGCCTCTCCTCGTCCAGATTAGATCTCGGCATAGGCCACCTCCTGGCGGAGGGATATCCCCTTTCCTTATCTCTCCTTCAGCTGCAAAACAGAACCTTCTCCCAGATTTTCAAATATCCTGAGGCGCGACATCCTCAGTTGGCAGCGGGTAGGCTACACTGACCAGCCAGCGTGTAAAGAGGAGATGCAGACCTCAGGGCTGTAAGATGAAGAGCTGATTCTCAAACTTTCCCCCAGAGGTTCCCCAAGGTAGAGGAGAGTTCTATCAGTTCTGCAAATAACTGAAAATCCAGTTGAGGCTAGATTACACACAAAGAAATTTGTTTTGAGCTCTCAGGCAGTCCAGAGCTCAAAGGGGCTGCAGGGCCACTGCCATAAGGGCTTCCCTCCATTTCTTTGATACTCTCCTGGTTCATCCTTTGTGTATCAGTTTTGTCTCTAGATTAGAGTCCTCACTGAATAAATGGCTTACAGAGCAAATGCAGACACACACTTCTTCATGTTCTACAGGAGAAAAAGACTACCTTTCACCCACTGTACCACAGAAACCTTTCCCTTCAGGCTGACCGAGGGGTCAACTGAGGTCACACGTTCCACTCCTCTGCCAATTACATGCCCCAAGGGAGCTGTGCCATGAATGGCTGGAGCCTGAGTTCCTAAACCATTCAACGGCAAGGTGGTGGGATTACCACGAGTCATTCAGAGTAAGCAAGACACACTCCCAAAGCTAGGAATGAGGTTCAATTCCTTTGAGTACTGGGCCTCCTGAAGAAAAAGTGGATACCTGAACAAAAATCAGGGCTTTGCCAGGGAAAGGGATGGGAACAATTGACGTTGTTAAGTGAATTCCTATGCCCTGTGAATCTAGAGTGTTGGCCCAGCCTGACCTTCTACAAACAGGACTTTTCTTTGTATACCTTCTTCCTTTATAAATGGATTATACTGCTATGGAAGTTCCTCAAAATATTAAAAACAGAAACATCACATGATCCAGCAATCCCACTGCTGGGTGTACATCCAAAGAAGTGGAATGCAGGATCTCAAAGAGATATTTTCACACCCATGTTCCTGACACCACTGTTCACAATAACCAAGAGGTAGAAGCAACACAAATGTTCACCCCCGGATGAATGGCTAAACGAAATCTGGTTTACAGGAATATTATTATCAGTCCGTAAAAAAGAAGGAAATTCTATCACAAGCTACAACATGGATGAACCTTGAGGACACAATGCTAAGTGAAATAAGCCAGTCACAAAAAGACAAATATTGTATGAATCACAAATGGCCATCACATTGCGAATATTATATGAATCACAAATGGCCATCACATTGCGGGTTGTGATGACGTTTCACAAATTAATAATTTTCTCTTCCATCACATTTCATCTAATTTTAAAAATCCTTTTCCTGCTTTCTTTTAAAATTTTATTTACATTCTTGCTCTATTTCATAATGTCTGAGCCGGGTTCATCTTAGAATGAATCTTCCAATTTTGTGGGAAATTGGTTACTTTATTTTATATATATATATTTTTTTTATTTAGAGGATAATTACAATATTGTGATGGTTTTTGTCATACATTAGCAAGAATTGGCATTAGGTATACATATGTCCTCTCCCTCTTGAATCTCCCTCCCACCCCTTAGGTTGTTATAGAACACTAGCTTTGGGTTCCCTGCATCATGATGGAACTCCCACTGGCTATCTATTTTACATATGGTAATGTATATGCAGATATTTATTCTGTGGCATCCAGAAACCCTTAGCCACATTTGAGAGGAAAGGTATGGAACCTGGAGGAATGGGTTTTCTGGAAGACAATCTCTCTAGTTAAGTGAATTGTAATGTCGTCATATACATGATGAACTATTAGCCATTAAAAAGGCTTATGAAGAGTATAATTTTTTAATGCGGGAAATTCTTATTTTACAATAATAAATAAAAAAGACAAAAGAGAAGTCAACGTTGACCATGACTATAAAAGAAAGAAGTGACAGGAACAATATTGGGAATTTGAAACAGAGATATAGGAAAATACCCCAAAAGAAACCAATGGAAATGTTAACAGTGGTAGTCTTTGGGTGGTAGATTTCCAGGAAAGTTTTTCTTTGAACTTTCAATTTTCTTGTTTTTTTTTTTTTCCCCCTCCTAATTTATGATGCGTGTAGAATGTTTAGTAAGGAAAAAGTGAACTGGGGTAAACATAAAAATTGCATCTCTAAGGGACTCACTTATAAAAACATAAACATTATGACCACTGTTCTGGCTGTTCAGAGAAATTACACTACCACCCACGCCCCTGCTTTTTTATTTTTAATGTGATTTTTGACAGTTGAGGTCAACATAAAACTTCTACTGTAAACATAAAAATAACGATAGGTCCAAAACTAGGTGGCTCAGCTTTCTCTGTGATTTAACTTCTTGGCCATTTAAAGTTTTATCTCTGAGTAACAACAAACTATTCCTATTAGCATTGAAAGTAAAGTAA
Source organism: Bison bison bison (assembly GCF_000754665.1). Classification (NCBI taxonomy): domain Eukaryota; kingdom Metazoa; phylum Chordata; class Mammalia; order Artiodactyla; family Bovidae; genus Bison; species Bison bison. The sequence goes on from NW_011494669.1 coordinate 1,974,910, forward strand.
TTCAGAACAAAATGCAATTCTTGGTTGTCCGAAAAAGGATTAAAAGTCTTCTATACAAAAATAGAAAATTGTTCACAGGGATATAATTTGAAAGTCTGAAAGCAGCACATTTATGTGTAAAAAGGTCATTTTGTTTTAATTCTCCCTTACGTAACTCCCATACTAAAATTTAAGGAGGCTGAGTTTGTTCCATGTGAGTGCTCTTTAATAGTGCTGTCATTCCGTTTCTTCTAAGTACAGCTTTACATAAGCATCCCCATGTGGAAATTCCAAGGTCAGAATAATTCAGATTCTCTCCTGGGGACGAACTGTGTTTGTCTCGTGTAAGATGACGGAATGTCCCTGTAGTGAGATGGCTCTGGGTTCGGTCTGCAGACTCTGCTAAGACTCAAGCCCCTGGATGTGGTCCAGCCACGATCTCCATCAGTGTGGTCACAGGGCCGCTCTGAGCTGGCATTTGCAGCTGCTGCTCTCCCCTGCCCTGAGCACCTGCCCTGCAGAGACTTGAACTTGGTCTATCTAGGCATGTTCTAGTCAGCTGCTGTTGGTCTGCATCTTACTACTGTGGGGCTTTGGGTTAATCGGTAACTTAACTTTTTGTGGCAGGGAAACTTATTGAGAATCAGTTTTTTTTTACATTCTCCAGACCCTGTGCTCACCATCCCTTTTCTTAGCAGCAGACTCGTGGTATTTTCCTGCCTTGGGGTTTTTTTGCACAAGGAAAGACATTGCCATGGACCACTTTTTGCTTTGTTAAAGTTCAAACTCGGCCAGCTTCTTCTATGCATTCTTAGAAAGACAGGAGAAAGGGAGACTCTTTGAGAGAAGCAAGAAGGAAGAGACAGATATACCTGTCACTAAAAAAGGGGAGGCCTGGGAAGGGGAGGAGCCCAGAGATTTGAGTAGCTAGAGGAGGATGCTAGTGCCCAGAGAGGAAAGGTGTGTAGTGAGGTATACCTTGACCTACCCCAGCCCCTCAAAGATCCTTGACATTGCAGGTCACACAGAAGACATGGCATGTCTCATTTCAGAGGACATTTCCTAGTACAGAAAATGGGCATCCAGCAGGTAATCATGCAGTTGGATAAGAAAGGACAGGGCCAGACCCCCCCATGCTTTAGCACACTGGGCAAGAACTGGAATCCTGAGTCAGGTCCCGTGAAGGAAGCCCTCTAATGGCTGAGATGTCATTTCTTGCCATCCCAGTGGAACCATGTTAGGAGTTAGATTTAATTAAATTTTAGAGCATAAAATAACTGGACATTTCTTACTCATTTGAATTTGTGTATATTTCTGCTTTGGCTGTTTGAACCTCTATTTCTTCATCATATCCTGGAGATCAAACACTTGCCTCATAGTATCACTGTAAGGATTAAGTTAGGTTAAGATGGGAGGACCTGGGAAGGCCATTGGCCATACTCACTAGGTGGTTGGTTGCTGTTAATTCTCTAAAAAGAATGTTTTTTCCCTTCACTTCAAGATGGGACTGCCAGAAAGAATGGCAGAAGCTGCCATTCAGCTTCTATGGAAGGCTTTGGGTTAGGGAAGGCAGAGGGGCAGTGATTTTAAAAGTAATAATAATGATTGCTACTTTTTTTGGAGTCTATTAATTGGGGACTTTTTAATATTGAGGTTTAAACTGATTTGGGCTTTCCGGGTGGCTCAGTCGTAAAGAATCTGCCTGCCAATGCAGGAGACGCAGGAGACTCAAGTTTGATCCCTGGAGCAAGAATATTCCCTGGAGAAGGAAATGGCAACCCACCCCAGTATCCTTGCCTGGGAAATCCCATGGACAGAGGAGCTGGCAGGCTACAATTCGTAGGGTCACAGAGTCAGACAGGACTGAGCACACATGCATGCACATAAGTTGATTTACAATATTTTCTTTCAGGTACAGTACCTGAATTCACAATTAAAAATTCACAATTTTAAAAGATGGTAATCCATTTATACTTATTATAAAAATTGGCTACATTCCCTGTGCTGTATAATATGCCCTAGTAGCTCCTTTTATGTATAGCAGTTTATATCTCTTAGTATCTCTTAGTACCCTAAGCCTGTTCTCTATAACTGTGAGTCTTTTTTTTGTTGTTGTTGTTATATTTACTAGTCTCATTTTTCAGATTCCACATATAAGTAATAATATAAAATACCTGTCTTTCTCTGACTTATTTCACTAAGCCTAATGCCATTCAGGCCCATCTGCACGGTTGCAAATGGCAAAACTTCATTCTTTTTTATGGCTGAGTAGTATTCCATTCCACCCACATGCTGTATCCTTTTATTCATAATGATAGGCAGTATTTATTAAGAACCTGTTATGGATCAGACATTCCTAGACTATAAATCTTGTCAGAGGTTTTTCATCTGTTCTGTGGAGTTCTAAGATTCCATGGAGGGTCTCAGGAGCTGCAGTGAAGGGTCAAAGGGAAACCTGTGAGTCCACATACAAGGCTGATTCCTTGGCTTCAACTAGGTCAGTTTTGCATTTACCTGCTTAATGCATTGATCCTCTATGTGAGACTTTGAGAAGTAGTATGTCTTTTAAAAATGTTGGAAAACTTCTACAGAAATATTGGATCATGATGGCAATCCAAACAAAAACATGTTCATCCAGCCTTCCTCCCCTGATCTAAACCCTAAAACTAACCTAAAGGATATATATATCTACAGATACCTATAAATATATAGATCCTATATGTCTTTAGATATATAGATATTTGAAGATCCTGTTGACTTGCAAGAATTTCTCTAAACGGATCAAACATTCTGCACAAACTGTTGAAATACAGAAAGTAGAACTGAGATAACACTGAAAAGGGACCCCTGCCCAACATTAAAGAAGAGGGCACCTATAAATTGTGAGTCAGGCTTCAGTACTGCTCCAATACTCAGTATTTTCCAGTAGTTAGGGAAAGGAGATAAACGGTCAGGAGGCAGTCCCAAACCAACATTTAGGGTGATTCTGGTAGCATTCCAGCAGCAGGGACAATCAGGCAGTTCCTCTTTTCTTCCTTCCACCTGTGCTACGCAGCAAACAGCCAAAGTAATTCCAATGGGACCTCTTGGGGATTATAAGCAAAGTAATAACCAAGAGATGTTTGTACCCCATATGAAGTGGGAGTTCCCATGCTCAGAAGACCAGCTACTGATCCACTTGACCTGGTGGTATATCCTTCCTCTAACCATAGGAAGCAGAAACAACGAACAGATAAGCACTCAAACATATACGCAAGGCTAAGAGGTAACGGAAAATGCAGACAGATGAACAACTGAGAATCACCAAGTATTTGAAGAAAAACAAAGAGGTGTCCCAGAAGGAAAGAATGGAGGGAATGAAGGGAAAGAAATATTAAAAAACCAACAGAATAAAATAGCTCATTGTCAATGAAAGACATCACACCTCCAATGAAAAGAGCCCATTAGTGCTGCTTCAAATGAATAGAAAAACAAAGCAAAACCCAGATCACATCCAGACACTTGATGGTAACATTTCAGAAAACTAAGGATAGATGACAATTAAAAAATTATCCCTAGGTAAAGAAATTAACAGCTAAAGTAAAGCATATTACTTGGGAGAAGGAGACCATCAACTATTATTATAATTTTGTAAAAATTATAGAAAACCCTGGCGTCACATGGGAATAAAGTCCAAAAATAAAATCACACAAGGCCAGTTCCCAGGGTCTGCCTCACAATACCAACTCTAGTGTCATCTAGAGCTAGCTGTTCATCTGGCTACATACCAGTGGGGTGCACTTTAAATCACGAGCTGTCTTCCCATTAGCTCACACCTATTTCAGTGACTAATTTTGAGACTGGCGTGGGTACCACTGAGGACACAGGGCCCACCCCTCACATCCCTACTTACCAAAATGGAGTTGCTGCTGTTTTTCTCTCCGTGGAGACTCTCACTCTCTTCCATGCCATGCCTCTCCTGCACAACATCAGCTCGTCCCAATCCAAGAACAGTGCTGAGTGGAGAATGGGAACCAACCTCCAGTCAGGTTACCTGCGAGTCCACACGAAGGTGAAGGTTATTATAAGAGCAGCTTGCAGAGAGGCAGGGCATGAGACAATGGGAAATGAGAGGGACCATTCTGATGGGGAAGCGGTGAGGACAACAGAGAAAGGAAGGCTGGTCTGCAGAGGGGCTACAGCATAGTGTTTCCCCAGGGCTAGGGAGTAGAGGTCCTGAAGTAAAGAGGGTAAGCGGAATGCAGTGCAGAAAATCAGATTTTGTCAGATCAAATAGGATTGATATGGGAAAATACAAGATAGTGTTAACTAAAAGTAATCTGGATCAAAGAACCTGTGAACACAGTTTGATCCCTGAAGGTGTGTTTTCTTTAAATCTTTTATATGCCTGCTACATGCTGAGGGCACTGCAGACAAGAGGCATGAATGGAAAGCCTGCCATTTGTACCCCCAAAGGGCTTATAGATCAGCATCATAGATAGCTTTCAAAGTAAACAAAGGTTAAGAGTGACTATCACTGGCTGTAACATTGTTCTTTTAGTATCGCTAAGTCCTGTTCAATTCTTTTGCAACCCCATAGACTGTAGCCCTCTAGGCTCCTCTGTCCATGGGATTTCCTGAGCAAGAATACTAGAATAGGGTACCAGTTCCTTTTTCAGGGGATATTTCTGACCCAGTGATCGAACCTGCATCTCTTGCACTGGCAGGCGGATTCTTTACTGCTAAGCCAGCTGGGAAGCGGTTGTAAAACTAGGAGTGAGTTAATTTTCTTCCTTATAAATCATGCTTTCTACAATAGCTATGTATGCCTTTTATGAGAGAAAAGCAATGAATCTTATATTTTAAATACACAAACACTACAGAAAAATGAAAACAAAGGAGACTAGGCTATAGAGAATCGATTCACACTCATCAGGCTAACAACAGCTTTATTTATAAAACACAATGCCAATTTTATTTATTCAGCCATGTCCAAGATCTTACGATAGCGGCCGAGGTTATACAGAGGGTTAGGATAAATCCTTGTTCACAAGTAAGATTAAATTATGGTTTATGTGGTATTTATGGAAGAGGGAGCTGGAAGAATGGTTGACAGATAAGGCACGTATTAATAATTGTATTTCTTTGATGAATAAAATAAGGGCTAACTAGAGGTGTATGCGGAGAAGGCAATGGCACCCCACTCCAGTACTCTTGCCTGGAAAATCCCATGGATGGAGAAGCCTTCTTTCCTTGCTTATGATAAAGCTTATTTCTAGGAAAGGTCTTAGCAATATTTAAAATTTATACTGATGAAAACAAACCTGTAACACATGCAACAAATATCACTTCTTGAAGAGATGATGCTGGTATTACCACTGCCTGTGAAACCAGGTTGGAGCTGAACATCTGATGAGGAGCCAGAAACAGAATCCCCAAGTGATGAAGTGTTACCAAACACAGAGAGACTTTCCTTTTTCAAGACTTTCCTCAGTATTACTGGTCTCCCTAAACTCAGGCTTGCGTTTAAACAGTTTCTGTTTTTAAAAAAATTTATTTATTCACTTAGTTTTATTTTTGGCTGAGTCTTTGTTGCTGCACAAGAACTTTCTCCAGCTGTGGCGAGCAGGGGCTACTCTCTAGCTGTGGAGTGCAGGCTTCTCATTGCGGTGGCTTCTCTTGTGGAGCGTGGGTTCTAGGCAAGCGGGCTTCAGTAGTTGTGGCCGCATGAATGCAGTTGCCCCAAAGAATGTGGAATCTTCCTGGACTGGGGATCAAATTCATGTCCCTTGCACCAGCAGGTGGATTCTTAACCACTGGACCACAGGGGAACTCCAGCAACTTCTATTTAAATGAGTAAACAGTCATAATCTCTTGCTCACTGATAAACATACGCTGTTCAGGGCTAGCAATTAATTGGTCACACATTTTCAGCGTTTGGTCTTTGGAGACTTTTTCAAAGACTGTGCTTGTGATGCCACTGTCAGCACTGCTATCTTTGGACTGACCTGTACTCACCACTCTCTCAGCAATCTCCCCGTGACTCAAAGAAAGCATGGGGGCGTCGTTATGTGTTCAGCATCTCTTCAAAGTCTGCTTCTTTCGATTCTATTTACACTGTCAGCTGATAAGTTTTTGGCAAAAGTAATGAGCTTTGCTATCATCTTTTAACCAGAGTCTCTAAATACTTCAAAATCTTTATCGGTCAGGTAATTTTCAAACATCATTGTGGCCCAAAGTCTGTACTAGTTAGCGTTGATTTACTGACATCATTCTAAGCGTTAGCAGTTGTGTTGGTGGCTCAGAGGGTAAAGAACTGACTGCAATGCAGGAGACCTGAGTTCGATCCCTGGGTTGGGAAGATCCTCTGGAGAAGAAAATGGCAACCCGCTCCAGCATTCTTGCCCAGAGAATCCCACCGACAGAAGAGCCTGGTAGGCTACAGTCTGTGGGATCACAAAGAGTTGGGCATTACTGAGTGACTAACACAAAGGGCATTCTCGAGACTAAATTCTTTAGGAAATCTTGGATTTTCAGGCTCCTGTTGACCAAAGCAAGAATACTACTCAAAAAAAGGAAAAAAGCATTTATACCTGTTCTTCAAGGAGCATAGAATTCCCTGGTCACAGGGTCATATTATGGATGTAACACTGGGGGAAAAGTAAGTGCCATAAACATTATTTTTCACAAGAAGCTCAGGAGGGGGATGTGCAGAACAGTTGTCCAGGCACAGTAAAGTTTTGTAATTGTCTTCCAGTCCAGCTTGCTTGCAATGAGTTCATGTTGCTGGCACAAAGTGCTAATACAACCAATCCAAAAAGATTCCTCTTGTTACTGGTGCTTTCCTGTTTGCATAATACTGCAAAGGTAAACTGTGTACACCTTTTTGTTTTTTTAATGTATTCATCTGGCTGCACTAGGTCTTAGTTTTAGCACGTGGGATCTAGTTCCTTGACCAGGGATCAAACCCGGGCCCCTTGCACTGGAAGCCTAGAGTCGTAGCCACTGGACCACCAGGGGAGTCCCTTTGCACACCTTTTAAACATCTTGGATACAGACTTTTCTCAATCACTGTCAATTTGAACTTGTGTGTGTCTGCAGCCTAAGCACAACCAAGAACAGTCAACCTTTGCTTGGCATCCTAGATATCTGTTGGTGCCTTTTTGTCCGCCATCATTAAGGTTTGTCTAGGAATGCAGTAGCAGTACAGAGCTGTAAATGTGTTCAGGGCTAAGGTTTTCATCAGATATAATCTTGGCAAATTCATCAATATCATTTTCAGTGGTCTCGTGATCATCAGCAGCTTCTTCACCACAGATTTTAAGATACTTGATACCATGATGCTTTTAAAAGTTTTACAGCCAGTCTTCTGAATATTCACACTCACTCTCAATGTTCAGTTCTTCATGGTATAGCCTAGCTTGTTTTATGACCTACAAGGCAGTCAGTGGTGTATATTGACTTCTTTGTTGTTGAATCCATTCAGTTAACACACAGTCAGGATCCTTGTTTTTGGTCCTATGAAATGTTTTTCTATTTTTCACTAGCACTTGGTTATCACTGTCACCGTAAAATTTTAAGAACTTATCTTTCTGTCTGTACAAGTCATAAATGTTGATGGTTCCCACACCATATTATTCAGTAAGGCATCTCACAGACATACCACCACCAAGCTTTGCGGTAACTCCACTTTCTGAGCTACTGACAAAGACAGATGCATCCTTTTCTTCTGTTACCCAGAGGCATGTCTTTAACTCTTTGGGTCATTTTCACAGTGCAATTAATCCTCAAGCCACCAAATGTCAGCCGAGAGGAGACATTAGTGGTGATGGACATGAGTGCTGAGATATACCTAAGGCTGCAGAGCTGAGGTTTTGCTTCCAAATAATCCTGGTGCCAAACTTATAAAAATGCTTTTGGGTCTCAGACAGTACTTTTTTGGTTTTGTGTTTCATCTATTTTGGAATTGTGGAGTAGAGACTGTAGATCTGTATTAAAAATATCATTTTAATGATGACAAGACTGAGGCTCAATTAGTAACTTGATTTTCTATTTCTTTTCAGTCTCCTAAACTTCGGCCACTTTATTGGACAAAGAAATTTTATTTTTTTTTGGTATTGTCTGCCAAGATGATTTGAGTTGGAATATTTTTAGCAAAGGAACCTAATACTCTTGGCTGTTTGACTGACATAGCCAATAGTTGAGGCCCGTGCTGGGCAGTGTGAAGATGCCTAGGCAAGAAGAGGCTGGATGTGCTAAATTTATAGTCATTGAATCTAGATGTTTCTTTTTCTTCCAAATGATCTGTTTGGTACTTAATCTGTCTAGATACTTATTGTCCCACAATGAGTAATCAGGACAAATGAGAGAAAACAGCTCATTTCAGATCTGTCTCAAATACTCCTACAAGTTTCCCATAAATATCCACTCATCTGAAAGGTTTTGTTTGTTTTTTCTAATGATTCCCTAAATTATACATCCCAACTGTGACTCAGAATTATTGTTCATCAAGTTTCAGAATTAAAAACGTATTTTAGACATTCTGCTAAAATATTTCCTTTAACTTAGAAAGAATTCATTAGAATCTTGAATGCCTTTTAAGAGTCTGTGGTTAGGGTCCTACATCAAATATTATTTTATAAGTTCTTTGTGGAGGACCGGCCTTTCTCCCTTAGTCTCATCATCCCCATATTTGTGTAGATCTTCATGGAACATCTATAATGAACTGGAGATTGTTGATTCAGGCCTAAATCTTTTCCTCTTTTCCCATTATGTGCGAGAGCAGTCCTTAGGACTGAGGGGTTTATAAAACTATGTAAAGCACAGTTCCTGTAATCCCAGAAGTTTAAAACCTAGTAAATAAAATGACAAATATATAAAATCCAATGAAAATTCTCTATCTCAGGAGAGGAAGGGATCACATTTGTTACAATCTATACCACACTTATGTTATTTTTTTACATTGGTTTCTCCTGTAAGACGGCAATAATAACTACCATTTATTGGTCTCTTCTGTACCCAACAGAAGCTGGCATTTAAAAAGCACCAGACTCAGAAATGTCCATTGACCTTGCTCAGTGTCACAAAATTCTAAGTGAGAGAGTCTGGAATTGACCCTACTACTTGACTGCTGCTGAGTCACTTCAGTCGTGTCCGACTCTGTGTGACCCCATAGACGGCAGCCCACCAGGCTCCCCCGGCCCTGGGATTCTCCAGGCAAGAACACTGGAGTGGGTTGCCATTTCCTTCTCCAATGCATGAAAGTGAAAAGTCTAAGTGAAGTCGCTCAGTCGTGTCCGACCCTCAGCAACCCCATGGACTGCAGCCTTCCAGGCTCCTCCATCCATGGGATTTTCCAGGCAAGAGTACTGGAGTGGGGTGCCATTGCCTTCTCCAACTACTTGACTAGAAAGCTCTATTTATTTTTCACTCTAACTTAAATAACACTCTTTCCTTTGCCTTCAGCATATATTCTGTGTTCCCACCTGTCTCTTCACTATAGTCCGTTCTCCTACTTTAGAAAAGAAAGGCATACCCTAACTTATCTGAAATCTTATGGTGTTTTATCTCAATAAGTAAAAATCTCTGGTTGCCCAACAAAAGGATAATTCAAACGACTGGGAGACGTCACTGGAGATCCAATGGTTAAGACTTTGTCTTTCGATGCAAGTGGTGCAGGTTTGATCAGGGAACTAAGATCCCATATGCTTTGTGGCCAAAAGACTGAAACATAAAACAGAAGCAATATTGTAACAAATTCAATAAATATTTTAAAATGGTCCATATTAGAAAAAAATCTTAAATAAGGCTCCTTGAACAATTAATCAAGGCACATAAAATCCTAACGTTTGTCTTTCTTATACATATTTCTGTTAAGAGAAAAATGTTGCTTTAGAACCAGCATATTTTGGCCAGTGTTTGGATACTCTGAATTAAAACAGAATAGGTATTGGGGGTGACTGTGCCTCAGCCCTTTATGGACTAGAATCAAAGAATGCAGTGCCCTTGAAAGTTCCATGATAGTAAAGGAAAGACAGCTTGGATTTTTTTTTTTTTTAAGGAAAGCAATTTTTTTCAGCTACTAAAAGAATGCTCATCTTGGCACTTGTCATTAGCTAGAAAAAATTATAAGATTTTTCTCAGGTTAGTTGTCTATCATCCAATAAGGGAGCTAAACCCTATTTTATCAAATCAGATCATGAGATACTTATCCTGATTAAAGTCCATTCCCATTTTTAATATTTATTTGATTGTGCCAGGTCTTAGGTGTGGCTTACAGGAGCTTTAGCTGTGGCCTGTGGGACCTAGTTCTGTGACCAGGGATTGAACCTGGGCCTCCTGCATTAGGAATGCAAGGTCTTAGCCACTTAGTACAGGACAACCAGGGAAGTCCCCCATTCCCATTTTATTTCATCTTTTGAGTTACTTACTGTTTACTAACTCCTAATAGCTTCCCAGGTGGCTCAGTGGTGAAGAATCCACCTGCCAATGCAGGAGACACAGGAGATGTGGGTTTGAGCCCTGGGTTGGTCATTACGATCTCCTGGAGTAGGAAACAGCAACCCTAATAACAACATCTCCTAATAACAACAAGTGAATTTGCTAGATGCTGGGCCAATTAGTTATTAGCTGTGTGACAGAGACTGGTTGTGTGCTCATCAACTGGGCTTCTTCCTGGGTGTGAAGGAAAACCACATTTCCCACTCTCCCCTGCAGTCAGACTGGGACCACATGCCTAGGTTCCTATCCCAGGAACATGAGCAGAAGTAATCGACACCACTTTCCAGGCCTAGTTATAAACTCTCTGGGCACCATTATTCAAGCTCTCTCTTCTCCTTCTGCTGGGCCCACGGAGGTCAAAACTGCAGATTACCAGATGAAAGGAACCTAGCCACTGTTCTGAAGACAACTGCACAGGGGTGACCCTACTATCACTAGGGCTATGACATGAATGACAAATAGGGTGGAGCTGTAATTTTTTAAAATAGCATCTACCTTTAATTACCCCGATTAATATAAACAATGTATACTTTTATTATGGAGAAGTAAATGGCAACCCACTCCAATATTGTTGCCTGGGAAATCCTGTGGACAGAGGAGCCTGGCAGGTAACAGACCGAAGAGCTGGACACAACTTAGCGACTAAACAACTACTTACTTTTATTAAGCATACCAGATTTCGAATCAAGATTCCTAAAGAATATCACACCTGTTCTCATAGATCTTGATTTATATGCAACTTCTACTCTTAGCTGGATACTACATTGCATTATTGCAAATTAAGAAATGAAAAATGTGTTGCTTTGTTTCAGTTAAGTCATGTAAAATTACTTATATGAGAGCTGTATCATCGTAATCTTGACAGCTCATAGAAATACACTGTACAACATGGATTCTGTAACTTCTCAGTGATTTTGATACTGTTACTTAAAAGAAATATTAGCATATCTGAATTGAAAAATAAAATCTGACTTTTTCTGTCAGAAAATAAGTCATATTTTAGAGATTAGTTTCCAAATGAGGACTGGCTTTGTTAATTGGGTCATATGGCTTTGTCATTTGTGGTCTGGTTGACCACAAGATAGGGGTACTTTCCATATATTCAGTGAATGAAAGCTTTAAGTCTTGACATAACTATATTTAAAATATGCTAAAAGAAGTTTATAAAAAACACTTTACTATCATAAATAACTGAAATTAGTATCTCCAATTTTGACTGAGTATATTGGTTTAAATGAAACACTGCTGAGTCAAAGAATAAAAGGTAAAATTAACATTTACTAGATAATCTGTGATAATAGCATTTTTGGTGCAGTTTCAGAGACTGAGACTCTTAATATCTGTCTAATAAAACCTTTTATAAGTGAGATGGTTTCTAATTTATAGCTTTCAATAAAACTAAAAAGAGGACCTAATTCAATTATTAGCTGATAAAACTTTTAAGTAATTTTGGATAATAAATCACTTATTTTTGACATCTAATTTGAAAGAAGTTAAAGAAATTGGGTGACACTGCCATAATTTCTATTATTATATTATTATTGTGAAAAACAGCAAGAGAATAGAAGTGGCACTTTGTCCTATTTTTAGAAATAATGTTCTTCTAGGAGTACCTCAACTAATGATATACGGAATTTAGAAAAATGGTAACAATAATCCTGTATACAAGACAGCAAAAGAGACACTGATGTATAGAACAGTCTTTTGGACTCTGTGGGAGAGGGAGAAGGTGGGATGATTTGGGACAATGGCATTGAAATATGTATAATATCATATATTAAATGAATCGCCAGTCCAGGTTCGATGCACGATACTGGATGCTTGGGGCTGGTGCACTGGGACGACCCAGAGGGATGGTATGGGGAGGGAGGAGGGAGGAGGGTTCAGGATGGGGGACACATGTATACCTGTGGCAGATTCCTTTTGATATATGGCAAAACCAATACAATGTTGTAAAGTTAAATAAAATTAAATTAAAAAATAATAATAAAATAAACTTTTATAAAAAAAAAAATTATTTTTGCCATACTGCGTGGCATGCAGGATCTTAGTTCCCTGACCAGGAATTGAACCCTTGAACTCTATATTAGAAACACAGTCTTAACCCACTGGACCACCAGGAAAGTTCCCCCACTAACTTCAATAAAATGTACACGCCTACAAACTTCTACTTAGGTGCTTGGCAATTATGAAAAATATTTAACTGAACTGATTTTTTAACTATGTGTACAACAATAATAATCTTAACTACAGAGTATTTTTTTTTAACTTAGAGGGAACTAAAAAAATTAAAATCTGTATCTGTTTTTGTTTGAAGCACATGATAAGTGATCAATGAAAATCTCTGGAGCACAAATACTCTGTATTAGGGTAAAAAAAACTTGCATTAGGGTGAAAAACTGGGGGAAATGGAATGAAAAAGAGCTCAGGAAGTAAAAAGAACAATGCTCATTTTCTGAGTGCTAAAGAAGAGTTCATGTATTTTTAAAAAATGTGTGCTAGTCTCAGAGTTGCTAACATGAGATCATACTATTCTAATTATTTGGAGCTGATACTTTTCCTTGTGTATCTATTTTTAAAAAATTGGTTAGGTTTTTATAATTTATGTATTCATATTCTGGCTCTGGCACTGCCTATGATGAGACCTTGGGCATGCTGCTTAACTTTTCAGAGCCTTGGTTTTTTCCCTATAAAATGAGAAAGTTGAACCAGATCACTTGCATGTCCCATTATGTCTCTAATATTCTATAACTCTGTGACTAAAGACTCAGAAATATTCCTTTAGATGACTGAAAACAAAAACTACCCAAAGAGGTGTTTCCTTTTCCCCCCTTCTTTCTCGTTTTCCTTTTTCTCTCCCAACATCACTAAGGCCCTGTTGGCATACAGCAAAGATTGTATGTTTTGAGGGAGTTACTAAAATTGGTCTCATTATGTTCCAATTAATTACAGTGAATTCACTGGCTTCCCTCAACCAAAAACAGTCAAACTACTCATGACATCATTATTTCCCCTAGTAATGAAAATCTGAAATGCATATAATAAAGGTAATATTTTCTGAAATAAAAAGATCACATTGGCATGATCCTTCTTCCTCCTTCTGAGGAAGACAGAATCTTGAAATAGCTCATCAGAAAGAGAACTCTTTAGAAAAGTTCACCAGAAAGTCTATAATTGCTCCTGAAAAATATGTGAGGTCCGCTAGCACCGCCTTGTGCTATTTTCAAAACAATGCAAGATATAACGCATAAATAGTACTGTTTTGGTTTTAAAAGGTCTGTCTAGTCAAGGCTGTGGTTTTTCCTGTGGTCACATATGGATGTGAGAGTTGGACTGTGAAGAAGGCTGAGCGCCGAAGAATTGATGCTTTTGAACTGTGGTGTTGGAGAAGACTCTCGAGAGTCCCTTGGACTGCAAGGAGATCCAACCAGTCCATTCTGAAGGAGATCAGCCCTGGGATTTCTTTGGAAGGAATGATGCTAAAGCTGAAGCTCCAGTACTTTGGCCACCTCATGCGAAGAGTTGACTCACTGGAAAAGACCCTGATGCTGGGAGGGATTGGGGGCAGGAGGAGAAGGGGACAACAGAGGATGAGATGGCTGGATGGCATCACCGACTCGATGGACGTGAGTCTGAGTGAACTCTGGGAGTTGGTGATGGACAGGGAGGCCTGGCGTGCTGTGATTCATGGGGTCGCAAAGAGTCGGACACGACTGAGCAACTGAACTGAAGAAAACTGAACTTTCATTTTGATAATAGAATGGTCTGATTTTTCATATTTGCAGTGAGAAAAAGTCTTGAAATGCTAGTGCTGTGTTCTTCTTTCTTGTTCCATACTTCCATGTAGTTAGATCTACCCATGTTGACTTGGGGACAACTGAGATTTTTAGATCAGGGATTCAAAGAGAGACAGTTAATAACTCAACTGATGGACTTCCAAAAAACAGCAGAGTAGGGCAGGGAACCCATGTGAGGAGATGGTTGCTGACCAACCCCGGGGAGCTATGTGGAGAGGAGGCCGGGGACTGCAGTTCATCCCCACCATGCGAGTGAGCGTGCCTCTTCGTGTATTAGGAGACCCACAGGTGCTGCTGTCATCACTGTCAGCTCATGGTTGCACCTGCGCTGGGCCTCTTAGCTCATCCAGCTGAAAGACATCTGCTGCTGCTGCTGCTGCTGCTAAGTCGTTTCAGTCATGTCCGACTCTGTGCGACCCCACAGACGGCAGCCCACGAGGCTCCCCTCTCCCTGGGATTCTCCAGGCAAGAACACTGGAATGGGTTGCCATTTCCCTCTCCAATGCATGAAACTGAAAAGTGAAAGTGAAGTCGCTGAGTCTTGTCCGACTCTTAGCGACCCCACGGACTGCGGCCCACCAGGCTCCTCCGTCCATGGGAGTTTCCAGGCAAGAGTACTGGAGTGGGGTGCTGCTGCTTAGTCATACCTGAATTTTTGCAATCCCATGGACTGTAGCCCGCCAGGCTCCTCGGTCCATGGGATTTCTCAGGCAAAAATACTGGAGTGGCTTGCCATTTCCTTCTCTATAGGATCTTCTTAACCAGGGGATAGAACCTGGATCTTGGCAGGCAGATTCTTTACCACTGAGCTACCTGGGAAGCCCAGAGAATGTCTGCCTGTGTCCTAAGACCTTGCTAGGCTCCCAAATGAACTGCTGTGAATTTCAACCTTGTCAACAGGATATATTTGAAAAGATATATATTTAAAAAGATGTTTATCTTTTCAAAATCGTGTGAGATCCTTCCCCACCAGAGGACACTGAAGATGAAGTAGAAAACAGAAACCCCAGCTTTAGGACTTGGAAGAGTCTGGACTGGGAAACCCATCTGTGGAGTATGTGTGTGTGTGTGCGTGCGTGTGTGCAGTTACATGTATGTATTTATGCTGAAGAAATATTAGGGTCTTAAGACTAAATGGGATGGCATATAAGAAAGTGCACAGTGAATTCCTCTATACATCCTATTAATAAAAGTTTTATTGAATACCTAATGAGGATTTATTGGGCACCTACTATGTGCCAGGCACTGTCCTTGGTACTAGGGATATAGGGGTGAACAAGATGGATGAGGTCTCTGTCTCATAGGTCTGCCCTATAGTGGGAGAAGACATATTATAAACAAAGAAAGTAATTTCAGTTATTGTAAGAACGTTATGAAGGAAGTAAATGAGGTCGGTTGGATAGAAAGTGACTGGCTGGGGGGTGAGGGGTGAAGGGAGCAACCTCAGGGACAGTGGGCAAAGATCACCTCTTTGGGGAGGGTAACACTGACTAATGACAAGTTAGTCATGGAGAGACATCTGGAGAGAACAGAGGGAAGACAGAGTGCAGAAGGTCTCAGGCAAGTACCAGTCGACCATGTTTTAGAAAGATGGCCAATGATGCAACCTCTGCAAGCTCAGGAGTGGGGAGCCTCCTTCAGTGAGGAGATGATGGGGTCTTATAGCTCAACACACAGTTAAGTGAATAGTGTGTTGTTTCTTTGACACACCACATAAGAAAATTCTTATTACGAATTTAAAAAGAGCTTGTAACAAAAAGCTTCCCTGGGCCCCCTCCTGTCCTGCTTCTCAGAAGCAATCACCCTTACAATCTACTTTTAGTTCTGTTGACATATTTTTGAATAACACACTCCTAACGTTATTTCTTCATGTATTAATTATAGGCACTATCTACTTACTTCCTACAATGACAGATAAGCACTTAGCCAAGAGAGTTATGGTTATTTTTCTGCCTCTACTGGTTACCTTCACACCTATAAATAATTAACTTCTATGTCCTGTTCCTTCATCTCTTGATTCCCACATTGTAAGACTGGGATATTACAGACCTAAACCTTTCTGTTGCTTTTCTTCCTCCCACTTCCCCCCTGCATGTCTCTGCTGCACACAACCTCCTATGCACTATAGAATACAGTAATTCTAACTCTTTTTTAGCATGTCATACATACAGGACCCTTTACATGTAGGTGCTGCCTGCTTTTTTCATCTCCTGTCATTGTCCACGGTAGCTATACTCAAAGTCTTACTGAACTAGGTACTTACAGTTTTTGTAATGACTTTTGTGTGCTCATGTCTTTTTTTTCATTACCTCATATGTTTTCATTGCCTGGAATGGCCACCTTCTACAATTCACTGGCAAACCCCATTCATTCATTTCAGTCTACATGCCACTTTACAAAACCTTCCTTGGTGGATGTCATTTATAAATATAAAAAATATTTATTCAATGGCTGTTATATGCAAGGCACTGTTGTAAGTGCCAGGGTTACAGAGGTTCTAGACAGACACGCATGAGCTTGCATACCAGTGACTTATGCAGATTGAATAAAAACAAATAGCATGATGAAACATATTATGTGTTAGGCTTTACTAAATAACTAACAAATGCTATTTTAATCCTCACAACATTAGGGAGACTTTTATATCCTTCCCGAGGTCACTTCCTGTAAGTGACTGAGTTTATATTCAAACTCAAATCTGTCTATCATCAGAGCTGTCACTCTAAATTATTCTCATTCTGCTCCTATTACTCTTTGTACACTTCTATCATAACATTTGTCATACTGTTTTGAAATTGTGCATGGATTTCCCCATATAAACCACAGGATATAAAAAAAAAAAATTATTCGTGTGACTATTTTCTCAGTTTTCTCAGGATGGCCACAGAAGTAATACCATTCTACAGGCATAAGAGAGAAATGATTGCATTACATACGATGGGTGCTGTAGGGAACAGGGATTATATTCTTGCTTGAAATCTCAGATTGAGAAAGACTTGCTTTAGGACAAAGCCTTCTTAAAGACAGAGATACCTGCTGCATAATGGGTACCTGATAAATGTTTGTTGAACCTGTTATTCAAACCTTTGCAAAAATACCTACTCAGTTTTTGGATTGAAAAACTGTCTACATTAGTCCTGTATTTGGAGATGGCTTTGCAGCAGGAGCTTGGCACTCAGTCTTCTTTCAGTAGAGTTGCAGGGTGTTCAGTCCAAACTTTAAGAAGCAGTAGGAAGCAGTGGTTAACTGTGCAGACTCTATAGCCATCTACCCAGATTCCAATTCTATCGTTTACTATTTGTACAATAAGTTATTATTTAACATGTGCCAGGCACTTTTAAAAGTACTTTACAGGCATTTCCTGACTAAACCTAACACCTCTGCGTAGTGAATACCTTTACTATTCCTCAATAGTGCTACGACTCAGTTTTCTTCTCTACTAAAGGCAGAGAGTTGGACATGACTTAGCAATAGAACAATAACTAAAGGCAGGATACTGATAACAGAATACTTTACATGGTATCTAGGATTGAATGAGTATAAAATGCTTAGAATAGTATCCAGCACAGAGGAACTTAGTTATTACTACTTGTACAGGCTGTGATCAGAGCAAGAAATCAGCTTGATGTAACTTAATTTTTTCATCTTAAGCTAACGTTCACTTCAAGGGGACTAATGGGAATTATCTGGAATGGGCCTAAATCTTAAGCATCTCCCAATCAAGTTGGCTCTGTGTTTCTAAGGGAAAACTAGTGGCTGGTGCTGAGATGGAAAAAGCAGGAAAAAAATACCTCTGAAATCTGTTCAGTTTTCTGCATCTGCTCTGCCATGTCCCAGTTCCACATTATCACCACCTCTTGTTGGGATGGCTGCAATAGCCTCCTGGCTGGTTCAACGGCATTCTCCTTGGCGGCCTCTATTCTCTGCTCCAGGAGATTAACCTTTTCAAAACACAAAGGCAAATGGTATTGTATGATATGCACACTTACAACAGTCCTTTGGTTTCTCATTGTTCTTAGAATAAGAATCCAAATCAGCCACTTAGTTGACTAAGCCTTGGAGGATCTGCCCTTAGCCCATCCCTCTCCACCCACCTCAGCCACATCAGCCTTCATTCATTGTTCGGCAAGTATTTGTTTGATCACCACGTATTTACAGAGTCACTGAGGATACAGCAGTGACCAAGAGAAACACAGCTCTTATAGAACTTACCTTTTAGGAGGTGGGAGAACAATGACAACAAAAACCAGACATGTAATAATTACTATAAAAAGGATAATTGCTGGTTGTAATAAGTAGGAAAATGAAATCTAGCCTGCAAATAAGAAAGAGGAGCATTTGAGATAAGACGGACAGTCTTTTCTAAGCAGGTAATATGATAAAAGCAGGAAGAGAAGTGAGTCACATGATAAATGGAGAGGAGAGAATTCAGGTGGAGGGAATCTATGCAAAGGTTCACATATGCTACAAGAGGCTGGTGTGTTTGAGGTACCCAGAGTAGAACTCATGG
This sequence comes from Bison bison bison, assembly GCF_000754665.1. Lineage (NCBI taxonomy): Eukaryota > Metazoa > Chordata > Mammalia > Artiodactyla > Bovidae > Bison > Bison bison. Next base: position 1,993,675 of record NW_011494669.1, read on the forward strand.
TACAGAGGTAAGAAAGTGGGGAGTAAGATTGACTGGTACTTGATTCTGTAGGGCCTAGTAGGTCATCATAAGAATTAGGAATTTGGGGGACTTCTGGTAGTCCAGTGGTTAAGATTCTGTCTTCCAGTAAAGGGGGTGTGGGTTAAGACTCTACCCTCCAACGTAGAGGGGGTGTGGGTTCGATCCCTGGTCAGGGAGCTACGATCCCACATGCAGGGCAATGTGGCCAAAAAAAAAAGAAATTAGGATTTTTTTCCCTTTTCATTTTAGAAAAGCTCAAAGCTGTAAAAACTATGAACTGTTTGTCACATAACTGTTTTGGTTCTATTTTCTTTGTTCTCTCTTCTTTTGTTCTCCCTAACATTCTTTTTTCCCCCTCAAATCTTCTGAAGGTAAGTAGTTGCAGTCACTGATACACTTTGCTGCTAAATACTGAAACAAACATCTTTCCAAAATAAAGACATGCTTCTACATGGTCACAAATTATCACATGTACCCAAATTAATACTGATTCAGTATAATCTACTGTGTAATCCATATTTAAATATCCACAATTGTCCACAAAATGTTTTTCTTTTTGCAGTTACCTTTTAAAAAATCTATAACCAATGAAGATTCATGAATTTCATTTAGCAACAAGCACCTGGCTTTTGACTCTCTCTTTCCCTAACACTGACATTTCTAGGTCTGTTGACCTGTAAAATGGTCCTCATGATTAGATTCAGGTTAAACATTTCTGGCAGGCTTCCCAGGTGATGCTCTGGCAGGAATCTGCCTGCCAATGCAGGAGATGCAGGTTTGATCCCTGGGTTGGGAAGATCCCCTGGAGTAGAAACTAGCAATCCACTCCAGTATTTTTGCTTGGAAAGTGCCATGGAGAGAGGAGCCTGGTGGGCCCCAGTCCAAGGGGTCACAAAGAGTTGGTCTTGAGTGACCACACACACACACAATCCATTGTTTTAGCATTCACTGATAAGCTTTATCTATGTTGATTTTGGGGCTTCCCAGGTGGCACTAGTGGTTAAGGAACCTGCCTGCCAAAGCAGGAGACATAAGAGACGAGGGCTCAATTGCTGGGTCAGGAAGATCCCCTGGAGGAAGGCATGAAAACCCACTCCAGGGTTCTTGCCTGGAGAATCCCATGGATAGAGGAGTCTGGCAGGCTACAGTCTACAGAGTCCCAAAGAGTTTGACATGACTGAAGTGACTTAACAGGGATGTCAATTTTTACATTGGGAGTTGCAAAGTGGGGATAGTTTACTATTCTTTTTGCATTAACTGGCATTCTCGTGTAAAGAATAGCTTTCCATTTTTAGTCCTTTTCTCCCTCATCCATCCTCCTACAAAGAGGACTTAAAACATTAAATGTGTTATTAAACTATTACCATCATTATTTTTTTGATGCACAATTTGTGCCAAACATGGTCAGTGTAAAACCCTTTATGCCAGATCCAGTGTCCTTTGTTAAATGACTTCATTCATTCTGAAGACTTCTTTGCTTTTTCTGACAAGAATGTTCTAGGCTCACTTTATAATTTTCTTGCCCCAGACCTGGAAGCAGTCTTCTCTCCAAGAGGCACTGTTTTCTTTTAGGGATAAATGGTATTTAGAAACCATTTGGGTGGCTTGGTCCTGGGGTGTTCATTGTTCCTGGGGTGCCAGGGCTTCTATGCCTCCAGGCCCTCTCAGTGGACCCAATTAAGATAAAAAAAAGATAATAAAACCCAAACAACCCAGGTCATTCTACTACCAATTCAAATCTAACTTCATGGGATTCTTCTTTACTTTCTATTATATTTATTTCCCTTCTCCCACAGTGAGAACCCTAGAACCAAACATGAATATATTTACTGATTTGCTTTTTCCTATAACACATGCATAATAGTTTCAAAATTATACCAATACCCGTTTCAACATCAAGCCTACTAAGCCAAGTTATTAATTTTTTTGCATTTCTTTTTGCTCTTCATCATATCCCACAACTCCTAACTCCTGAACATAGAATACTGTGCCCAAGTTAACTGAACAAGCTCTTTATCTCTGTGTAGCTATGCTGACAATTTGATATACAGGTAAATTCATCTCTTTCTTTGCATTAAATTTTAGGGCTTGCTTTTATTTTTAGATTTAATTTTTTGAAAAGGCAAACTCTGTTTTTTTAAAAAAGTTACAGAAGTCACATTCTCATCCCCTATAGATAACCATTTACAACTAATTTTCTGTTTTATAGTTTTTGTATTTCTATCTTCAAAAATATACCAAAAATGTGTGTGGAATATATATGTATGTAAACTCTGATTTCTTCTTTTTGCTTACATAACAGTACAGTTTTTATATACTTTTGCATCTTTTTTCTTCACTGAACAATACAAATATCATTTTATTCTAAAACATCATTGAAGTGCTTTAAGCCAGAGGTTGACATGATCATTCCCACCTGAAGCTGGTTTTGCTGCCCTATAAATAATGGAGAACAGGATGTGAAGCAGGCGACCAGCTGGAGGCTGTAGGGGTCTGGGCAATGAAAAGGGAGGGGAGCATTTTATTTCACTTCTAACAAAAAAGTGCAACAGATACATTTGTTTATGAACTGGATGAGAGTGGTGAGGGAAAAGGAGAGCTCAGAGATGATTCCTCCTCATGAATAACTAGGTAGATGTGTGGTAGTGTCATTTACTGAGGCACAGATTAGGGAGGAGAGGCTTCACGTTTTGCAATGAAAAATCACGATCCCATATTGAATATGCTAAGGCAGAGATTAACAGTAAACAAGGAGAGGGTGACCTTTTGCTGGCCCAGAAGCCAAATGAAGAATGTTTCAAGGCTGAAACATTTGACTGTGTGGATGAAACAAACTGTGAGGAATACTTCTGGGAGCGAGAATAAAATAAGGCAGAAAATCCACTGGTTCTTGTATTTATCCTGCCCCTATACCTGGGTGCTTACTCCTCTCTTTTTTTTAAACTTATTTGACATCTAATAACCCTTGGAAATCCAGATCAAACACTACTTGCTCAGGTTCCAGTGACATTGTCTTTAGAAATGCTCTAAACATTTTCTTCAAAACACTCAGTACAGTTGTAATTTCTCAATTACTTGTCTTTGCAATTTTTTGTCAATTATTGGAATATAACAGTGACAGACTTTTATTTTCTTGGGCTCCAAAATCACTGCAGGTGGTGACTGCAGCCACAAAATTAAAAGATACTTGCTCCTTGGAAGAAAAACTATGACAAATCTAGACAGCATACTAAGAAGCAAGGACACCACTTTGTTGACAAAAGTCCGTATAAAGTTATGGTTTTTCAAGCAGTCATGGACAGATGTGAGAGTTGGATCATAAAGAAGGCTGAGCATTGAAGAACTGATCCTTTCAAACTGTGATGCTGGAGAAGACTCTTGAGAGTCCCTTGGGCAGCAAGGAGATCCAACCAGTCAATCCTGAAGGAAATCAACAGTGAGTTTTCATTGGAAGGACCGATGCTAAAGCTGAAGCTCCAATACTTTGGCCACCTGATGTGAAGAGCCAACTCACTGGAAAAGACCCTAACGCTGGGAAAGACTGAGGACAAGAGAAGGGAACAACAGAGGATGAGATGGTTGGATGGCATCACCGACTCAGTGGACATGAGTCTGAGCAAACTCCTGGAGACAGTGATGGGCAGGGAAGCCTGGCATGCTGTAGTTCATTGGGTTGCAAACAGTCAGACATGACTGAACAACAAAGCTCCTGGAGGGTTAGGGTCTGTTTTGGTAGCTCTCCTCCACTGTCTCAGTACGGCCTAGTCTAGTGTGTGGTACTTAGCAGGTTTTCAATAAATATTTGTTGAACAATAAATAAATGTAGCACCTGGAGGGCCCAAGAGTTGGAATCAGTAACAGCTAGTAAAAAGTAATACAGGCATTATGAGGTAAAGACTGGAAGCGTAGATTTTTGGGTAGACTTGCCTGAAGGGGTAATGAAGAGTTTGACACAGAGGCCCCTAAAGACTTAAGTTCCAGTCCAAACAGTAAATTACAGTTTTATTTGATCATCTCTGCTTTCTTCCCTTTCACATCTACTTTCTCTGCTCATTTTTACTCCTGGCCTTGCATCCCTTCTTTACTCCAAACTGGCTCACCACAAATATGATTTTGTGGGGAAAGAAAGCAAACGGAATGAGACAGTGGGAAGTTAGAAAGGGAAGCGGGGTAGGTTATGGGAAACATAAATGTAGAAAAAGAAAAAGAAAGACAATAAGCTCAACAAAACAGTTACTATGTTACAAATGCTGCTAACCAAATAAAACAGTGGAAAATAAGATCACATGTGAGAGGGCAGGTCTTGAAGTCATCCAGCTGAGTTTAAATTCCTAGTTCCACCATTAATAGCTGTATGCCTTTGAGCAAATTATTTAATCTTGAACTCAGTTTCCTAAAAATCTATAAAAATGGCATAATAACAGTTTAAAATCTATAAAAAGTGCATATTAACAGTATCCACCTCATAGGGTTGTTCTCCAGATCAGTACCATAACCAGTTTTAAAGTGCTTAGGACCACGGCTGGCACAAGGTAAATGCTCAGTTAACGTTAGCAGTTACTTTTCTTTAAAATGAAGCACAGCACGCAGAGATGGCCCAAGTAGTAAATATTTGTCATATGACTGTAATAACACTGCACCAAAAGAAAAGGATCACTTTAAGATAATCAGAGACGATGTACTGGCACTTACATTTGAGCACTGCAAAGACCTTACCTGTGCATGCAAGATAGGTAGCTGCTTTATATTTTCAGAATGGCAAAAACTAGCAAACAAACCCACAAAGAGTGAAGAATGCTTTTGAAAATCTTTTCTGAGAAAAATGTACCTTGTCCATGAGGGCGCCTATGGACAACAGGTAGGATCATGAAGCGAAGGAAGTGAAGTGACCTTCTGGGTGCGGGCAGCGCTCATTCTAAGTTACTCTTTAGAAGCAGAGCCTGTCCCGGTCCACAGTGAAAAGGCCTGCCATTTCTCACCTGGTCCCTAAGGGAGTCGCGGAGTTAAGTGGAGTGGCAGCGGCCTCACTTCGGGGCCTCCGCTACGTCTTTATTGTCTCCAGATTGGAATCCGAGATCCGCAACGCTGCCAAGAGAGGGTGGCACCCACCGCAGCCAGGAAGCAGCATCCTACCCTGCTTGGCACGCGGATACCCGCGGGAAGCTCCGCCCACTAGCCGCTCTCCAGTCTGCTTCCGCCCATTGGTCGCTCGGCATACCGAGACCCGCCCCCAAATTTGAAAGCTTCTCCCGGGAGCGGAAGAAAAATCCACAGAGAGAGACCGCGGCGCTCCAACGCTTCTTTCCGGAAGCTCCGCCCACTCCCAGGGTTCAATGCGGGACCCTGGCCGCCATTGTTTGAATTTGAAAAGGGCAATAACTCAGTGCTGGTCGCGGGTGGGGCTGGCAGGGTAACGTTTGCAGGTGAGGGCCCGAGGAAGGAAATGGGGGACTCCGTACATACCAGGTGAGGTGAAGAAAGGTCTCAGACGGTGTGAGTACCTTCCGACCGGGCTCAAGACGCCCCTCAGGTTACTGTCGATACGTGGGGCTCCGGGTGCTCTGTGGAGGGCTGAACCATTTTACTAGAGTTAGGGTTTAAATCTGGTCTCTGCCGTTTCAGTCCATGGGGTTGCAAAAAGTCGGACACAATCGAGCGACTGAACAACAACAACAATCGCCGCTTATTAACTCTGAGGCAAGGCAACGTCTTCAGTATCCCTGGGCCTCAGTTTCTTCATCTGTTAAAAGGGCTTAATTATAGAACCTACCTCTTCCGCCTCTTAAGAAGATAAGGATAATGTGTAAAACTGTTAGAAACAGTGCCATTGGTATAGTAAGCACTATGTATTTGCAAGCCTTAGTATTTTTATTATTGTTACTGCTGCTTTGAGGATCAGGCCTCCTTTGCCAAATCTGGTGTCCTGTATCCCCAAGGTGAGCATTTTGCTCGGTAAGTGGCTTGGTCTGTTTTTAGGGCAGTCGGGGGCTCGATGTCTGTGCATTTATTTCCAGACTGCTACCGCCGGTGCCGGGGCGCTCCCTTCTTGGTCTTTGCAGTGCGGAGCGAAAGGGGGGGGTGTGTGGCGTGTGTGATGACTGCAGTCATCTCCACCCACCCACCCTCACCCCCGGTTTGGAAGGTTTCCCCCATCTCATTATACTTTTTGGTTCAGTAATTCCTGCTTAATGTCGCTCTCTAGTATTCCTTACTGGAGGGCTAATTGACAGAAGGTCGAGCCTTATGGGTTAGTTTGTTTTTAATCCCCAAGCTGATCAAATTCATGTTTGAATCCGTTCTTAAAACAAGGTAGCATTACCCGGAAACAGCCTTAACTGTGTACATTTTATTAAATGTCCAAGACCTGAGACTTCAGGTTGCAAAATAATGTAAAAGACTCATAAGTTTAATTGTAAAGACTTTTTTTGACTGTATTTTGTGGATGACATGCGGCAACCTCAGTTAGTAATCAGTCTTCAATCATGAAATCTCATTGGAGAGACGAAAAAGGATACCATTTCTCAGACTTGGGAACAGCCTTCCGCAATGAGGTCTTGAACCTTGCTGTTGGCTAGAGATAATATAGGACCAAAAAAAATTTTGCGCATAGAGAATTTTATTTATTATTTAACCCACTTAACCCACTATACAGGGAGTCTTTATCACTGCCTAAATCTCTGAATTTGTTGTAGGGGTACAGAGTAGTATAAGATAAGGTCCTTGCTCTCATTTCTAGTCTAATTAGGGAGGCCACACATCCATAGAAGTTAACTACAAGTACAGGCAGTGACAATGTATCTCTCAATTTTATGATTGTTAAGGGGCAGTTTATTCATGAAAACTGAACATAGAAGCAAGCACAAACAACTGTAACATTTTTTTTTAAGGAGGTACAATATTTTTTTTTAACTTAGTAATTTCATAAAAGATGTGTCAACATTTTTTTAAGCCAAAAATTAATTGAAGGCCAAGAATGAAGGTTACTTTCCAGTTTCCTGGGCATTTCCATGAAACTTGAGTTATGAAATGTCAAGCCATTACGTTCATGTTTTTGTAAACTTTTCCTCTGTGTTCTACATCAGTGGTTTTTATTCTGTCAGATACGTTTTCTAATTTTCACCCATAAATATTTGAAATAGTCTATCAAACTACATTTAAATACTTTTCTCATTTTGATTACATCACTGATACAATGAAAGCAAAAAGCAATAAAGATTAAACGTGCTTAATTGTATGGTTGGTTGATGTAGTTTGCTGGGTTTTGTTGAAGGTAAATGTATAGTTTCTTTAAATCTTTGAAGTTTAGGAAAAAAGAGAAACAGCTTTGTATTGAGTTTGGGGGTTTCAACGCTGATCAAGGAAAAAGATACCACAAGGTGGCAGTAACACACAAGGGTCTTTACCAGGTTAGCACTTGGACAGGACTGCATGCTTGGAAAGCTGGCCAAATCGTGAGACTTCTCGGAGACTAGAGTGAAGGGCTACCACCTAGAAGGGGAGGGTAAGGAATTGGAGAGAAGTGGGAATGATAGCAGAGGGAGCTCAGTATAAGTGTCCTAGCACAGTAGGGAGTCCGCATATCTGAGAACTTCAAAGGGCAGCAGTGGCTTGGGGTCTTTATTGTCTTGGATTTTGTCTGTGGCTAGCGGATGGTTGAGTGCAGTTTCATGGAATGTGCAAACCAGATAGGCTCTAAATGGCTAAAACTAAGATTATTTTGGCTATGTATAAAGCAAACAGATGTATAAAAATTTGAGTTTGACACCTCATTGGTTTTTTGAACTAACGTTGCCAGCCTGCTGTGAAGAAGTAAACAATTCAGGGCCAGTATATGGGGACCATCTTTGGCTCATTTACTTAATGCCTGTGGATGCCCGTTACAAGTACCTTCTTGAGCCAGGAACCCTATTGGCAGTGACTGTTCTGAGTATATCATAATATTCAAAGAATATGGTGCTCTCTCCATTTCTCCCTAATATTGTGCACCTAGTGGATTCTCAGTAAATATTTGAATGTTAATATTTTATCAGTGAAACTTACCTCTACATTTGTCTTTAAATTTAGCGAGATGCTTAATTTAGTTGTAGTAGTTTTAATTCAGTTCAGCCCTTCAGTCGTGTCCGACTCTGCGACCCCATGAACTGTAGCACGCCAGGCCTCCCGGTCCATTGCCGACTCCTGGAGTTTACTCAGACTCATGTGCATTGAGTCAATGATGCCATCCAACCATCTCATCCTCTGTTGTCCCCTTCTCCTCCTGCCTTCAATCTTTCCCAGCATCAGGGTCTTTTCAAATGAGCTAGTTCTTTGCATCAGGTGGCCAAAGTTTTAGAGCTTCAGCATCCGTCCTTCCAATGAATATTCAGGACTGATCTCCTTTAGGATGGACTGGTTGGATCTCCTTGCAGTCCAAGGGACTCTCAAGAGTCTTCTCCAACACCACAGTTCAGAAGCATCAATTCTTTGGCGCTCAGCTTTCTTTATAGTCTAACTCACATCCGTACACAACTACTACGAAAACCAGAGCTTTGACTAGACAGACCTTTGTCAGCAAAGTAATGTCTGCCTTTTAATATGCTGTCTAGGTTTCTTCCAAGGAGCAAGCGTCTTTTAATTTCATGGCTGCAGTCACCATCTGCAGTTATTTTGGAGCCCAAAAAATAAAGTCAGCCTCTGTTTCCATTGTTTCCCCATCTATTTGCCATGAACTGATGGGACCAGATGCCATGATCTTAGTTTTTGAATGTTGAGTTTTAAGCCAACTTTTTCACTCTCCTCTTTCACTTTCATCAAGAGGCTTTTTAGTTCTTTTTCGCTTTCTGACATAAGGGTGATGTCATCTGCATATCTGAGGTTATTTCTATTTCTCCCGGCAATCTTGATTCCAGCTTGTGCTTCATCTAGCCCAGCATTTCTCATGATGTACTCTGCATATAAGTTAAATAAGCAGGGTGCCAATATACAGCTTTGATGTACTCCTTTCCTGATTTGGAACCAGAATGTTCCATGTCCAGTTCTAACTATTGCTTCCTGACCTGCATACAGATTTCTCAAGAGGCAGGTCAGGTGGTCTGGTATTCCCATCTCTTTCAGGATTTTCCACAGTTTGTTGTGATCCACATAGTCAAAGGCTTTGGCATAGTCAGTAATACAGAAGTAGATGTTTTTCTGGAACGCTCTTGCTTTTTTGATGATCCAGCAAAAGCAATTTGATCTCTGGTTCCTCTCCCTTTTCTAAAACCAGCCTGAACATCTGGAATTTCTCAGTTCACGTACTGTTGAAGCCTGGCTTGGAGAATTTTGAGCATTACTTTACTAGCGTGTGAGATGAGTGCAATTGTGCGGTAGTTAGAGTGTTCTTTGGCATTGCCTTTCTTTGGGATTGGAATGAAAACTGACCTTTTCCAGTCCTGTGGCCACTGCTGAGTTTTCCAAATTTGCTGGCATATTGAGTGCAGCACTTTCACAGCATCATCTTTCAGGATTTGAAATAGCTCAACTGGAATTCCATCACCTCCACTAGCTTTGTTCATAGTGATGTTTCCAAGGCCCACTTGACTTGGCATTCCAGGATGTCTGCCTCTAGGTGAGTGATCATACTATCGTGATTATCTGGGCCGTGAAGATCTTTTTTGTATAGTTCTTCTGTGTATTCTTGCCACCTCTTCTTAATATCTTCTGCTTCTTTTAGGTCCATACCATTTCTCTCCTTTATTGTGCCCATCTTTGCATGAAATGTACCCTTGGTATCTCTAATTTTCTTGAAGAGATCTCTAATCTTTCCATTCTATTATGTTCCTCTGTTTCTTTGCATTGATTGCTGAGGAAGGCTTTCTTATCTCTCCTTGCTGTTCTTTGGAACTCTGCATTCAAATGGATAATATCTTTCCTTTTCTCCTTTGCCTTTTGCTTCTCTTCTTTACTCAGCCTTCTCAGACAACCGTTTTGGCCTTTTGCATTTCTTTTTCTTGGGGTTGATCTTGATCCCTGTCTCCTGTACAGTGTCACAAACCTCTGTCCACAGTTCTTCAGGCACTCTGTCGGATCTAATCCCTTGAATCTATTTGTCACTTGCACTGTATAATTGTAAGGGATTTGATTTAGGTCATAACTGAATGGTCTAGTGGTTTTCCCTACTTTCTTCAATTTAAGTCTGAATTTGACAATAAGGAGTTCATGATCTGAGCCACAGTCAGCTCCCAGTCTTGTTTTTGCTGACTGTATAGAGCTTCTCCATCTTTGGCTGCAAAGAATATAATCAGTCTGATTTCAGTATTGACCATCTGATGATGTCCATGTATAGAATCTTGTGTTGTTGGAAGAGGGTGTTTGCTACGACCAGTGCGTTCTCTTGTCAAAATTCTACTTCTTTCTGCTTCATTCTGTACTCCAAGGTCAAATCTGCCTGTTTACTCCAGATATTTCTTTTTTTTTTTTTTTTAACTTTACAATATTGTATTGGTTTTGCCATACATCAACATGAATCTGCCACAGGTGTACACGTGTTCCCCATCCTGAATCCCCCTCCCGTTTCCCTCCCCATACCATCCCTCTGGGTCATCCCAGTGCACCAGCCCCTACTCCAGGTATTTCTTGACTTCCTACTTTTGCATTCCAGTCCCCTCTAATGCAAAGGACATCTTTTTTGGGTGTAGTAGTTTACTGGTAAAGTATTCCATATTCTATTCCACATTCACCTGTGACATATCAGGTACTGTTTTAAATACATTCACATCTTTTTTTTTTTTAAGTCATGCCTCATGGCTTGCAGAATCTCATTTCCCCAGCCAGGAATTGAACCTTGGCCCTGGCAGTGAAAATGCTGAGTCCTAACCACTCAACCACCAGGGAATGCCCAGTACTTTACTTTTTACTTGCATCGTTTGGAAGAATTCAGTTGAAAGTAATTGTCCAGATAACCGAATTTAACTCCTAAATTATAAAACATTACAAAGTCTCATATTCTTTAGAAGACACTAAAAAAACTAAGCACAAGGTTATATTTATTACACCTTCTTATCTGACTTCTGAGAGCATTTCAGACAGATTGAATGTTTTATACTATTTTACTTTGTAGATTATCTTCACTCTTGAAATCTCTTTGGATGAATCTACCTACCTATAGGTTGGATCACATGAACAGTAGTGGTAGGCAGTGTCCAATATTAGTTGATTCAGAATCTGTAAATAATCTGTTCTTTTGTCTTTTCCATGGCTCATTATGTTGGAATAGTAATATCTTTCTTTTGGAAAGATAGTAGATGCAATAGTAATATGTTTCTTTTGAAAATCTAGTTTATGTGGCAAGAAGTAGCGGGCTGGACTCATAGACTTTTTAAACTATGGATGGTTTATATGCTGATATATTGAGATTTTCTAAAGACGTTACTGTTATTCTTACAGAATGGAATCTAATTTAAATCAAGATGGGATGTCTAGACCATCTTATGTTTTCAGTGCTGACCCACTTGCAAGACCTTCAGAAATAAATTTTGATGGCATTAAGCTTGACCTCTCTCGTGAATTTTCCTTAGTTGCTTCAAGCACTGAGGTAAGTACAAGAAAAGTATTATGTTGATTGTCGTGATTGAGTGTTAATGGACGTGTGCACACATGCACACATACACTTTTTGACAGGTACGACTAAAGACGAGCTTTCCAAACCTTGTAGGTTTAAGACAGACTTATCTCAGTAATTTTCTCATGGTGCCCTAAATACAGAACAGTTGCTTTCCAAATAGTAGGTGCAGACAAGTTAATAACTATTTATGCCTAACCTAGTAGCCATTTGAGAAAAAATTAAATGAAAAAAGAATTTTAACATCCTTCTTCACTAACCAAAGGTTACTTACTGATGGGTTATGTGTGCCTTTTTCGTGTTGCACAACTTCTCAAACTTTGCAATCAGATTAGATACTGCCACCTTCGTTTCCTTTTCTTCATTGTTTTGGGGTTGGACTTGCTTTTCATCACAACAACCACTGAGAAATCCAGCTTCACTAAGATATGACTTTATCAAAAGAAGTAGTGTGATCCAGTGTTGAAACCAAATTACTTCATGGTTTTCAACATGTGTCAAGTATTGGTATGGTTCTCTCAAAAATGTCAAATATTCCACTATGCCCCTGGGAACTGCCCTTAGTTTAAAAAATAATGCAGATTAAAAAAAAATTAGTAGTGTTTAAGAAATAAACATTACGAAGTTTCTACCACCCTACCTGTTACTATGTTTGCTGTGTTTATAGACCTTTTCTTACAAATGTACTTATATTCTCTTTATTACAGATTAGATTGTTAACTTTGATGCCTTAGAGATGTACTAACCCCTTTTATAAAGACAGATGGAGTGGATATATGCATAGGTATAACTGATTGACTGCTGTACAGTAGAAACTAACAACATTGTAAATCAACTGTATTCTTATAAAGAAAAGAGACTGAACTCTAATTAATGGAAACTGTGTCCTTTGGGTTATAATGACATGTAACAAAGTTAGCACTCTGGTGTGGGGTGATAGTGGGGGAAGCTGTGCTTGTGTGGGGACAGAAAGTATATGAGAACTTTGTACTTCCTCATGTACTTTCTCTGTCCTCAGTTTTGCTGGGAATTTAAAACTACTCAGAGCGACTTTGTTTTGTGTGTGTGTGTGTATGTGTGTGTGTGTTATGTAAGTAAGGGGTCTAGGAACTGACACTAGCAAAAAAGGCAGACTAGAACGCTCCAAGTCCTCATTTCCCCCATGAAATATTAAAACAACAACAGTAACTAGAGACTAACTAAAATACCTTTATGAGAGCTCTGAAAAGCAAAAATGCACACCAACCATGTAAATACCCAATTAAAAAAAAAAAGCTATGAAATGGTAAAAAAAAAAAAAAGATGATGGAAGGGGAAGAGGGGGTATAGGGAACATTGATAAAAGAAAAGTAATTATTTAATACCCATTTCATGTGTCAGGCTCTTCTACTTTAGCTGATTTAATCATAAAAGAAGAGAGGAAGGGATGGCCTGTTTTTGTACTGCTCACAAGCTGTCACTGGTTTTTGTAGTTCTAGATGGTTGAAGAAGAAAAATCCTATTTCATGACATGAAAGTTATATGAAATTCAAATATTGATTGGTTTACTTATTTTCTAGGTCTTCTAGGTCTGCTTTTGTATCACAGTGGCATTTGCTTGCTGATGGGCACATGTGTTTATAGTGTCTGGCTATTACAACAAAGCTTCTATGAAATTTTGTATACAAATCTTTGTATGGATATATGTTTCCTTTTTTTTCCCCCCTTGGATGAATACCTAGGGTTGGAATGACTGGATCATTTTTAAGAAACTACCAAACTTTTCCAAAGTGATATAGCATTTTATATTCCCGGTAACAATGTGTTAAGTTCTTCCACATCCTCACCAACCCTTGGTGTGGTCAGTCCGTTTGTTTTTAAATAGACTTCATTTTTTAGAGGAGTTCTATATTCACAGCTAAAATGAAGAGAAGATACAGTGATTTCCCATATTCTCTTTGCCCCCACATAGCTTCCTTCATTACTAACATCTCCCACCACAGAGGTACATTTGTTACAATTCATGGATGTACTTTGACACATAATCACTCAGACTGGTTACAATATAGTTACATTATGGTTTATACGTGGTATTACACATTCTATTGAACAAATGTGTAATCACATGTATCCATCATTATGATATTATTGAGTGTATTTTTACTACCCTGAAATTCATCTGTTTCACCTGTTCACCCACCAACATTGATCTTTTAACTATCTCCAATGTTTTGCCTTTTTCAGAATATCATATTTTAATAGTTGGGATTATATGGTCTGTAGCCATTTCAGATTGGCGTCTTTCACCTAGCAGTAGGCATCTAAGATTCTTCCATGTCTTGCCATGGCTTGATAGTTCAGTTGTTTTTAGTTCTGAATTATATTCTGTTATAAGGATGTTCAGTTCAGTTCAGTTAAATTGCTCAGTCGTGTCCGACTCTTTGGGACCCCATGAACTGCAGCATGCCAGGCTTCCCTGTCCATCACCAACTCCTGGAGCTTACTCAAATTTATGTCCATCGAGTTGGTGATGCCGTCCAACCATCTCATCCTCTGTCGTCCCCTTCTCCTCCTGTCTTCAATCTTTCCCAGCATCAGGGTCTTTTCCAACGAGTCAGTTCCTTGCATCAGGTGGCCAAAGTATTGGAGCTTCAGGTTCAGCAATCGGTCCTTGAAGCGAATACTCACTTCTTTAGGATGACTGGTTGGATCTCTCTGCAGTCCAAGGAACTCTCAAGAGTCTTCTCCAACACCACAGTTCAAAAGCCTCAATTCTTCAGTGCTCAACTTTCTTTATAGTCCCCACCTCTCACATCCATACATGACTACTGGAAAAACCATAGATTTGACTAGATGACCTTTGTTAGCAAAGTAATGTCTCTGCTTTTTAACATGCTTTCCAGGTTGGTCATAGTTTTTCTTCCAAGCAGCAAGCGTTTTTTAATTTTATGGCTGCAGTCACTGTTCACATTGATTTTGGAGCCCCCAAAAATAGTCTCTCACTGTTTCCATTGTTCTGAATTATATTTAGTTCTAATTTTAATTTCGTTTATAATTTAAACTAAATATGTGTAAGTATATATTTAGTTTATAATTTTAATTTAACTTATGTTTATAAGTTTAGTTGTGAATTATAATTAGTTCTGAATTATATTCCATTATATGGATGTACTGTGGTTTATTCATTCACCTATTGAAAGACATTTTAGTTACTTCCTTTTGGGGAACTATGAAAAAACATTTATGAGCATTCATGTGCACGTTTTCTGTGGACATAAGTTTTCAGTTTCTTTGGATAATTACCAATGAACGTGATTGCTAGATTGTATGGAACACAAATATGTTTAATCTTGTAAGAAACTGTCAAACTGTCTTCCAAAATGGCTGTAACATTTTGCATTCTCACCAGCAGTGAATGAGAATTCCTGTTGATGCACATCCTCACCAGCATTTGGTTGTCAGTGTTCAGATATTAGCTATTCTAATAGATGTGTAGTGATAGCTCATTTTAATTTGCATTTCCTTGATGACATAAAGTGTGGAGCATCTTTTTATATGCTTATTTGTCATCTGTATATCTTATTTGATAAGATATCTGATAAGGTCTTTGACCCATTTTAATCAGTTTGTGTTCTTATTACATTTTAAGAATTCTCTATATATTTTGGCTAATAGTCCTTTATTTGGTATCTTTTTGCACATATTTTCTCCCAGTCTCTGGCTTGTCTTATCATTCTCTTGATTATGTCTTTTACAAAGCATAAAATTAGTTTTAATGAAGCCCAGCTTATCTGTTACTTCTCTCATAGATCATGCCTTTGGTGTTGAATTAAAAAAGTCGTTACCAAACACAGGATCATCCAGATTTTCTAGAATTTTAATAGTTTTGCATTTTACATTTAGGTTTGTATTCTTTTTAAGTTAATTTCTTTGACGGGTGTGAAGTCTATGTCTAGGTTAGTTTTTTGCATATGGATGTCCAGTTGCTCCAGCACCACTTGTTGAACAGATTGTCTGCTCCCTCGTGTAGCCTTTGCTTTTTTGTCAAAGATCAACTGACTGTATTCATGTTGATCTGTTCCAGGGCTCTCTTCTGTTCCACTGATTCGGTTCTTTTGCCACTGCTACACTATCTTGATTACTGTCGCTTATAGTATGTCTTAAAGCTGGGTATTGTGAGTTCTTCATCTTTGTTCCTCTATTTCAATTTAATGTTGGCTATCCTGAGTAGTCTTTTTATTTTTAGTCATTCTAATAGGTATGTATTGATAATCTAATTGATATTTGCATTTACCTAATGACCAAAGATGTTAAATATGTTTTCATGTACTTATTTGCCCTCTGTGTGTCTTCAGAGAAATGTCAATTTAAATCTTTTGCCCATTAAAAGAATTTTTTTTAAATTTTAAGTGTTCTTTATGTTCTCTGGATATGTCTGTCTGTCAGATATATCCTTTGCAAGTATTTCCTCTATGGCTTGTTTTTTCATCCTTCAACTGTTTTGGAAGAGAAGTTTTAAATTTTGACGAAGTCCATTTTACCAGTTTGTTCTGTTATGTATTGTGCTGTTGATGGCATATCTAAGAAATCTTTGCTTAAGGCCACAAAGGTTTTCTTCTATGTTTTCTTTTAGAAGTTTTTAGTTTTAGTTTTATATTTAAGTCTGTGATCTCTGACCCATTTGAAATTAATTTTTCTATACAATGTGAGATATGTATTCAAATTGCTATTTTTAAAATTGTATATAGATATCCAATTGTTCTAGCACAGTTGGTTGAAAGAGCTATCGTTTCTGTACTGCGTTTCCTTTACAACTTTGTCATAAATCAAATACTCTTGTATGTGGAGGTTTATTTTTTAATACCCTATATATTCTGTTCATTTATGTATCTCTCTGGCTGTCGGTATCCCACTGTTTTGATCACTGTAGCTTTAAAATGTGTTGAACTCAGGTGGTAGTGTTAGCCCATCAAATTTCTTCTTTATCAGAATTGTTTTGACTGTTCTAGGAACTTTGCATTTATCTATGAGTTTTTAAATGAGCTTGTCAGTTAATCCCTCCAAAAAACTTCCTGGGATTTTTTGTTGCATTTGCATTGAATCTATAGATCAGTTTTGGAAGAATGGATTGGATATCTTAACACTGAGTCTACCAAATAATGAATGAGGCATATCTCCGTTTATTTTGGTCCCTTCTAATTTCTCTGAGCAGTGTTTTTAATTTTCAGTGTATGGTGTTCCTGATCTATTGTTAAGATTTTTCTTTAATTAGTTTATAATTTTTGAGGTTATTGCAAATGGTATTTTTTTTTTTTAATCAAATTCTGTTTCTTCCAAGCATATACAGAAACATTACTTTTTGCATATTGGTCTTCTATCATACTACATTGCTGAACTCATTTAATAGTTCTGGTAACTTTTTTGAAGGTGTTGTCATATTTTTAACATATAAAAATGTAGATGTTCATGATGTCTGTGAATAAAGACAATTTTATTTCTACCTTCCCATCCTTTCCCTCTTCCTTTTTCTTCTCTTCTTCTTCCTCTTCCCTCTCCTTCGCTCTTTCCTCCTCTTCCCTCTCCTTCGCTCTTTCCTCCTCTCCCCCTCCTTTCAACTGATGACTTAGGCTAAAACATCGAGAACCTCTCATATAGTGTTGAATAGAGGTGGTGAAAGCAGAAATCCCTTTGTTGTTACTCATCTTGCTACTCTTCTCTGATTCAGTCTTTTGTCATCAAATATGCTGTTAAGTATAGGTTTCTTATAAGTGCTCTTTATCAGGTTAAGGAAGTTCCCTTCTGTTCCAGTCTGCCTGTAATTCTTATTATGAATGGATGTTGAATACGTGTATCAAATTCAAGTCACTCATATGCACTTCTTTTGCATCTAGTAGTGATGAAAGTTTCTCATTTGTTCTTTTAATCTACTAATTGATTTTTGAATGCAAGCTTGACCTTGCACTAGGATAAACTATTTTTTGTTAGGATATACTTTCCTATTTTATGTATTAGCTAATATTTTGTTAGGGAATTTTTGCCTCTCTTTTTTCCTGACAGGCAACTTTTTTTCTGATTATATTAAAACAATTACATGTCAATAATAAGAAAACAGTCTAATAAAAATGGACAAAAGATTTGTACAGATAATTAACAAAAGAAGCTATACATAGGGTTAATACAGACATGAAAAGGTACTCAACATCATTAGTCATAGTCAGTTCAGTCACGTCCTACTCTTTGCGACCCCACGAACTGCAGCATGCCAGGCCTCCCTGTCCATCACCAACTTCCGGAATTTACCCAAACTCATGTCCATTGAGTTGGTGATGCCATCTAGCAATCTGTTGTCCCTTTCTCCTGCCTTCAATCTTTCCCAACATCAGGGTCTTTTCAGATGAGTCAGCTCTTTGCATTAGGTGGCCAAAATATTGGAGTTTCAGCTTCAGCATCAGTCCTTCCAATGAACACCCAGGACTGATTTCCTAAAGGAAGGATGGACTGGTTGGATCTCCTTGCAGTCCAAGGGACTCTCAAGAGTCTTCTCTACCACCACAGTTTAAAAGCATCGATTCTTTGGTGCTCAGCTCTCTTTATAGTCCAACTCTCACATCCATACATGACTACTGGAAAAACCATAGCCTTGACTAGACGGACCTTTGTTGACAAAGTAATGTCTCTGCTTTTTAATATACTGTCTAGGTTGGTCATAACTTTCCTTCCAAGGAGTAAGTGTCTTTTAATTTCATGCTGCAGTCACCATCTGCAGTGATTTTAGAGCCCAAAAAAAGTGAAGTCAGCCACTGTAGCCATTGTTTCCCCATCTGTTTGCCATGCAGTGATGGGATGGGATGCCATGATCTTCGTTTTCTGAATGTTAAGCCAACTTTTTCACTCTTCTCTTTCACTTTCATTAAGAGGCTCTCTAGTTCTTCTTCACTATAAGGGAAATGCATAAATTAAATCCACAATCAGATACCACCCTCACACCCACTAGAAGGGTGATAATGAAGAAGACTGGCCCCACCATCCACTGGTGAGTGTACAGAGCAACTGACATGTTTATCCACTGTTTGTGGGAATAGAAGATGGTACAACACTTTGGAGAACATTTTGCCTTTATCTTATAATTATTAGGGATATTGTTCTGTAATTTTTTCTGAGGATATCTTTGTCAGATTGTGGTATTCAGGTTATGTCAAACTCAAATTAATTGAAAGATGTTCTCTTTCCATTTTCTTAGAGTTTGTCTTTAATTTGTGTAATTATAACCTTAAATGTTTGAGAGAATTTACCAATAAACTACCAGGTTATTGCAAATGGTATTGGTTTTTGGAGGGTTTGGAGTTTTTATATAGGATTATTTTCTTTGAATATAAGTTGAATTTCTTTAATAAGTATAGGGTTATTCAAATTTTCTTCTTGTGTCTTGTTTGGTGAATTGTGTTTTTCATGTAATTGTTTTCTTTTTACTTTTTAATATAAAGCATTTCTTTAAAATTATTTTTAAAAAATGAACTAAGCTAATTCCTTTCTTAAAGGAAGCAGTAAGGAGAATATAATACACCAAAATAAATAAATAAATAAAAAATGCATGATGGTCTTGAGCATTTGGGTTAATTGAGTATTCTGGGGACTTGTGATTTACTCTACTCTTCTATGTTTTAGTGACTTTCAGCCCTGTCATTTGTATTGGTTATAAAAGTTACAGTTTTATGCCAAAGAAGCATATTGTAAACTTTAAATATAAATATAGAAGGCAGGGAAAATTGAATCTTCTCTGGCATTTTTGTTTTTTTTTAAAACAGATTTGTTTTTCTTTAAACAAATATAAAATGGATGAAAACAGAAGAGTCACTGTTTGCTTAGAGGTTTTGTATAATCTCAGATTATTCTATAACAATCAACCACTTTAAAGAAAGGTGATATCTGAAACTCTACATTTTATATCTTTAAAATATTTTCTCCTTTTTAAGGCAAACAGTTCTGAATCTAAAGATTATCTCCAAGTTTGTCTTCGAGTAAGACCATTCACACAGCCAGAAAAAGAACATGAGTCTGAGGTTGGTGCTGAATTTGATTTTATAGTTTATTTCCATTAAGTGAGCACAATATCATCATTTTAATGTACTTGTTGTGGGTTTTTAATTATTTGTGTTCTAGGGCTGTGTGTATATTCTGGATTCACAGACTGTTGTCCTGAAGGATCCTCAGTATACTACCCTTGGTCGTTTAAGTGAGAAAAGCTCTGGGCAGATGGCACAAAAATTCAGTTTTTCCAAGGTAGGTACCCATATGAAACTGAAAGTTTTTCTTTTAAGATAAAAAGACGGCTTGAGCTAAATTGCTGCTGCTGCAGTTGCTAAGTCACTTCAGTCGTGTCCGACTCTGTGTGACCCCATAGACGGCAGCCCACCAGGCTCCCACATCCCTGGGATCCTCCAGGCAGATACAGTGGAGTGAGTTGCCATTTCCCTCTCCAATGCATGAAAGTGAAAAGTGAAAGTGAAGTTGCTCAGTCGTGTCCGACTCTGTGCGACTCCATAGACAGCAGCCCACCAGGCTCCTCTGTCCATGGGATTTTCCAGGCAAGAGTACTGGAGTGGGGTGCCATTGCCTTCTCCAAAATTGCTACCTAATTGTATATAATGAACTCTACATACCTTGTGCTTATGAAACTTAGATCTTAGGTTCTGGTATTTTTTTCTCAATGGTAGGGCTCAACTTTTAGGTGTATAAACATATAATTGGAAGTGAATAAATCATTGTAAAAATCTTACAGTCTCTTTGTGGTTGGTGGAAATGTTCTTTTAACAATTTAGATGAAAGGTTATTGGCTGGATCAGATTTCTATCGTGAAAACTTTTGGCAGTAGTTAAACTAGGAATTGTATCTGTTGGGATTGGGGATATGTCAACTCTAAGAATGAGTCTTGTAAGACAGATCTTTTAAATATTAAAAATATTAAAGGGTAGAACTCATGACTATTAATTAACTTGAATTTTCTAAAACTACTTGTTTTAAAAAATGCTTGTTTAGGTTTTTGGCCCAGAAACTACACAGAAGGAATTCTTCCAGGGTTGCATTCTGCAGCCAGTTAAAGACCTCTTGAAAGGACAGAGTCGGCTGATTTTTACTTACGGGCTAACCAATTCTGGAAAAACTTACACGTTTCAAGGTAAATGGTTTTATTTTTGGTAGAAAGAAAAAAGGAAGCCCTAATATTTGCTCATTTTCATAATACTTATAGTTATGTTTCCATTACCTTGCAAATTTGCTCTGTTTTTAATAGTAATAGCATATTGAATGTGTATTGCCCATGGCTTTTAAATCAGATTGACTTAATTTGTAAAACTACTTTACCCATATGATAGAGAATTAAATGATAATGAAAACTTGGGAAAAGGACTGATGTAACATAAGGAATTAAGCAAAGAAAACCAGGGAAACACTTTATATTTTATTTTACTTTTATACTTTGTGATAATGAATGATAGCCAGTTTTAAAATCGGATCTGAATGTAAAATTTCAGGTTTTACATAAGACTAATAGCTGATAAATGTCAGTTATACAATGAAAACCAAAGTGATGGAACACTGAGTAATCTGCAACTTTCCTCACTTTTTGTCTTAGCTTTTTACTCTTGCCTATTGGTGGTATAAAAGGAGTCTTGGTATCTCAACAATGTTTCTTTACTCTTTCTTAGTACTTTGAGAGACTGTAAAACACAAATTCTTGTCATAGGCACAGAAGAAAATACTGGCATTCTTCCTCGAACTTTGAATGTATTATTTGATAGTCTTCAGGAAAGACTGTATACAAAGATGAACCTTAAACCACATAGGTCCAGAGAATACTTACGGTTATCACCAGACCAAGAGAAAGAAGAAGTCGCTAGCAAAAGTGCATTACTTCGGCAAATTAAAGAGGTATGGGAGTATTTTAGCAGATAAAATACACATAATTGTGACCTTTTATTAGCTCTTCAGTTTGTTTTCAGCCTGTATTGAAATAGCTTGTTGTAGTTGTTGTCTCTTCTTTGTGATTAAAAGCTTTTTTGAAGACATTTCTTCATTTTGTATTGTACAAACAGCTGAAATGTTTAAACAAAACAAATGTACATGTTCTTTAATCATTTTAGGTTGTTGTAGAAACAGCAGCTTTCTATATACTGATTTTTTAAAATCCTTTTTCTATTTGTAAAAGTTATGTGTATATACAAAATCTAAACAAGAGGATATGAAAAATAAAAAATAATTTTCTATAATTTCATTTCTGAAGAGAAAAACTAATATTAACAGATATGAGCATATCCTTTTTGGTCTTTTTCTCGGTATACCAAAAATAATAAAATCTACTGAGGTTTCTATGTACGTCTATACATTGTGTAGTCTGTGAGTCATGTCCGATTCTTTGTGACCCCATGGATTGTAGCCCCCCAGGCTCCTCTGTCCATGGGATTTCCCAGACAAGAATACTGGAGTAGGTTGCCATTTCCTTCTCCAGAGCATATTCTGAACCCAGGGATTGAACCTGCGTCTCCACCTTGGCAGGCGGGTTCTTTACCACTGAGCCACCGGGAAGTTCATCAGATCAGATCAGTCGCTCAGTTGTGTCCGCTCAGTTTGCGACCCCATGAATCGCAGCACACCAGGCCTCCCTGTTCATCACCAACTCCCAGAGTTCACTGAGACTCACGTCCATTGAGTCAGTGATGCCATCCAGCCATCTCATCCTCTGTCGTCCCCTTCTCCTCCTGCCCCCAATCCCTCCCAGCATCAGAGTCTTTTCCAATGAGTCAACTCTTCACATGAGGTGGCCAAAGTACTGGAGTTTCAGCTTTAGCATCATTCCTTCCAAAGAAATCCCAGGGCTGATCTCCTTCAGAATGGACTGGTTGGATCTCCTTG
>NW_011494669.1:2016373-2038741 GCF_000754665.1 Bison bison bison
AAGTGGTGGGACCGGATGCCATGATCTTCATTTTCTGAATGTTGAGCTTTAAGCCAACTTTTTCACTCTCCACTTTCACTTTCATCAAGAGGCTTTTGAGTTCCTCTTGACTTTCTGCCATAAGGTGGTGTCATCTGCATATCTGAGGTTATTGATATTTCTCCCGGCAATCTTGATTCCAGTTTGTGTTTCTTCCAGTCTAGTGTTTCTCATGATGTACTCTGCATATAAGTTAAATAAGCAGGGTGACAATATACAGCCTTGACGAACTCCCTTTCCCATTTGGAACCAGTCTGTTGTTCCAGGTCCAGTTCTAACTGTTGCTTCCTGACCTGCATACAAATTTCTCAAGAGGCAGATCAGGTGGTCTGGTATTCCCATCTCTTTCAGAATTTTCCACAGTTTCTTGGAATAGTCAATAAAGCAGAAGTAGATGTTTTTCTGGAACTCTCTTGCTTTTTCCGTGATCCAGCCGATGTTGGCAATTTGGTCTCTGGTTCCTCTGCCTTATCTAAAACCAGCTTGAACATCAGGGAGTTCATGGTTCACATATTGCTGAAGCCTGGCTTGGAGAAGTTCATATACACACGCAAATATAGTCATATATAAACAGTTGCGTATATCTTTATTCCTTTTTTTTAATATGTGGGATAATGGTCTTTTATTTGAACAAAAATGAGATTTTATAGACATTCTATAACTTGCTCTTTCATTTAACATATCATAAATCTGTTACTACATTAGTTCACGTGTCTCATCGGTTTGTTTTTTCCTTTTTTTAAAATAATTTTTTATTAAAACATGTTTTAATAACGTTATACTTGTCTGTTTTTTCCTTCTGTGCCTTTTGGATTTTGTGTTATGTTTTTGCACGTTTATTCTAAAATTGTTAAAAACTAGTAACAATCTTTTTGGATATATTGAAAACACTGATGGGGATTTGTTTTTAAATAATTTAGAAATCAGGGTTTCAAAGTAGTGTTGCTCAGTAAAGTTCAGAGTCCATGATTATGCTCTCTGAAAGTAAAATAATATTTTAACAAGATTTGTGGAGATTGGTGGATATTTGTATAGATAATTCATACAGGAAATTCAAGTCATTAATATTGAAAAAAAATTCTCCAACAGGTTATCTAGTTAAAATATTATTTTGCCTGTGAAATTATTAAAATATTAAAAACTTGAGATCATATTTTCTTTTTTAAAAATCTCTTTTTATTGAGGTTGCTGTACAGTATTATATGTTTCAGGTATATGACATGAGATACACACTTTCACTTCCATAGATTGATTGTAAACTGTATTTCTCCAAAGCAATTTAGCAGTACTATATTATGAGTGAGAACCTAAAAAAAAGTCCATTATCTTTTCATCTATCAATTCAGATTAAGGTATATAGCCTAAGGGAACAATTAAATTACAGAAAGAAAAAATATACTAAGGTGTTTATCTTAATAGTATTTAATTAAGGCATTTCACATCACATCTAGTCAGTTATGCAGCCACAAATGTTTGTTAATAATTTTTAATTTTATAGAGAGAAAGCTTACAATGCAATCAGTGTAGGGAAAAGAATAGAAAGGAATATATTGAGATATTAATAGTAATTGCCTCTGAGTGGCAGGGATCATATATGACAGTATTCCTTTGAATATTTTCTGTAGTTTCCCCAAATTTCTTATTAGGTTGTTGAATTGAGTAGATGTAAGGCTGGTGACTTATTTGGATAGGTAATGAATTTACTGGTTATTTAATCTTAACAAAAAACATTTTTTAACTTAAATCTTTTTCAGGTTGTTATGCATAATGACAGTTATGGTGCTCTTTATGGTAAGGTTTCCTTTCTCATATACTTTTAAGATGTTGATTATTTAAAAGACTTTTAATTTTTGAATCACTTCTGGTGATTTAATTTCTTTAATGACACAGTCAATAATACTTCAAAAATGGTACATAACTATATGAAATGCCAGTCACCATAAGGGTTTATTTGGATTTAATAACTGATTGTTACTGATTGTTAACTTTTACTGATTGTTAACTTTTATGTTGAATTCAAGAGTGGCACTATTTTTTTCTCTGTCCTTTACGTTTAATTTCATTTTGGTTTGTTAACATATTTGCAAAACAAAAAAGCCAAATTTTGGTTAACACAAATATTTTTATCTGCTTTGGTCCAAAAAAATTTGGACACTGCTAATTAGAAGATTTGTATACTTAAGTTTCTCAAGCTGGGGAATCTTAAAAGATAATGAGGTAATAGCCTATTATCTTATTTAATTTTGTGATTATCTTTTTTTTATTTTCTGTAGGAAGTCTAACAAACTCTTTGAGTATCCCAGAGTTTGAAGAATCCATGAAAGATTGTGAACACTCAAACTTGAACATAGATATTAATAGAAAATTTTCTGTGTGGGTATCTTTCTTTGAGATTTACAACGAATGTATTTACGACTTGTTTGTTCCTGTATCATCTAAGTTCCAGAAGAGAAAGACACTGCGCCTTTCCCAAGATGTAAAGGGCTATTCTTTCATAAAAGGTATACTGATGAGTATTGTTTCCTTTTTTGCTCTGAAGTTTCTTTCTAGGCTTTGTTATAAGAAAGCAGACTGGAAATTGAAAGTTTTTATACTATTTATTAATAGCAAGATAGTAAGAGTAGTTTGTGCTTTGAAAATATGTTTTGGAATGTTCATTAAACCTGAAGGTAAGAGGGTTTAGTAATTTGTTTCTGGAGTATTATTGATTGGATTTTAGGGAATAGGAAAAGCTGTGTGTGTATATTCACATTATTCTGATGCTCTGTAACAGTATTCAGACCTTGGAGTTACTAGGTATACCACAGTGGTATTTTTCCAACCTTTTAAAAATCACTACCCTACAGCAGGAAATACTTATTAATGACATCATGATTCTCCACCTGCACGCATGTGTGTGTGTGTATGCATATTTACAATTGAAAATGATCATTAATTATATTTACCCTCACTGCAAGGAATACACTTTGGTGTTTTGTACATTCTACTTCATTTTTACAAAATGCTAGTTATGGCTCAAGAAATTTGATTTCATGACTTACAAATGAATTGCAATCTATCTAAAATCTCATAGCTAATTATCTAGGTTTACTCTGTAATGTACTTTGTCTTTTTTTTTTTTTTCCGATGTCTAATTCTGAGGAATCTTAACCTATTTTTAATTTTCCCTTTGGCAAACTGTTGAAGAACATTTACTTTTTGTGTTTATGCTAGAAAATCATTATAATATCCTCGTCTTGTGTATTTATTTTCTAGTGGAATATGAGATAGCTGAGTTGGCTATACTAGGACGTGTTATTAAAAGAAAGATTTCATTATATGTCTTTAGGAAAGAGATTACAAATCTTCAAAGAGATTACATTATATAGCAAATGCTGTACATTTGTAAATTGATATGTGCCTCTTTATTTTTTAAAGATCTACAGTGGATTCAAGTATCTGATGCCAAAGAAGCGTATAGACTTTTAAAGCTAGGAACAAAGCACCAGAGTGTTGCTTTCACAAAACTGAACAATGCTTCTAGTAGAAGGTAAGGAGTAAATCTTGTGGTATAAGCCTGACCTGAGGCACCCAGGTGTTCTGTGCTAATTTGAAAGTGAAAGTGAAAGTCACATAGCCCCGTCGGACTCTGCGATCCCATGGACTGTAGCCCGCCAGGCTCCTCTGTCCGTGGAATGCTACAAGCAAGAATACTGGAGTGGATTGCCATTTCCTTCTCCAGGGATCTCCCCGACCCATGGATTGAACCTGGGTCTCCTGCATTGCACGCAGATTCTTTACCAACTGAGCTTATAGGGAAGCCCTAGTAGCTGTGCTTATTTAAATACAACTAATTTAAGATTAAGTCAGACAGTAGGTTGTCTGATAAGATTATCAGGACTAATTTCATGTTCTAACATACAATTTACTAATTTGCACTCAAAGTGAAGTATTTTTATTCTTTCTATACGTGAATATCTAAGCTCAATGTTTTAATTGCCTGTAATATAGGACATTTCTCTGGGTTTTTTCTGCTTACTCCATGAACATAGACACTGTATAAATACTGGGTTAGGCCAGTATTTCAAAGGGCTAAGGAAGGATGTTTTGATGAAAGGGATTGGAGAATGAGAAACAAAAGGATGTTAAGTTTAAACAGTGAGATACTTAAAACAGATTTTCTCTTAAAGGGGAAAGAGCCCCGTCTCCCATGTATGGCTTAAGGACAACATACAATCCAGATAAGCCAATATTTAGTAGGCATCTAAGCCAAATGTATACTTGGCTTGATTCAAGTGATTTAGCTGTACATTATACCTAAAAGTAATACCTTTGTAAGCAAATTGAGACTTTATTATGAATTACTTCATTCATAGAAGTTGGAATGTTGAGAAGAGTAAATTTGAAGGGTCTGGGGCTAAGTGAAAGAAAGATAAGCTCTTTGGTTTTAGTAGTTGAGTGTTATGTAGGTGGCAGTGGAGCACTAAACTGAGATACCTGACGGCTAGTTGGAGAATGTAGTACTGTGATGATGGCCAGTATTAGGGTGAAAATAGATATTGATGTAGATGCTTGCCTCTCCTATTAGAATGCAGAAATAAAGAAGGAATGATAATATGTAATCTTTGTTTATTTCTTTTAGTCACAGCATATTTACCATTAGAATATTACAGATTGAAGATTCAGAAATACCACATGTAATACGAGTCAGTGAGTAAGTTGAGCATTGTTTAAATTGTTATTATTTTGAATTTTTTTGTTTTGAAGAATTTTTTAAAGTTTTTTTCCTTTGGTTAATTTAGATTGTCTTTATGTGATCTTGCTGGCTCAGAACGAAGCATGAGGACACAGAATGAAGGTGAAAGGTTAAGAGAGACCGGGAATATCAACACTTCTTTATTGACTCTGGGAAAGTGTATCAGTGTTTTGAAGAATAGTGAAAAGTCAAAGTAAGAGTTGTTGAACATGTTATCAGCATATCAAGGATTATATTAATAATATTTACACTTTCAGCTTTGCTAGTTTTAGAAAGTTCTTTTGTTTTTAACTTGCTTCTTACATAATGACTAGGAATGATAGAAATGAAAAGCATTATCAGTCAATGCCAGTGACTCAGGTAAACACAGTATTTTCTATAGCAAATATGTATCAACACACACCTTAGATAATAAGCTTCTAATGCTGGTTTATTAACAGACTTTGAAACCATATTATTCTTATTAATGCACTGTGTTTTTCTAGATGTGGTAGATTTCTGTATTAACTAGCATTTTAGGCTAAGTAAATGATAAATCCAGCCTTTACCATTTTCTAGTTAAGATTTATATATTGCATAATGGCTATACACTAGAGAACACAACCCACTTCATTGTGACTTCCTTTACATTTTGCCTAGTTGGTTATTATTGTCAGTATTAATAATAATAATAGCAGTGTTTAAAGAAAACAACATGAATAAACAGAAAATGACTAGTACAAATGAAACTAATCACTAACCTAGAATTTAAGTCCATGGTTGTTATGTTATTTCTTTGTAAAATTTATCAGTATCCTGACTTCACAAGACTTGTTTTAACTTTTAATTTTTTGAAAATTTTTTCCATAGGTTTCAACAGCATGTGCCTTTCCGGGAAAGTAAATTGACCCACTATTTTCAAAGTTTTTTTAATGGTAAAGGGAAGATATGTATGATTGTCAACATTAGCCAATGTTCTTTTACCTATGATGAGACACTCAATGTGTTGAAGTTCTCAGCCATTGCACAAAAAGTAAATATAGCTAAATTTCAGAATTTGTTAAGCTTTGTATTATTAGAGTAGTAATGATTTTTTTTCTTAGAGTAGATAATACATTTTGCACTTACAGCTGTAAACCTAGAAAATAATTGAAAATTAAAAATGTAATATTTGAGTAGTAGGCATAGGAAAAAAATTGAAAGTTACCCCTGCTTAAGAGAAAACGACCTCAGTAATAAATAACTTACCCATTACAAATTGCAAGTACGCAGCGAACTATGTGCTCTGCTGTCCGTCTGGCTTATATAGTGGCTAATCAGGAAACCACCTGCTGGGAATAGTACTAAGACCTTAACCCAGGAAAGTAGATTTATATGTAGTGTACATGTGTAATTAGCTTTTTTCTTATCAAATATGTATTTGAGTATGCTAATTCCTTCTATATTTGGATAGATTTTTCTTTTTAATTCTCAAGTTGTCATTTGACTTAAATTTATAATTGTTTTTTCTTTGTTGACAGTTTTTGCCTTTGTTTTAAAAGTTACATTCAATATTTTACCAGGTTTATGTTCCAGATATTTTAAATTGCTCTCAAGAGAAATCATTTGGACCTGTCAAATCTTCTCAAGATGAATCATTAGATATTAATAATTCAGATAATAAAATACTAAATGAAAAAAGATCCACGATTTCATGGGAAAGTAGCCTAGAAGATGTGGTGGAAGATGAAGATTTGGTTGAGGATCTAGAAAAAGCTGAAGAAAAGCAGAATGTGGAAACTGAATTTATTGATGAAGATCTAGATGATACATTAGAGGATGATAAGGCTTTTAGTAGCCATGCGGGGAAGAGAGTATGTATTAACTCATACTTCTAAAATTGGCTTATTTATTATTCTGAAGTTATGGTTAGTAATTCTTAAGGCTCTTTCTCCCATTTTTTCCAACAATACACTAAGTTTATCTTTCATTACATGTTTTGAAAGTTGCCATTTCCTTCTCCAATACATGAAAGTGAAAAGTGAAAGTGAAGTCGCTCAGTCATGTTTGACTCTTAGCGACCCCATGGACTGCAGCCTACCAGGCTCCTCTGTCCATGGGATTTTCCAGGCAAGAGTACTGGAGTGGGGTGCCATTGCCTTCTCCAAATATAATGAATACTCATTTGCATTTCATCTGGATTTGCTAGTTGTTAAAATTTTACCATTTTTATATTCTCTTTCTGTGAGTGTGAATACACATCTTTTTTGCCTGTATCATTTGAAAACAAGATGCAGACATAATGACACCTTACAACTAACTACTTCAGCATGTTTCCCAAGAACATGGGCGTGTTCCTCACAATCAAAAGGCCATTTTCATACCTAAGCACTTTCACATTAATACAGTAACATAGTGTTGTATTGTCCATATCGAGATTTCTCTAGTGGTCCAAGTATTTCCTTTCATAGCCACTTTGTTTTTGATCTACAATTCAATACATTGCTTTTGATTATCACGTTTCTTTAGTTAATCTCTAATCTAGCATAGATATTTTTGAAAATTTGTGGTTAATTGTCTTGTAAAAAACCTCCAGTCTGGATCATCTTATTATCATAAGATAATTATCATAAGATGATCCAGGTTTAACACTTTAGGCAAGCTTGTTATATATATGAAGTTCTGAATTTCCCATTGAATCACATTAGGAGGCAGACAGTGTCTAATTTCTCCATTTTTGGTGAAGCCAAGTTTTAGTTAACTCGGTGTTGTGTTTCAGGTCTCTTTTTATTGTTCCCCAGTATCGTTTCACCCTGTGATTTTAGCATACTCCTCCAAAATTTTACCTTGCAGTCTTAAGTACAAGAGTGCAAAATGTGTGCCTACTACCGATTATTCTATTTTAAAAAATCACTTGATCATCTTATATTTATAGAAACAAATAAGATTTAATGGTGTTTCTTATAATTTCTGTCCAAATAAAATTCATACATATATTTAAGTTTCATTAATCCTGAAATACGGCTTCCCAGGTGGCTCAGTGGTAAAGAATTCGCCTGCCAGGGCAGGAGATGCAGGTTTGATTCTTAGGTCAGAAAGATCTCCTGGGGAAGGAAATGGCAACTTGCTCTGATATTCTTGCCTGGAGAATCCCATGGACAGAGGAGCCTCGCGAGCTACAGTCCATGGGGTTGTAAAGAGGCGGACACGACTGAGTGACTGAGCACGCATGCACACAGTTCTGAAATATAGATCATGTCCACATTAGTGGTTCCCCTCATTAACTGACTTGAGTGGTGTTGACACATCTGACATCATAGTACTCTTTTGGACTATGGACGTTTAAATAGATCAGTGATGTATTGAGTTAAATACTCTCATCTTAATAGTTTATTCCAGTGTCCCTGAAAGCCATTGTTGTGCCTGTGTTGCTTAGGAATGAAGATGAAAGCTTCAGATGCCATTAGTCCTAGTTTATCTGGTCACCATGTGATTGAACATGCTTTACCCTGGATCTCTGTAATGTAGTACTTCCCTCAGTGAAAAACTAGGCTAAGTTGTTAATAGTCGTCCTTTAATTTTTTTTTGATCTCAAAACTGAAGTTTATATATCAATGTAATGTTTGTTAAACTTATTAAGTTAGTCATTTATGAATTTATTAAGGAAAAATAATGTCATTTATGTAGGATTATGTAGTGTAAATGCATATCTTATAATATTTACTAGGTACTTCAAAATTAAAATTTCATCCAAGTTTTTTGTAATACTTCTCAAAATTAAAATGATTAGGCTTCTCATGCTTCACATTGTTAGCATTTTATTAATTAGAGGGTTGTCAGTATTAAAGATCATTATGAAATTATTAAAGATCGTTATGAAATATATTGATAGTAACATATCTATGCTTAAAATTCATTTAACTTGAATAACCAACCAGAATTTTTTTCACTCAATACTTTATCATATACTAACAGTGGTAGAAAACTAGTTGTTGAGAATTACTGAAAGAAACCAATTTCCCAAGGTTTTCATACAGATTTCTCTGAGTCTCCCACATTTCTTCTTCCACGTGAAAAGTGAAAGTGTTAGTAAGTCGTGTCTGACTCTCTGTGACCCCGTGGACTGTGCCTGCCAGGCTCCTCTGTCCATGGGATTTCCCAGGCAGAAATTCTGGAGTGGCTTGCCATTCCCTTCTGCAGAGGATCTTTCCCACCCAGGGACTGAACCTGGGTCCCCTCCTTTGCAGATGGGTTCTGTACCATCTGAGCCATTAGGGAAGCCCCTCTTCTTCAATAGTTACTGTGAGTTACTATTAAATATTTATTGTTTTGAACAGTGGGAAAAGTCTGTGGTTATTTAAAATTATAAAAATATTATATAATCATGACAGAGTCTAGAAAAAGAAACAGGGAAATAAATATAAATGTCTCTAAATCTACTTATCGTGTTAATAGATTTTTACTGTTTGTTACAATATTGTTAACTGATTTTCTTCATTTAAAAATAAATTGTGGAAATTATGAATTGTAAATATGTCATCATAATTCATTACAGTAGTTTCACTGTATGATGGTGCTATAGTTGAACCCATTTCTTAAGTTTGACTTTCAAGTTGCATTTTACTTTTTTTTTTTTTGTTTCCATATAACCACTCATTGTTGCAAAAAACACAGTGTCTATTTTATAGCCAAAATATAAAATTATTTCCTCAGTAGAAGTTCTTAGAATTTCAAAGTCAAGATATCTGTAAAATATTTTCAAATATAAAGTTGAGAAAGTGAAAGATCTGTAGCTTTGAGAGAGTTTATTAGTTTCTTATTGAGAAACTTTAATCAGAAACCTTAAAAAAAGGCTATCAGGCTGTTTTCTTGACTGCTATAATTTACATACCTATACTGGCTATAATGTCAAATTTTAATTGTTTTATTGTTTATTGTCCATGTTAAATGATTTATTATGTGTGTGCTTTCAAAGACAGAGTTGTTGCTTACATTTGGATAGTTATAGAAACCCAATAAAATATGTAATATCTCCCTTTGCCATTTTGAAAACTGGGGATTCACAGTAACTGCTCTGTGTAACATGTCAGCTTTATATTTTGACAGACTAACTTTAAACTCAGACTTAAGCATTTACCACAGACTTGGTCCTTACTTTCCCTACCTAGGAAATTTGAGTGCTCCTACTAAGTATAAAAAGGGTTGTGTAGATTAAATGAAATAAAATATGAACTCCCCAAAGTAGTTCCTAGTAGATAATAGATGCTCAAATTTTCTTTTCTCTTCATTCTTTGTGTAACCAGACAGACATTTGAACTGTGTTTCTAAAATGTGGTGAGACGAACTTGATTTTTCACATTAATCAATCTCTGCATATACATAGTTTTTAGTGAAAATACTATCTTTGTTAAAAAGAAACATAGTAATGAAATGAAAAGTTTTATTTTTAAACACATGGAATATCTTTCTCTTGGAATTTATTTGCTTTTTAATTAGAATTTTAATATTTATATTTTAGAAACTTCTGGATTTAATAGAAGATTTGAAAAAAAAACTAATAAATGAAAGAAAGGAAAAGTTAACATTGGAATTTAAAATTCGTGACGAAGTTACACAGGAGTTTACTCAGTATTTGGCCCAACGAGAAGCTGACTTTAAGTAAGTTTTTTTGTTCATGTCTAATAAAAATTGAAAATTTTATTTACTTGTGAAAAAAATTTTATTTTTGCTTTTTTATATTAGGTGACTTCTAAACTCTAACCTTTATGCAAGCTTGAAAATAGCTATTACTAATCCCCATGGTGACTGTGAATTATATATGAGTGAGCATTTAAATTGACTTTTAATTTATAAGTCTTTTTATTTACTTTCTGAGCTCAGATGGTAAAGAATCTGCCTTCAATGCAAGAGACCTGGGGTCTATTCCTGGGTCAGAACGATCCCCTGGAGAAGGAAATGTCAACCCACTTCAGTATTCTTGCCTGGAAAGTCCCATGAACAGATGAGCCTGGTGGGCTAGTCAGTGGGGTCTCAGAGAGTTGGACACGACTCAGCAACTAATATTTTCACACTTTTACTTTAATTTATAATGTGCTTAACCTTAGAAATTTAAAATAAAAATGTAAAGTAGTGGTTTTTCTGTTTCTTAATGGGATTTATTTCTGTTATAAAGGGAAACTCTCCTTCAGGAACGAGAAATTTTAGAAGAAAATGCTGAATGTCGTTTGGCTATTTTCAAGGATTTGATTGGTAAATGTGATGCTCAGGAGGAACCAAAGAATGAAGATCATGCCATAAAAGATGAAACTGAAGTATGTTAACTGAAATATTAAATACATGAAGTATAGGTACCAGGATTTAGTATATAACATCAGTGATACTTTAATATACTTCAGAATTTAAAAAAAAACTTAATATGTAACTTTAAGTAAGTGTGCTTTGTTAGGAATATAAACACAAATAGTTTAAGTATAGCTATTGAACTTAGGAAAAAGTAGCTTTTACGTTTATATCTCAGTTTGGTGTTGCTTGAGTCATTGTGTTGTTTGTAGGTAGATTGCTTTTTGTCTGATTATGGGATACCCACTCAGATTTGTTTTAAACTCAAGAATTTTATGGGGCTGACAGACTTGTGGGATCATTTAATTCTATTCTGATTAAAACAAAAATATATATAGAAAAATCATTCTTGCTTGGCTGAATAACCGTTCTCTACTGTTTAGGAAACATTTTTCTTTTCTGCTGCTTCTATGGAAGCTGAAATTAATCACATCTTTTTGGAATGGTTGGTTGTTTTTGTTTTGCTTTGTTTTTTAATTACTCAGTTCAGCGGTCCATGATGATAATGTCTAGGCTCTTGCCCTCAAACCATCATTCTGTGTCCCTGACATAGTTTGGGATTCAGTCTGAATTGTGAAAATGAGGATTTGTTTCTTCAGCTTGCCCAAAAAATATTTTAAAGACTCATATGACTAAGAGTATACCTGAACTAGGTAATTATAATTGTTCTGTAAACTGTACATAAACAACGTACAGTTTATGACATTGTTCTTATGGAGAAATAAGTCTCATGTTCCATAAAATAGAAGATGACTAATGGAACACATCTTTTTCATATTTGGAGCTACTTCTATATAAGAAAACATAAACATGTCTATAGTCACCTAATAGAAAAACATAAATAATATGTTTAAAAAATTGTAAGTTGTGCATTTGTTTTGCTATTTGTTTTTAAAACATGCTAGATGGTACCACACTGAAGTAGTGAAAGCCACTGTTAACATTAGGCATGTGGTTTTTGCTATTTTTAGGAAGGACATAATTATGTAGGAATTGAAGATATTATTGATTCTCTTCAAGATGATGTCACTGGTATTAAGAAACAGGCTGAAATTGCTCACTTATATATTGCATCTCTTGCTGACCCCCAGGAAGCTATTGCTTGTTTAGAAATAAAGTTTAATCAAGTTAAAGCTGAATTAGCTAAAACCAAAGAAGAATTAATCAAAACCCGAGAAGAGTTAAAAAAGAGAGAAAGTGGTAAGTGGTTGTATTATATCCCTATGTAGATGTTACAAATTCTTAAAAAGACAGTTGGTAAGTATGAGATTTATGCAGCTTATTTACAAAGTGGTCAGAAAATGATGGAGGTAACATTTAATATTTTATCATTTGTATGAGTTTACAGTAATTTACTAGTAAAAATATATTTTTCCTTTTCTTTACTTTTAGACTAATATTACTAGAAAATAGACTTTCAGGAAAACCCAAAACCTAAGTATAGCTTTATTAGCAAATTAAGAAATCTCATAGGAAATTGTAAAGCTGTGAAGTTTGTTCATTTATATGTGTGTGTGTGTGTGTGTGTGTGTGTGGTGGTGGGGGACTGGGAGGACTTGTCACATCTGAGTTTCAAGTATTAGATGAAATACGCTGCCCTTTTCTGTGTGAACAAGATGGGTGGAAAATAGCAGATAAGTGATGCCTCATTATGAAGTGGATCAGAAAGGTATAAGCTACTTCTCTTCTGACATTATTCCAGAAATTTCCTACTATTGAGCAGATGGCATTCATTTTTGCCCTGGGTTTTGAAAGTAGCTTTTTCAGAAACAGTACTCTCTGGTGGTAGAATTTGTAGCTGTTTGTGTACTTTTAGTGCTGTGAAAATTCTTTTTCCTGAGTATAACAATGAAGTGTCTACTGTAGCAGCTTATGTTTCATGTTTATTTAGTGATATATTTTTTTAGGTGCTTAGATATTTATTTTTAATATTCTTACTTTTTCAGAATCAGAAATTAATTTAAATTCATTGGTTCAAGAGCTTGAGAAATCTAATAAGGTAATGCGTTTAAGCTTTATTTTATCTTAATAAGGAAATTAATAAGTAAAATTGACAGTATGGATAATTAATGAGTATATAAGTGACTTCACTCTCATACCTCTTTCCACATATGGTCTCTGGAAAGTTTCTTGGTCTTTCCAGAAAAGATTTTATTTGTATATGTGTATATATATGTGTGTGTATGTGTGTAACATACATCTTTTAAAAAATTTATACAAATAGGATTGTAGTTCTGTGTCTTGCTTTCTTCCTTTAGAAGGCATCTTAGATCTGTATGTGCTGCCAGAGAATCATCTCTATGTCACTCTTTTACCAGGTACATTGTATTGAATAGATTATTTAAATAGTATTTATCTTGTCTGAAGTTACTGTTTTAAAATTTAGGATATGGCCTGATCAGTGTGCAGCATCAGAATCTGAAAAATCTCTTGCACTTTATACCTTCAGATCAGATAATTACTCTAAGTGGTTGTAGATGGATTTGACATTGTTAGATCTAAGTATGAAATTGCAGGGATACATAGAGGTGAAGTGAATTTAAAACTCTAAACTTAATATTTTTCCTGACCTTCTCTTAACTTACATTTGTTCTTCTAAAGAGCTGAATATTTTAACATATGATCAGATATAAATAATTCGAAATCTTGGCATCTAATACCCAGTACTTAAAAAGATAACCAAAATAATGTACTCAATACAAGACATTTTAGCTGTTGTTTAGACAGTTCCTATTCTCCTTTCCTTTTATTTTTTTCCTATTTATAAAAATAGCTGCTAGTTGTAAACATACTGTTATATTAAACTATGTAAAATAGAAGGTACAGTAGTCCCCCGTAATGTCTCTCTTACATTGAAAACAAATCCAAACCAACTTGGTTGGTAGCTCTTAGAGATTATTTTATGTATATATACACATACATACACACATATATGTATTTTTTATAGAACATTTTCTATGAACTCTTTTAAGTTCTTTAGTTGTCTAAGTCTCACAACAACCTTATGATGCAGATACTGTTATTTTTTTATGTAGGCATTAAATAACTTGCTTGAGGTTCACAACTAGAAAGTAGAGAAGCTTGGAATCAAACCCAGATCGTGTGACTCCTGATTCCTCTTATCCATTATGATGTATTGCTTCTCTTTCATTTTATATTTAGGCATGTTAATTTTTTAAATGAAAATAAAGTCATGCTATGCATAGTGTATTGCTGTTTTTTTTTGTTTTTTTTTTTTTTTTTGCTTAATCTTAAAATTTGAAGCAGTTCTAAACTGTATCATATTTGCATTCTAGTTATCCCCAAAGTACATTGACTAAACTTTGTTTTTTTCCTTCCCAAAGAAAATAATTATGCAGAATCAAAGAATTCAAGAGTTGATGGATAAAATTGACCAAAAAGAGGATACTATTAACAAATTTCAGAACCTAAAATTTCATATGGAAAACACATGTAAAGGCAGTGTAAGAATCTAATTTTATTTGTGTTATAAATTAAATAAAGAATATGTTTTGTTTGGCTTAAAATAATTTAAAATAGCTTATACAACTTGAGACTAATTCACTAAGAATGTTGACTTGCTTATCTTGGCATTGAATGTAATTCACTATTGCACCGAGATGAATTTTTGAAAACCTAGAAGATGGCAGTTTGATCTCTACAAACTAAGCTATGAATGCTTTGTACATAAAAGGGACAAGACCGTGTAGCCCTTAGAAGTTTAAGCCTCAGCAAACTGGATGGGGAGCTCTGGGGTGAAAGAAACTTGAATGTGCTTTGATTCCACAGATCATAAAGATCTGTATCTCTCTGTAGCTCTACTCTATTGATATATCTGTCTATATCTGTATGTCCATCTCTGTAGAACTATAAATGACATTAGGTTTTAGAAGCTTGTTTCTAGTTTGTACAATTTTGCTAAAGTTCATCTATTTAATAGCAGGGATATTTTCTTTTAAAAATTACATTATAACTATAGCATATAAAGCCTTTATGGGCTTGTCAGGGCTCAGCAGTGAAGAATCCGCTTGCCATGCAGGAGGTATGGATTCAATCCCTGGGTCGGGAAGATCCCTGCAGAAGGAAATGGCAACCCAGTCCAGTGTGTCTTGCCTGACGAATCCCATGGACAGAGGAGCCTTGTGGGCTACACTCCATACTGTTGGAAAAGAGTTGGACACGACTCAGTGACTAAAATATAAACTACAGTGTTTTAAGGGTTTTTAAGTAGCCTTTCATAAATAGAAATTTAGGTAATTTTATATTTAGTTAGTTTAGGATTGGATGATCAGCCTGTCTTTTAGTTGTTTTATTAAACAATGGTTTTTGGCTTTCTTTTATATTCATTTTTTATTGCAGTACCTTCAAATTATTTTTTGACATATTGTTAATAACACAATAGGTTGGGTAAATTAATAGCTAAAATTCTCTGCTTTTGTATGTCTTTTCTCTAACAGAGGCAAGCGTGGTATACAGTAGTTCCCCTTTATCTGCAATTTCAGTTTCTGTGGGTTAACCAAGGTCAGAAGGATTAAATGAAAAATGCCTGAAATAATTCATGAGTTTTACATTGTGAGCTGTTCTGAGTAGTATGGTGAAAGCTTATGCCATATTGCTCCATCCTGCCTGTCCTGACTCATCCCTTTGTCTAGCATATCCCTCCTGTTAGTCTTGTTTATCAGATTGTCTGTTGTTGGTATCATAGTGCTGTTAGAGTAATGCTGATTTTGCTTAATAATGCCCCCAAAGCAGAAGCGTAGTGATGCTGACAATTTGGATATGTCATAGAGAAGCTATAAAGTGCTTTGTTTAAAAGTAAAGGTAAAAATTCTCAATAAGGAAAAAAAAATTGTATGCTGAGGTTGCTAAGATCTATGGCAAGAATGAATTTTCTATTTGTGAAATTGTGAAGAAGGAAGAAGAAAATCTGTGCTAGTTTTGCTGTCGCACCTCAAACTGCAAAAGTTATGGCCATAGAGCATAGGTACTTAAGATGTAAAAAGCATTAAATCTGTACAAGATAATTTTGAGAGCAACAGAGGCTGCATTCACATAACTTATTATGGTATATTGTTATAATTGTTCTATTTTATTATTGTTAATCTCATTCTGTGCTTAATTTTTTTAAAAAAAAATATTTATTTGGCTCTGCCAGATCTTAGCTGTGGCGTGAGGGATCTTTAGTTGCAGCATGTAGGATCTAGTTTCCTGACCAGGGATCAAACCTGAGTCCCGGGCACTGGGAGCAGGAAGTTTTAGCCCCTGGGCCACCAGGGAGGTCCCTGTGCTTAATTTTTAAATTAAACTTTAGGCATGTACTAAACTTTGTAAGCATGTAAAGGAAAAAGCATAGTGTATATAGGATTCAATATTTCCATGGTTTAAGGCAACTGCTAGGTCTCAGAATGTATTCTCTACAGGTAAGCAGGGAATACCGTATTATAAAATGTTACATTTGACCCTCCTTTGGGTCTTGAGAGTTGAATGCCAGTACCCACAACTTTCTCTGTATCATCTCAACATCAGATAGGTTTTTGATGCTACAAGGGTAAATAAGGAACATTGTCTGGAGAAGCATAGCTCAACCTTTGTCTACTCTTGTAGCAGACCTCTCTTTTGGCATTTATTATAATATTTATTAATTATAGATAAATATAAATGCCATTTATTGGCATTTATTATTATTTTGGCATTTATTATTGGCATTTATTCACTCCATCTGACTTTTTGTCACTTCCGTTGAATACGTTATTGTAAATTAATAATTATATTAACAGTTTAGGATTTATGTTAATATAGTTATCAACAAATTATATTGGTAATGTAATTAATATTTTAATTATAATTTATAATTATATATTGTTGGATTTTTTTCCAGATCTGTTTTATGTATTATTTAACTTTTCTGAACTGGGAGAATACCCCTGTAGTAAGGTAGAGAGTTAGGAGGAGAAGCATAAAATGATTTATTTTGTCAAGAAAAACTGAGATTCTGTGTGCCGGGTGCTCTGCTAGATTCTAGGGATTATACAGATTAATAAAAACTACTCCCCTTAACAACTCCCCAGTAAGAGAAAAGCAACATAAATGTATTTATAATGAAATGTGCAGTGGTAATCAGTATGTACAAGAAGCTGAGAATAGAAGGGTTTGAGAGAATACTTTGTGCAGATGAAAATGATTAAGTTGAATCTTAAATGGCAAGTGAAATTTATCTAGTCCAAAGTAGGAGCAGTTGGTGGGTGTGAGGGACAAGAAGATACACTGCTTTTCTAGATAAAAGAATCAGAATGCACAGTTATGGACATAGAAGGCTTTCAGTCAGTGTAGGAAAGTATAAGTTTTAGTAATTTGCTCAAGAAGAAAGTTTGAAGCAGGAGAAGTGAATAATGATGCTAGGAGCAGTAGATTGGGGTGAGATAGTGTGTGTGTTAGTCACTCACTTGTGTCCGACTCTGCGACCCCATGGATCACAGCCCTCCAGACTTCTCTGTCCATGGGATTGATTCTCCAGGCAAGAATACTGGAGTGTGTTGACATTTCTCTCTCCAGGGGATCTTCCTGTCCCAGGGATCAAACCGGGATCTCCTGCACTGCAGGCAGATTCTTTACCATTTGAGCCACCAGGGAAGCAAAAGGCCTTAAATACTTCATTAAAGCATTTGGGTTGTATTCTGTAGGCAGCAAGGAGTCTAAGGAGAAGGATAGCAAAGTTGATTTTTTATTTTGAGTTGATATTTTTAGAAACTTGGAAGATAGGATTGAAGTGGAATTAGAATGAAGGCTGGGAGACCAACTAGAAACCTCTTGGAAAAGTTCTGGTGATAGTTGATGAGGTTTTGATTTAAGGTAGTTGGGTAGTGGTAGTATGGATTAAGAAGAGGAAATTGATTTGTGAAATAAAAGGAGGAAAAACTTTTTACAACTTAGGGCTTTTGACTTTTTCAAGTAAATGAATTGCTGGACCTCCAGGCTCTTAGCACTTTGAGATTATTTGCCACCTGTTTTTGTTGAGTGAGTGAGTGAAAGTTGCTCAGTCTGTCCGACTTTGCGACCTCATGGACTATACAGTCCATGGAATTCTCCAGGTCAGAATACTGGAGTGGGTAGCCGTTCGCCTCTCCAGGGATGAAACCCAGGTCTTCCGCATTGCAGGTGGATTGTTTACCAGCTGAGCCACCAGGGAAAGCCAGGAATACTGGAGTGGATAGCCTATCCCTTCTCCAGGGCATTTTCTGAACCAGGAATCGAAACAGTGTCTCCTGCATTGCAGGCGAATTCTTTACCAGCTGAGCTCCCAGGACTTGATCTGAATTTTAAGTTCAGCCTTAGATTTGTTGAAGGTTAAGGAAAAAAAAAAAAAACAAAACTAGAAAAAGAGAAGCCAGAGACAGATCACTTCTATTGCCTACAACTTTGAAGAAGATTGTTGGAACTTTAGCAGGGGATTATATCTATTTCTGTAGTATGTTTGCATATCACGTAATGTTAATAATGTTTATGTAAATAATAGTAAAAAAGCAATATAAAGTAAGCAATATTCCTAATTTAATAATCCTTGCTTTTGAGTAAATTTTTTAGATAGGCTCTAGACTCTGTTTTATCAACTGACTTAAAACAGTGTGCTAACTTGTTCACGTAAATAAATGCAAAGTAAATTAGAACTTAACCTGACTGTGCTGATCAACTGTTGATCTAGGGTCACTGTTCCAAAGAGTCCAAAGCAGACTCTTTTAATGATTAAAAGTTTGTTTTGAATGGTTCTTTAGCATCCTTCCTAACAAGAATACTCTAGGCAGAAAATATTCCTTTCGGGAACTCACACTTGTGGAGGATAGATTTTTTTCTTGGTGAAGATTGTATAGTTTGAAGAGGAGAAAATTGATTAGGTGATTATAATACGTCTGAACGTGGAAGAGGGGACAACTTAAAATTGTCGTGGACTGTTTGAAAACTCAGACTTTGTCAGAGGTCTGATTCCTCTATCCCAGGACTTTGTCACTTATCAGTGACACCAAGGGACTAATTGTGAAAAAGCATGGAGGTTGTTCTTCGTGATATTCTTTGATTAGGGCTATCTAAAAAAATTGCTCTTTTTTTTTTAAATCATTACTTTATGACTTAAAATCGTTTAAATCTATATCTCTTAACAAAGTGATGATTTTATAATATAAAATGATGTTTTATTTCCTCATATAGTTTTACCTACCATCTACCCGCCCCCCGCAAATGGTTGGCTACCAATATGTAGGGATTTAATTAATCTCTGCCTTTCCCAAACCTTTAATTACTTTATAAACATGCACTTAATTGCTAAGGTTTCACCCTTCTTTCTGGCTTCCTTTCTGCTGTCCTATTAGGGAGGTGTAGTCTTTGCCTTAAAAAATGAAAATCTAAATGGTGTTTTTCATCTAGATAAACTAGGAACTCAGTTTTAAAGCAGTATGTAGATTGTGTATCTTTGAATATACAAAGGCAAGAAGCTAAGATTAGAACTTTTTCTGGGATTGGTTAAAGTGTAGGACGTGGTTACTTTGAGCTTTGGTTGCAAAACAAAATGACTGATGTTTTCTAGTTATTCATAATTACTCAAAATTTTAAGTGAAAGTATCTATAAGGAGCAATTATGTCATACTGTTTTCCTATTTCTCTTTGTCAAAGCTCATTTTGTTTATGATTTAGAGGTAAGTGTTTTAGGACTTGGTTATCTGCAAATAAGTCTCTAACCCACCTAATCTTCTTAGAAAATCTAAAGATGAATTTGTTTTTAGTTTTGGTTTCAGGATGAAACTACACAGTTACTTTTTTTTGGTGGGGGAGTCCTGCTTAGTGATTATACAAGTTAGTTAATATTACTTATTTCATAGAGTCATCAGTTATTTTAGGGTAGGGTGAGATTTAGGAAATAACCTAGAAAATATCTCAACAAACTTGAAAATATAATTTTTATAATGCAGTATTGAATTTTAATTTATATAGTTCTTACATTTATTATAGCTTTCTATATGTGAACTAATTTTAATTTATTTTACTTTAGGACAATGTTGGTAATTCTTCTTTAATAATAAACAGTAAATTGGTTTGTGATGAAACGACTGAAATGTCTAAGGACAGCAAAACTAAAACGTATTCAGGAAGAAAAAGATTAAATGAAAATGAACTTCAACAAGATGAACCACCAGCAAAGAAAGGTACTTGTTCAGCTGCTAACAGGAGGCCATTAAGAAAGCTGACTCCTACACCAGGAAACACAAAAGTTGCAAGTAGAAGGAAATTTACTTATCTAAGGAAAAAACCTGAGAAAATCTAAATGTCCCTAATTTTTACACTAACATGTTATAAACTATCTAGAGGATGCAGGTATTTAAAGCTGCCTTTATTTTAATGTTTTTAGATATTATGCTCTTATCAATTTAGCATCATGATAATTCTCTTATTTCCGTGCCTATCGTAATTGCAAGTCACCTTTTCTGCCAAAATTTCTCCACACTTTGTTTCTCTCTTTATTCTCTTTTTCATTTGAAGAAAAGGCCATTTGACAGGAAGACTTTGAGCTAAACGTTACAAAAGGCAAATGTGGTCAGGTTGTGTTTTCTGTGAAACTGCTAGAAAAGAAGTGTGCTGAGCTTACTCACTTTATGCTGTACCTCCCTGGCTATGTAGGAGAACATAGCGGCTTTCACCTTGTCTCTAAACTATTCTGTCTTTAGGAGAACTTTTATAATATAATACAGAGAAGGAAGACTTTCTAAGAGAACATACATTACTTTAGAAACCTAATTAGCTGCTTCACTTTGAGATAAATGGATAAATTAAGTCTTGCTTTGTTTATTAGTAAAATAAGTTAAATATACCTGCCTCCTAAGGTTGTTAAGAATAAAAACAATTGGATAATACACCAATATAATACAAACTTCATAGAACCTCAGTAAAAGTAATGTTTTCAAAAGTAGTTGACTTAAAGGATAATATAGCAGTAGTCGGACACGACTGAGTGACTGAACTGAACTGAAAGCATTAGCTATATTAATGTAATAATTTATGAGCTAATAGGTTGAAACTAATATGCATTTGTTGCTGTTCAGTCACTCATTTGTGTCTGACTTTTTGGCACCCTGTGCACTGCAGCATCGGAGAAGGCAATGGCACCCCACTCCAGTACTCTTGCCTGGAAAATCCCATGGGCGGAGGAGCCTGGTAGGCTGCAGTCCATGGGGTCACAAAGAGTCAGACACAATTGAAACGACTTAGCAGCAGCAGCACTGCAGCATGCCAGGCTTCCCTGTCCTTAACTATCGACTGGAGTTTGCTCAAGCTCATGTCCACTGAATTGGTGATGCCATCCAACCATTTTATCCTCTATTGCCCATTTCTCTTCCTGCCTTCAATCTTTCCCAGCATCAGGGTCTTTCCCAGTGAGTTGGTTCTTCGCATCAGGTGACCAAAGTATTGGTGCTTCAACATTAGTCCCTCCCATGAATATTCAGGATTGATTTCCTTTACTATTGACTGGCTTGATCTTCTCGCTGTCCAAGGGACTTGTGAGAGTTTTCTCCAGCACCACAGTTCAAAAGCATCAGTTCTTCGGCAGTCAGAGTTCATTATGGTCCAACTCTCAGATCTGTACATGACTACTGGGAAAAACCATAGCTTGACTAGATGGACCTTTGTCAGCAAAGTGATGTCTGCTTTTTAACATGCTGTCTAGGTTAGTCATAGCTTTTTTTCTAAAGAGCAAGCGTCTCTTAATTCGGTGGCTTTAGTTACTGTCCACAGTGATTCTGGAGCCCAAGAAAATAAAATCTACCACTGTTCGCACTTTTTCCTTATTTATTTGCCATGAAGTGATGGAATTGGATGCCATGATCTTAATTTTTTGAAAGTTGAGTTTTAAGCCAGCCTTTACACTGTCCTCTTTCACCTTCATCAGGAGGCTGTAAAGTTCCTTTTCATTTTCTGCCATTAGAGTAGTATCATCTGCATATCTGAAGTTGTTGATATTTCTCCCAGCAATCTTAATTTCGGCTTGTGATTCATCCAGTCTGGCATTTTACTCTGTATATAAGTTAAATAAGTAGGGTGACAGTATACAGCCTTGACTTATTCCTTTCCCAATTTGGAACCAGTCTGTTGTTCCATGTCCAGTTCTAACTGTTGCTTCTTCACCTTTTTACAGGTTTCTCAGGAGGCAAGTCAGGTGGTCTGGTATTCCCATCTCTTTAAGAATTTTTCACAGTTTGTTGTGATCCTCACAGTCAAAAGCTTTAGCATAGTCAATGAAGCAGAAGTAGATGTGT
>NW_011494669.1:2038841-2051156 GCF_000754665.1 Bison bison bison
TTTTCTGGAATTCCCTTGCTTTTTCTGTGATCCAGTGGATG
Source organism: Bison bison bison (assembly GCF_000754665.1). Taxonomy (NCBI): domain Eukaryota; kingdom Metazoa; phylum Chordata; class Mammalia; order Artiodactyla; family Bovidae; genus Bison; species Bison bison. The sequence continues at coordinate 2,038,883 of NW_011494669.1, forward strand.
TTGGTAATTTGATCTCTGGTTCCTCTGCCTTTTCTAAATGCGGCATGAACATCTGGAAAGTCTCAGTTAACTTACTGTTGAAGCCTAACTTGGAGAATTTTTTTTTTTAATATATATATTTTTTAAAATATAAATTTATTTATTTTAATTGGAGGCTAATTACTTTACGATATTGTATTGGTTTTGCCATACATTGACATGAATCCGCCACGGTGTACATGTGTTTTGAGCATTACTTTGCTAGTGTGTGAAATGAGTGCAATTGTGTGGTAGTTTGAACATTCTTTGGCACTGCCCTTCTTTGGGATTGCAGTGAAAACTTAACTTTTCTAGCCCTGTGGCTGTTGCTGAGTTTTCCAAATTTGCTGGCATATTGAGTACAGCACTTTAATAGCACCGTCTTTTAGGATTTGAAATAGCTCTGCTGGAATTCCATTACCTCCACTAGCTTTGTTTGTAGTGATCTTCCTAAGGCCCACTTGACTTCACACTCCAAGGTGTCTGGCTCTAGGTGAGTAATCATACCATCGTGGTTATCCTGGTCATGAAGATCTTTTTTATACAGTTCTTCTGTGTATTCTTGCCACCTCTTAATAATATCTTCTGTCTCTGTTAGGTCCATACCATTTCTGTCCTTGATTGTGCCCATCTTTGCATAAAACATTCCCTTGGTATCTAATTTTCTTGAAGAGATCTCTAGTCTTTCCCGTTCTGCTTTTTTCCTTTGTTTCTTTGCATTGTTTACTTAGGAAGGTTTTCTTATTTCTCCTTACTATTCTTTGGAACTCTGCATTCAAGATAGGTATATCTTTCCTTTTCGCCTTTGCCTTTCGCTTCTCTTCTTTTCTCAGCTATTTGTAAGGCCTCCTCAAACATTTTGCCTTTTTGCATTTCTTTTTCTTGGGGATGGTTTTGATCACTGCCTCCTGTACAGTGTGTGAACCTCCGTCCACAGTCCTTTAGGCACTGGAGAAGGGAATGGCAAACCCCTTCAGCATTCTTGCCTTGAGAACCCCATGAACTGTATGAAACAGCACACTAATATGCATGGTCATTTTCTATTATCCACTGAACGAGTGGTGCCGTAACTACAGGGAGTATAACCTTTTTATGATTTCCACAGCACTGTTCCTCTGTTTTTTACCTTGTTTGGGGCCATGGAGTAGTTGAGAATTCAGGGTAGTTGAGAATGTAGGATCTGTAGATCACTAGGAAGTGGAAGTGTGCAGGAGCGAGTGATCCACATGGTACGGCTAATCCTAAGGGTAACTCATTCATGAAAAAGATGATTATATAGTGATCTGAGTTGTTAGCAATAAATAATTTGGATGTGAGTAGGTTTATAAGTTTAGGTAACAAAATACTTTTTTTCCCCCTAAATTCATAACCACTGTGGCTATTTCTTAATTATTTGTTGTTAAGAGATTATAAGGACTACGTAAGAGATCATATGACAATTATAACTATAATATAACCATTTTCCCCCCTCTACCTGCTACTAAAAAATCTCCAGAACAAAATACATGATTTCTGTACTTACTAGGATAGGATTAGGGGGTTATAGTTATGCAGGATTGATGTTTTCTGCTCTTAAAAGGAAATGCAAAGCTATTTCCCTATGAAAGTGAATTTACTTCTTTGCGTCACTGTATCTGTATTTTGGGTAAACTGAATAACCATGTAAACATTTCAAGAAATAAGCCTTCAGAATAGTGATAACGGAGACAAACCAGAAATATGCTATAGTCTGCTCACCTGTGACTTTTCAACCAAAACTAATTTTTGTAGCAAAATATAGGTAAAACAGTATATGTACAGGTTGGGTGTGGTGGAAAAATTAAATCTTTCTTATTGCTATGTTTATTTTTTATAAGTTAACCTATATTAGGCTCATATACTATAAAATCTACTTTATCTTTATTGCTAGACTAATAATTTAATTTCTTCTTGACAACACTGTTTTGAATATGGTCTATGAATCCTTTGATATGAAACATAAAAATTTATAAAAGGATAATGTGAATATCTGAATATCAGATGCAAATCCAATTTCCTGAAGTATCTTATGTAATTATCTAGTTTATTAAAGTATAGTAAGAGAACAACGTGACAAAATACTTTTTTTGATCACAAAAGCTATATTGCACTTGCTTTAATTTACCTCAATGTTTAGGGATATGTCCATATAGTATGCATGACTCAAGTCTCTTCTCTCAGGATATTCAGGATTTATTTGTGAGCTCTGAATTTCTGATTATCATTTTTAACTTGCTTACATCCCATCTCTCCTGATAAAGGGTTCAGACATTTTTTTTATAACTTGTCTTCTTAAAGGGCAGGAGGATTTAGTCATTTCCACTGGTGAAGTTCCACCGATGAAGTCATAGGTGTGAAAATTGTGCCATAAGTACTAAATTACTTAAAGGGAAAGTAGAACAGAAGTGTGAATCAGGGGGAAAGAAAGTTATTCCACTTTGGGATGACGTGGCTACAGTTTTGTAAAATGTTAGGAGACAGTCTGATAAAGAATAATGCATTGGTTGAAGATTATTTTAAAAAATTCATTAGAATAAATGGGCAAGTTTGTTATAAAAGTAAATAAGAGTGAATCTGTTAGTTTCCAAAGTAGCTGGAATCCTTAGAATAAACTGAGAATCTGAAGGAGCTAAATTATGAAAATGTAACTACAAACATAGGAAAATCTTCAATAATCAACTCATTAGCTTTTCAGAAACCAGGCTATAGAGCAGGAGTAATGCCATGATTTTCCTCTCCTTTTTGACTCAGAAGAGACAATGTAATTTATAGGTATTAAAACGTTATCCGGTGTGCTTTTAGTTAGTCTGTTAAAGAAATCTTGGAATCCTGTTACGGGATTACGTAATTACTGCTGCCCAAGAGCATTTAAACTATTGCGTGAAGGAAAAGAATATGGATTGTATTTGAAAAATGAAAACTTAACAAATAAAGCTTGTTTTCACAAGTATACTACTGAATGTAAAAATGGATAAATTTTTGGAGTGGCAAAATGATGTTCCCAGATTATATAGTGAGTTTCGGGGTGAGGGGATACTCTAACAGGGGACATCAGTATATTGAGAGAACTGGGATTTCCCCCCCGCCCCGGTCCTGTTGAGGTATAATTGAGAAATAATATTGTGATATATTTAAACTGTTTAACATGATTTGATATACATTGTGAAAAGTTTCCCACCATGTTAATTAATTAATACATACATCATCTCATGTATTCACCTATTTTCCCCCTCTTTTTCTTTTTGGTGAGAACACTCAAGTTATACACCCCAAGCAAATTTCACTTTTACAATACATTGTTATCAATTATAGTCACCATGTTATAGTTAGATCCTATGACCTTATTCATCCTCAACTGAAAAACTATACTCTTTTCCATCAACCACTATTCTACTCTTTGTTTCTATGAGTTAGATCTTTTTTCTTCCTTGTATTGATACCATACAGTATTTGTCTTCCCATGTGTAGTTAATTTCACAAAATGAACCCTCCAGGTTCACCTATGTTGGAGATGGCAAGATTTCATTCTTCTTTAGGTTGAGTAATTATATTCCACTGTATACATACTTATACCCCTTTTGAAAAAATCCATTCACCCATCCATTGACACTTGGGTTTTTTTCAACGTCCTGGCTATTGTAAAAAATGTTGCAGTGAACATAGGGCATGAACTCACATGAACTTTGAATAGTGATTTCATTTCCTTTGGATATATACTCAGAAGTGGCGTTGTTAGATCATATGATAGTTCGATTTTTAATTTTTTGAGAAATCTCCATACTGGTTTTCTACTGCCTATACTACTTAATATCCCCATTAACAGTGAGCAGATGTCCTCTTTCTTCTCATTCTTGTCAGCGTTTGTTATCTCTTATCTTTTTGATGATAGACATCCTAACAAGGGTTAGGTGATAATCTTACTGTACTTTGGATTTCCTTTTCCCTGATGATTAGTGATATTGAACACCTTTTCCCGTACCTGTTGATTATTTGTATGTCTTTTTGGAAAAATATCTGGTTGGCTCCTCTGCCAGTTTTTAAATTGAATTGCTTGATTTTTTGGCTGTTGAGTTGTGTGTTTCCCATATATTTTAGATATTAACTCCTGGTCCTACCGGACAAATGGTTTGCAAATATTTTCTCCCATTCCACAGGTTGCCTTTTCATTTTGTTGACTGATTCTTGTGCGTGCATACTGTTTGTATGTAGGATAGTATTAATTTTAAAGAGCTTTTTATGATCTTAAAGATGCCTTCTTAATTGAACAGATTCATTAGACTGGGTACTATCGTCTCTCATCGAGATGCCCAAGAGCCTGCCACAGCAGGGGGGAAAATTTAAGGGCTTGAATCTCATTGCTGTGTGAGATTTGATATTTATCTCTTATGGAACAATTACATGTAGCCAGCCTGCCAGATAGGGGCTTTATAATGAAGCAAACTGATATGTTTAGATCCCAAATGTATTATAGGGGTGACCATCAAGTTCTTCCAGAAGTTTAAACAGATAAGTACCTGGATCATTGTGTATGTACGCTCAAGGTGTTTGCATGTACAATACATTCCAGATTTACCAAATCAGTATGTTTTATATCTGTTTGGAATCTACATTCTGAGTTCTCTTGCTCACTCTAAAACTAGAGAATCACTGTTGTAAAAAAGATACCGTAAAGATAAAACCTTAAAATTTAAAACATAAAATTACACTACAGTAACTGAGTTAATATAACTGGGGCATGTTAGATTATAAATTTGCACATATCTAGAACCGGAGTAGGTGACTGATTACAAAAATTGTGTTTTTCTGATCCAGTGATATGTCTTAGAGATAGAAAAGGAGAACATAAGCAACATAGCTAAATGTCAAAAATAATTCATTTAGGATTATTGTTCAAGTATGTAAAGATGCATTAGACACAGAGAGTCTTCTGTTGGGAAATTTGGAATATAATAGATGAGAGCAACAAGTATACATAGTATTTCAATATAATATGATGTACTCAGATTCATAGGATAATATGGTGGCACTTACTAAAAAGACAACTATAAAATATACCTTTTAAAGATTCTTTGTACAGTTAACAACTGAAAGTAATAGATTTTTTGGAGAATTTCAATCCAGTTCTCCCTTATGACTGCCTTCTACATTTATGGATTTCATATTGTACCTGGAACCTCTAAGCAGGAATTTGATTCTTAATATGCTTAACGAGACTGCCAGATAAAAATACAGGTGAAATTGACAGATAAATGGCCAATTGGGGGGCGTGCATGAAGGTCAGAAGGACGTGTTGAGTGGATCAATACAGTATTGTGTAAAAAAGACATATAAATTGTATTAGAGTCATGTTGTATATAAAATTCACACATATAAACATCAAACCATGAAGTGAAATAGAATAGGAAAAAAATTTAAAAACCAAAGGTTCAGATTCTTATGTTTTGAAGTAATTTTCCTAGGATATGAGACACTCATCAGATGAGTTATTATCATAATGGAAATTGTATGAAAGCATAAAAAGATAAATTTGTATATCTGGAGAATTGAGAATTATGTTTCAAGAGTTAATCATGCAATCTGTGAGAAAAATTTGAACATAATTTATACTGGACAGTTGTGTGAGATGATTTATTTTGTCAACATAAATATTAAGAATTAACTTTTAGCTAATAGTGCATCCTCTGGACACAGTTTAATTTATATCAACTGTATTTGTTAAAGTTCTTGTACTTATATAACATTTAGAAAATGTTTTAATATACATTATATATTAATTTATTTGGCCCTCTTAACACTATCTTGTAGAAAGTAGGGCAGAGAAATATCCTATTTTTGAAATGTAGGTATTAAGCCTGAAAAAGACAAACTTTTATTTATTTTTAACTGGCTGAGCTCTTCTGTACAGATTTTCAGTTTTTAATAATGTCTAACTATATCCCAAGCACAGTGTTCCAAGTTCATTTATTTTCTTGATCTTCACAATAACTCTGAGATGAAAGTGAAGTTGCTCAGTCGTGTCTGACTTTTTGCGACCCCACGGACGGTAGCCTACCAGGCTCTGCCGTCCATGGGATTTTCCAGGCAAGAATACTGGAGTGGGCTGCCATTTCCTTCTCCAGTGGACCTTCCCGACTCAGGGATCGAACCCAGGTCTCCTGCACTGCAGACAGACTTTACCCTCTGAGCCACCAGGGAAGCCAGCTCTGAGATAGGTGATATTATTATTTCCATTTTACATTTGAGGAAACAGCCATGGAATCAAACAGTTGATTGACAGTTATGCAACTAGTAAAGATAAGGCTGCATTAGACTTAGCAGAAGTTTAACCATTTTTCTCCTAATTTCCGCTCTGAAAGTACAAGGCACTCTGTAAATCACTGATTTAGTAGACCTATAATATAATTGTACTTTTAAACTCTTCTTTAGTCAGCCTTAGGGTGTGATTCCCTACCCTCTGTCTCATAGTAATAATAGAGATTTGTGGTAGACAATTCAAATAACATTAAATGCTGTAAAAAGAAAGTAGAAGTAACTGGTAATCCCATTTAGAAGTAGCTGCCAGTATTTTCTAGTACATCCTTTACTAGTAACTCTGCTGTGACTTAATGGAACTATAATTTTTACCTAATTGGGTTTATAATATGTATGTTTTGCAACCTGATTTTTCTTTTTTAACTCAATAGCTTATTTCTGTTTTTCATTGTTTGTTTTCATATGTTTCATATTTTTGAATATTGGCGTATATGGTAACTTAGATTTTATTAAAGTTTGCAAGATTAATAATGTATATATATATTTTTTAAAGGACTTACGCATGCTAGTCCAGCTATCACTGAAGACCAAAAGAAAAGTGAAGAAATGCAAGAGAGCATTTCAGATGAGGAAAACATTAGACTTCTACAAGAAAATAATGAAGAGCTAAAAACACGTTTACTCACCATTGAGAATGAACTTAAAAATGAAAAGGAAGAAAAAACAGAATTAAATAAACAGATTGTTAGTTTGCAGCAGGAACTTTCTTCTTCTGAAAAGAAAAGTTTAGGCTTTAGTATAGAGGTCCAACAAATTCAGTCGAGTTATGACAATGTGATTTCTGAATTACATGTGCAGAAAAGTGTAAACCAAGAACAGAAGGAAAGGATCATGAAATTGTCAGAGGAGATAGAAACTGCTAGACGAAACATCACAAACAATGTTTCACAAATAAAATTAATGCAAGCAAAAATAGATGAACTGCGTAGACTTGATTCAGTTTCTCAGATCGCAAACATAGATTTACTCAATCTCAGGGATCTGTCCAGTTCTTCTCAAGAAGATAATTTGCCAAACACACAGTTACATCATTTGGATAATGATTATTTGATAAGTAAGCAGGTTAAAGAACATGGTATTCAAGAACTTAGTAGGGAAAGGTCTTTCCACTCTACTGTTGAAGCCATTTGGGAAGAATGTAAAGAGATTGTAAAGACTTCCTCCAAAAAAACCCATCAGATTGAGGAACTAGAACAACAAATTGAAAAATTACAGGCAGAAGTAAAAGACTATACAAATGAAAACAATAGACTAAAAATAGAGGAGAGGGAGAAAAAGAATCAAGATGATTTACTAAAAGAAAAAGATAGTCTTATACAGCAGCTGAAGGAAGAAGTGCAAGAAAAAACCATTAGTCTTGATATTGAAGTACAGCATGTAGTGGAAGGAAAGAGAGTACTTTCAGAACTTATGCAAGATGTTACTTGCTATAAGGTGAAAATAAAGGAACTTGAAGCAATGTTAGAAACTCAGAAAGATGAATGTAGCCATTCAGCCAAGTTAGAACAAGAAATTATGGAAAAGGAATCTATCATTTTAAAGCAAGAAAGAAATCTGAATGAATGTCAAGCAAATCTTAAAGATTCTATCCAAAATGCCAGAGATTTAAGTGAAAGGGAAGTCAAATTGAAAGAAGAAATCATGCAATTAACAAAAAATTTGCAAGATGCTAAGCATTCACTTCAATTAAAGGAAGAAGAAAAGGAAAGAAACTGGCAAGAAACAGAAAAGTAAGCTAAATGTTTTTAAAAGGTTTTAAAAATTTGCATTTCTTTTATTGATTTTTCCATACAGCTTTTAAAGAATTTAGGTGGGCATAACTTAAGCTGGTTAAATATAGCATTGTATGTTGAGAGAAGAACTTGAACTTTGTATAAACCTTTGGGACTGAATGTTATTTATATGCAGAGTTCTGTTTATAAAATCTCCTGAAATCCTCTTTGAAGTACTCATTCATGCTATGGACATTGCAAATTTGTGAAAAGATCTAATTTTGTAGGTTACTGGTCACACATATGATCCTAAGTGATTAGTGATATATCACCATAGGAAAGTGATTTTTGATTTTTAGGTTGAAAGAGGAGCTCTCTGCAAGCACTACTCTTACCCAGAATCTGAAAGCTGATCTTCAGAGGAAGGAAGAAGATTATGCTGAGCTCAAAGAGAAACTGGCTGATGCCAAAAAGCAGATTGAGCAAGTACAGAAAGAGGTTAGTTATTTGAAAAGTTGTGTGGCCAATTTAAATGATAATCATTGTTTTCCTTATATATCATGTTTATACACTAATTTTAGTATTGACCAGAACATTTGTCAACTCCATAATTTTTTTTAAAATGATGTGATCTGTTATTTCACCAAAAATTTAGTCAGCTTAAACAAACCAAAGAATGTCTAATAGTAAGAAAAACACTTGCCTTATATAAGATTAGAACCTTTTTTTTCTTTTAAGGACTAAGCTCAAGTCTCCCCAAAAAATAAAAAGTAAACTTCTGTTTACAGATTGTATGTAGGAGAGTATGTAGTGCAGTTGTGACAAGTTTTTATTATAATTTGATTTTAAAAATAGGAAATACGTTCACATGGTTCCAAATGTAAAATACATGGAAGTGTATATAGTGAGGGGAGGCCGTCAGGCTTCCACCAAGGAATCAGATGTTACCAATAATTGTTTTTTCTTCACTTCTCCGTCTTCCTCTGTTGTTCCTTCCTTCCCTTGCTGTTAAAAAATGGAAACCTCCAATAAACACTATGTGAACCTTGTTTTTCTTCACATAGTGTATCTTGACTGTCTCTCCATCTCAAGATATAAGATATAAGTTTCCAGGTGATTTTTTTAATGACTAGGAACATGTATTTATGGTTAATAAGTCCCCTATTGTTGAACAATTAAGGTAATTTCCAGTTAATGATGCAGTGATGTCATTTTGAACTTTTGTAAGTCTTCCTGTGAAATAAATTCCTGAAAGTGGAATTTATGAGTCACTGGTTTGTACATTTTGATATTTTTTATGCTTTTTAGAGATTATGCCAATTTACTCACCAGAACTAATGTGTAAGAAAGTATTTTTTTCTATACTCTTATCCACAAAGTAGTATTTTATCATTATTTCTTTGATATCTGCTAACTTGACATGTAAATAATATATCTCAACTATAATTCTAACTTGCATATCTTTAATTAGAATGAACATTTTTTGGTTTACAGTTTAATTTTTTTTTCTCCTGTGGTCTGAGTATTCATATTCTTTAAGTTTAGGTTTGTTTTTTTTTTTAATTGTTATTGCTTTATGGGAGCTTATATATTTAGGAAATTAACTTTTTAGGTATATTAATTGTGGATAACCCCTGCACCTGACCCCTGTCTTGCCATTTTTCTTGATTTTGATTATGGTGCCTTTCTCCCTTGGAGCAATTTATTTTTCTTTTATGAATGCTGTATTTTATATCACAATTAGACCTTTTTTAAAAGTTGAAATAATTTTAAATATTTTTCATTACTTAGAGTTAGTTACAAAAGAATACTTAAATGCTAAGGTCTGAAGATTGTTCACATAGCATGTTTGTGGGTCTCATCCATTTTTTGTTTCCTATCCCCAATGAAGTTAATATAATGAATGTTTTGTATTTGTCTTTTTTTAGATCTGTTAAAAATGTAAGTTAAACTATATATATATTTTTTATTTCTACACATTAATTGTGTTCTGAGACATTATCCACATCATATTCCTGAGAGTCATTTATGTATGTAGGTTATAGTTAATCACTTACACTGCTGTGTAATGTTCCAAAGTGTGTGTGACTATGCAATTTAGTTATCTATTCTCTTGACCATTTAGATTGTTTTCATTCTTTGCTCTTAGAAGAAAGAGTGATCCTATTTTAAACATGCCCTAGGTATACGTGTACAAGAATTTGGAGAGCATGGGGTGGAATGGTTGGGTCAGGAGATAAAGGGGTATCTTATGGTTTTAAGTTGTATTCCTCACAGTGTCTGTTTTTATTCACTATATGTCTATTCTAGTTTTCACTTTGTGAGATACGTTTGTTCATATTTTCTTTTAATTTTTCTGTCCTTTTAAAAATTATTATTGTGTTGGATTTCTTTATCCTTGTGTCTGATTCTTTTTAAAAAATTTTTTTGTTTATTTATTTATTTTTGGCTGTGCAGAGTCTTCACTGCTATGCGAGAATTTCCACCAGTAATTCTTTACCATTTCCCACCAGGGAAGTCCTTGGTTCTAATTCTTATAAAATATATTGCAAATACCTTCTAGCTTACTTGCTGAAAGTCAGGCCTCCTCTTTCTATGAAAGCCAGTCAGTGTTACACTTATTTCTGTGATTATTTTTTCCCTTAATTTTTTTCTGTTATCTCGATATTTATTTTTTTGTTAGTTCCTCTGCTGCTGCTGCTAAGTCGCTTCAGTCGTGTCCGACTCTGTGCGACCCCATAGACAGCAGCCCATCAGGCTCCACCGTCCCTGGGATTCTCCAGGCAAGCTGGAGCAGGTTGCCATTTCCTTCTGCAATGCATGAAAGTGAAAAGTCAAAGTGAAGTCGCTTAGTCATTCCCGACTCTTAGCAACCCCATGGACTGGACTTTTAAAAAGATTTAAAACTTTTTTATCCAGCATTTGAAGTCCTTGAATAATTTTTTTAGGTAGCCTAAGAAAACTGACAATAATATAACATTAATGTAAATTAAAAATGAATGAAAAGAATGGGTGTGAACTTTTTGATCAAATAAATTATAATTTTCATGACTGTTAGGCCTGTACTGGTAAAGAGAAGCTCCCGCTATGACTTGGGAGATACCCTCCATCTCCATATATGTAAAATAGTTACTCTATGTGCTTGTGTGTTTTTATTTTTATAAATGGGATCAGCTATACCTAACAGAAACAGAAGATATTAAGAAGAGATGGCAAGAATACACAGAAGAATTGTACAAAAAAGATCTTCACAACCCAGATAATCACTACGGTGTGATCACTGACCTAGAGCCAGACATCCTGGAATGTGAAGTCAAGTGGGCCTTAGAAAGCATCACTACGAACAAAGCTAGTGGAGGTGATAGAATTCCAGTTGAGCTATTCCAAATCCTGAAAGATGATGCTGTGAAAGTGCTGCACTCAATATGCCAGCAAATCTGGAAAACTCAGCAGTGGCCACAGGACTGGAAAAGGTCAGTTTTCTTTCCAATCCCAAAGAAAGGCAATGCCAAATAATGCTCAAACTACCACACAATTGCACTCATCTCACATGCTAGTAAAGTAATGCTTAAAATTCTCAAAGCCAGGCTTCAGCAATATGTGAACCGTGAACTTCCTGATGTTCAAGCTGGTTTTAGAAAAGGCAGAGGAACCAGAGATCAAATTGCCAACATCCACTGGATCATGGAAAAAGCAAGAGAGTTCCAGAAAAACATCTATTTCTGCTTTATTGACTGTGCCAATAAAGCATAGTCTTTGACTGTGTGGATCACAATAAACTGTGGAAAATTCTTCAAGAGATGGGAATACCAGACCACCTGATCTGCCTCTTGAGAAATTTGTATGCAGGTCAGGAAGCAACAGTTAGAACTGGACATGGAACAACAGACTGGTTCCAAATAGGAAAAGGAGTACGTCAAGGCTGTATATTGTCACCCTGTTTATTTAACTTCTATGCAGAGTACATCATGAGAAACGCTGGACTGGAAGAAACACAAGCTGGAATCAAGATTGCCGGGAGAAATATCAATAACCTCAGATATGCAGATGACACCACCCTTATGGCAGAAAGTGAAGAGGAACTCAAAAGCTTCTTGATGAAAGTGAAAGTGGAGAGTGAAAAAGTTGGCTTAAAGCTCAACATTCAGAAAACTAAGATGATGGCATCTGGTCCCATCACTTCATGGGAAATAGGTGGGGAAACAGTGTCAGAC
>NW_011494669.1:2051256-2065096 GCF_000754665.1 Bison bison bison
CTTTATTTTTGGGGGCTCCAAAATCACTACAGATGGTGACTACAGCCATGAAATTAAAAGACGCTTACTCTTTGGAAGGAAAGTTATGACCAACCTAGATAGCATATTCAAAAGCAGAGACATTACTTTGCCAACAAAGGTTCGTCTAGTCAGGGCTGTGGTTTTTCCTGTGGTCATGTATGAATGTGAGAGTTGGACTGTGAAGAAGGCTGAGCGCCAAAGAATTGATGCTTTTGAACTGTGGTGTTGGAAAAGACTCTTGAGAGTCCCTTGGACTGCAAGGAGATCCAACTAGTCCATTCTAAAGGAGATCAGCCCTGGGATTTCTTTGGAAGGAATGATGCTAAAGCTGAAACTCCAGTACTTTGGCCACCTCATGGGAAGAGTTGACTCATTGGAAAAGTCTCTGATGCTGGGAGGGATTGGGGGCAAGAGGAGAAGGGGATAACAGAGGATGAGATGGCTAGATGGCATCACTGACTCTATGGACATGAGTCTGGGTGACCTCCGGGTGTTGGTGATGGACAGGGAGGCCTGGCGTGCTGCGATTCATGGGGTCGCAAAGAGTCGGACACGACTGAGCGACTGATCTGATCTGATATATAAATACTGCTTTTAAAATTTGATCTAATTTTAAGATTTTTTTTTTCATAGTTTTAGGTGGTATCTCTTTTTAAGTAATGTTTTACTGTGCAGATAACTAACATTACTCTAAGGGCGAGAATTAAGAGTGTCTTCTGTCTTTCATTGTTCTGAACTTACATGTATCATCTCATTTAATTTTCATACAAATGTTAGGCATAGGGACTATTTTTAGCTTCCATTTTATGACTAGGGAAATAGGCATTAAGAGAAATAACTTGTCCAGTGTTAGAGGCAGGATGGAAACGGAAGCAGTCCTTATGTACATCTTGGTGTAATATATAGTCTCTATATTATTGGCAGACAGTTTATTTCTGTAAAATTGATGAAGATGGTGTTTATTAGTGGAAGTCCCTTGTTTTTGAACAAAATAATATATAAAGTTAAATTTTATTAATCTTTGATTATACAAGGAATATATGTTTATTATAGTAATTTTGGAACATACAGGAAAACTAAAAAGAAATGTAAAAATCCCCTGAAACCAAAGAACTGCTATTATTATGGTATCTCCATAATTTTTATGAAGGGGAACTTTGTTCAGTTTATTTCCTTCAGTTTATGAGATCCCTAGGTATCTTGAAAATTGGCCTAAAAATGTACTTTGATTACATGTTTTCTCTACTTATCCCTTTCCCTTCTCTCCCCTCTCTCCTTCTCCCCTCTTTTTCTTTAAGGTTTGCATACTAATTCAAAGTGCTTTTTGATTTCTTTAATAGGTTTGTAGGATTAAGTTACCTGTAACACCAAAAATCAATTGACCTTCCCTTGCATGGGTACTTTTTGATCTTGTAATTGTTCTGTTTTCATCTTCTACATGCCATTATTAGCTGTTAAGTTACTTCTTATATTACTGGATCATATTACTTAATAAATCTTGGAAATCAGAGTCAGTATTTTTCCCCTAGAGTATCTCTATTGATTTTTCCATGATAATGATTTCCCTCTTGCATGCATGGGACTATTCTGAGTCTTTTTTGGGAGCATTTACAGAGTTTGAGATTCTGATAATTTGAGTTACATCATGTATGTTGAAATCTGTAATTTTTCTAATGCTCTTAAAAGGACATTAATCTTTGAAACAGTGGCCTTGAATTTTAAACAACAAAAGCAGTTAATATTTTTAGAAATACCTAATTTGATTTATTACTTTGTAGATCTCTGTAATGCGTGATGAGGAGAAATTGTTGAGGATTAAAATTAATGAACTGGAGAAAAAGAAAAACCAGTGTTCTCAGGAAATAGATATGAAACAGCGAACCATTCAGCAACTTAAGGTAACAGTTTTGTTTTTAAAGATGATTTAAGTAGATTCTGTTGGTATATTTTAGTGTTTAATTAAATGTATATATATATATTTTTAAGTAAGAAATGGATAATCTGAGGATTGTAACCTGGAAGAAAGTCTTTCAGAAAGCTCTTAGGACTGTTCTACCCATTAGAGGTCAAAGCAAAATTGCATACTTTTTGAGACAAAGGGTTATACATCAAATGATATATTGTTGACAATTTACAGTACTCAGATGTGCAGTATAAAGTGAGTAGGGGGTAATCATGGCCCCTTTGACCATAAGAAGGAAGGTTATCTCCTAAGGAGTTACCTTGCTGGCACCAGGAGAAAATAGCTTTTTACCATCCAGCAGGCATTCCTGTGTCTTCTAAGGAGGGGTTAATGCCAGTGCATAATGCACAGTTAAAATAGGGTAGGAGGCGGGCACAGAGAATTTTATGTTTGAAAAAAATTTTTCTTTTTTTTCTTCTCCTGCCTTAAAATGTTTATCACAACTCAGGACTCTTAGGTGGTAAACCCAGCCCAGTTGTCTGGTCAAGGTGCCTAGAATAGCTGGGATTGCTCCAGAGATGCGTTTGCATTTGCCGTCAGGGAAGGGCACCGCAGCCCTGGGTTTAGGGGAGATTCCCAGGCCTTGGGAGCCCAGTTTCAGGGGGATGTCTTAGTCCGCCATCATGTTCCCTGGCACCTGCAGAGCAAGAGTCACGTTTTCAAGAGATGTTTAGAGGCCTTTAGGGGGGAAAAGCTGTTAAAATCCTACTTTCAAGAAGACAGTTAGTTCATGATTCCAATACCTTAGGGATCTTTAGGGGACTTTGAGGAACAGCTATGAGTACTTGGCGATAAATGATTTGAGCATCAGTCCAAAGGAATGGTGAGGTGTCAAAACAGATGGAAATTTTGTTTATAGTGCACCCTTGTGTAACCAGACACCGACTAGGCTCTTTCCCTCACTGTCGGACCACCTTTGACTACCGCTGTTGTTCTCCGTCTGTTTCCGTCCCCATCTGCCTACCTCTGTCGCTCTCCATCTGCTTCTGTCCTGTCTGACCACCTCCATCGTTCTGTTAACAGCCTGTGGTGTTCTCAGCGTTTGGGTCTCTGGTCACCCACTTCCGCCATTCTCCGTCTGTTTGCATCCACCGTCCTTGTTCTCTGTTTCAGTTGTGTCATGCTACTGCATCATTCTACATCCACCTCCGTCACTTTCCATCTGTCTACCTCCCTCATTCTCGTCTATTTCCACCCTGTCCGTCCACCTCCTTGGTTCTCTGTTTTCCTTTCTGTGGGTCCATCTCTGTAGTGCTGTTTCTGGTCTGTTTTGTCCCTGTCCGTCAACCTTTGTAGTTCTCTGCGTTTCCATCCGTCTCTGTCCATCCACCTCCATAGTTCCTCTCTCGTTTTCTTTCATTGTCTCTTCACCATCCTTCCAGCTCCAGATGGAAGGTTAGATTACCAGACAGGTTAAAACTAAAATTGAAGGATTTCCAGTGTCCATAAATTAATGTTGCGTCTTTTTCAAACCTTCCAGCTACTTTCTACATATAGGGCATGTAGGGGCCCTATTTTTTCTGCATCTTGAGTTTACTTGATAAAGAATTTATTTATGGTTTACTTTGTTGTTCCCATATTAAATATATTTCTTCCCCTGTATGCTTTTTGTGTTGTGTAAGAGAACATACATGCTAGCTTAAAATGTTGAGTGAAGAAGATGATTTGGCATTTTTGAGGTAGATTAAAGGTATAAAGTTGGGGGTTTGTTTTTGTTTTATTTTTTCCGATTATCATTCTCACCTTTACTCTGAGGTGAAACAAACTTGGAAGCTTAAGACTTAGCCTTCTAGGAGATGGATTTCAAAGTTAATAATAAACCCTGTTCAAGTCCTACTATTAAATATTGGTGTATAATTAAGTTTCACTTGGATTTCATGTTCTTTCATTTTGCAGGAGCAGTTAAATAATCAAAAAGTGGAAGAAGCTATACAACAGTATGAGAGAGTGTGCAAAGGTCAGAAACAAAACTCTTCTTCCAGTACTAAAAAGACTGCAAAATAAGTAGCTAGAATAACAATTGGTTCATCATTTTCCTTTGAAAATTTTGAAGTGAAATAAGGACAATATAAAATGTAACTTTATCAAAAGAGAAAAGCATTGATTCTCAAGACTAACTTACCACCCTGAAGTTTATCAATGAAGAGGGACTAATTTGGATCAGTAATTTGGATGTGAAAATATATGTCCCTACAGAATCTTATTTTCCTACCCTTTTAGGCCATTGTCCCAGAAGCATCTCATATTTCCGTAATATTTTTGGAATTTTCCTTTATTTTGGCTCCTTTGTCATTGTTGTCAGGTGTGAATAGATCTTGGTTAGTCTATAAAACATTCTTTGAACCAGAATATAGTTTCTTTCATATTTTAATATTTTATTTCTTGGCCATATATCGAGATGTGTGGTGTAGGCCCATTTTGAGTACTCTTAATCTTCCATCTTCTCCATTCTCTCTAAACTTTCATCCAGGCCACTTGTACCCTACATAGTGTCAGATCTTTTTGGGTTTTGCAATCCGTCCTTTCCTTTATTTTTTAATTATTTGTCAATTCATTTTCTCTCACTTTTGTTTTTTAAGTAGTATTAATTGTATGAGTATTTTTTCTAAGTATAAAGGTGATGCGTAGCTTCCCCCTTTTTGAAACTCTTTTACCTTGGCTTTTGTGATCTATTCTTCTGGTTACTGCCTTTCTCTCAGAATGGACCTTAGCCGCTGTGACAGATTTCCTGAATAAGGCATCGTTATCTTTTTTGTCTTTGTTTTCACTGTTGAGTTCCTTCACCTTTGTGATTTTAACTTTGTATTAGACATTCCCTGACAAGCCAAAAAGTACATTTTTAGCTCTTAAGGATTTCCCTGGCTTCTAAAGTTCTATTTAAATACTGAATGCCATTTACCTAGGTATCTTATTGAGTTTTTAAATTGAGATATACAAACCATAAAATTTACCCTTTAAAAGTGTACAGTATGGTAGGTTTTAGTATATTCACAAACTTGTACAACCACTACCACCATATAATTCCAGAGCATTTTCATCACCCTAGAAAGAAATGCTGTACTGATTAGCAGTCACTCTCCATTCATGCTTCCATCAGAACTCCAGTTTGGTTTTATCTTAACATAGACATCTTCCCTCTGAGTGTGTTTCTTCTCCCTATCTGTTGCCATACAGACTTCCCTTTTCTTACAAGGACACCAATTATGTTGAATTAGGGCCCACTGTGGAGAAGGTGATGGCATCCCACTCCAGTACTCTTGCCTGGGAAATCCCGTGGGCTTAGGAGCCTGGTAGGCTGCAGTCCATGGGGTCGCGAAGAGTTGGACACGACTGAGTGACTTCACTTGCAGTTTTCACTTTCATGCATTGGAGAAGGAAATGGCAACCCACTCCAGTGTTCTTGCCTGGAGAATCCCAGGGATTGGGGAGCCTGGTGGGCTGCCGTCCATGGGGTCGCACAGAGTTGGACACGACTCACGTGACTTAGCAGCAGCAGGGCCCACTGTAATCCAGTAAAGGGAGTTCCCCAATGGCTCAGCTATTAAGAATCCACCTGCAGTGCAAGAGACATGGGCTCCATGCTTGGGTTGGGAAGATCCCCTGGGACTTCCCACTGGAGCAACCCACTCCAGTATTCTTGCCTGGAGAACCCCATGGACAGAGGAGCCTGGTGGACTGCAGTTCATGGGGTCGCAAAAAGTTGGACACTACTGAAGCCGTTTTGCATTCAGGTACACTAATCCAGTATGACCTTATTCTGAACTTGATTACCTCTGCAAAGACTCTTTTTCCAAGTAAGGTCATATTCACAGGGAGTAGACATAATTTTTTCCCCTGACATGCTGGTGGGTATAAAGGAGCATGTCATTTTGGTTCACTCAGCTGCAGCAAGTCTTAGTTGTGGTCCGTGGGATCTTCCCAGAGAAGGCAATGGCACCCACTCCAGGACTCCTGCCTGGGAAATCCCATGGATGGAGGAGCCTGGTAGGCTGCAGTCCACGGGGTCGCTAAGAGTCGGACACGACCGAGCGACTTCACTTTCACTTTTCACTTTCATGCATTGGAGAAGGAAATGGCAACCCACTCCAGTGTTCTTGCCTGGAGAATCCCAGGGATGGGGGAGCCTGGTGGGCTGCCGTCTATGGGGTCACACAGAGTCGGACACAACTGAAGTGACTTAGCAGCAGCAGCAGCATGGGATCGTCATTGTGTCTTTGAGATGTTTTGTTCTGGTGCACAGCTTCTCTAGTTGTGGACACAGGCTCCACAGAACAGGTTTCGTAGTTTAGACATGTGGACTTCGTTGGTCCACAGCATGTAGGATCTTAGTTTCCTGACCAGGGATTGAAACCATATCCCCTGCATTGCAAGGCAGATTCTTAACCATTGGACCACACGGTAAGTCCTGTTTGTTGTTTTGATTTACATTTCCTACTGATATTGAGCATCTTGTCTTCTGCTATTGGCCGTTGGTATATCTTCTTTGCAGAAATGTCTGTTAATGTCCTTAATGTGCTTTGCCTATTTTGGGCAAAAGTTGCCCCCTCAGACAATGCAGTTGGGTTGTTTGCCCCCTCCCCCAACTTGTTTTTTTTGTGTGTGTGTGTGGAGTTGTGATTTTTATATTTTCTGGCTTCTAGACTCTTATCAGGTAAATGTTTTCTCCTATCCTGTGGGTGGTTTTTCACTTCCTGGGTAGTGTCCTTTGATAGATAAAAGTTTTTAATTTTTTAAGTTAATTTTTATTGGAGTATAGTTGCTTTACAATGTTTACAAAGTGAAAGTTTTTCATTTTGACGTTACCTATCTTGTTTTGATTGCTTATGCTTTAGGTATCATGTCTAAAAACCTGTTGCCTAATCTAAAGTTACCTCAGTTTTCTTCTAAGGGTTTTATAGTTTTTAGCTGTTGTATTTAGGTCTTTGATTCACTTTGAATTAATCTGTTTGAGTATAATTTTGTATATTATGTGAGGTAGATGTCTAACTTAATTCTTTTTCATTTGGAGATCCAGTTGTCCCAGCACCATTTGTTGAAAAGACTATTCTTTCTCCTGTTGCATTGTTTTGCATCTTTGTTGAAAATCAGTTGACCATAAATGTAAGGATTTATCTCCTAACTCTTAACTCTGTTTCATTGTTCTATATGTCAGTCTTTATGCTAGTACCATACAGTATTATTACTTACCTTTTAGTGAGTTTTGAAATTGAGAAGTATGAATTCTCTCACTTAAAAAAAAAATTTTATTTGGCTGCCCTGGGTCTTAGTTGTGGCACTTGGGATCTTTAGTTGTGACATGCCAACTCTTAGCTGTGGAATGTGGTATCTAGTTCCCTGACCAGGAATCGAACCTGGGGCCCTGGCAGTGAGAGATCTTAACCACTGGACTGCCGTGAAATTCCCAATCACTGAGTATTTCTAATCCAGAGTTTTACATGACATTTGTATGTCATTTCTTTCACAAGTTGGTGCAATGTCCCTTCTTTGCACAACCAACCTGTTCTCGAACATTATGCTTAAGCTTTTCTTCCTTGAAGCCTTGCTAGGACATTATATAGCTTTCAGTGATCCTCTCTCCTGAATGTTAAACACTTGATTGATTGTCTGCCAGGCATTTATTTAGCTATGATAATTCATAGCTGTCTTTAGATAGCTTTGATGAAATATCTAGTTCCTGTCCTTTTGCTTTATTTTGTGTTTTATTTGTTGCATATTTCTGGATTCTTTTCTTGAAATAAAGTTCAGTTATTGGAGGCTGTGACCAATATAATTATCTTTTTTCTTTTACTGTTTCTGCCTTTCAAAATAGATGGATAGCCATTAGTGAAGTTATCATTGGTGTCTTGGAACTTTACTGATTGCTATCTAGATACTTAAACTCCTTTTTTTGAACCCTCTAATTTAGAGCAGAAGATAGGATGTAGGAAGAACAGATTATTTGAATAAAATTGTGATTAACTATATAGTCAATATATTTGCATATCATGCTTTTTCAAAGGAAGAGTTTGGGGCAGAATACCAGTACTACTTTAACCCTAAGAAAGAATTCTGTTTCATTAATTCTCCTGGTGGCTTATATCAATGAACAGAAATACTGAAAATTACTCAAAATATTTTCTCATTGTTTTGTTTTAAGCTTACTTTATAGTAAGTATTTTAAGGAAGCCATCTTTAGATATTTGTGTCATTTTTAGTGTTTCTTTTAGTGCTCTGAGTTTGAGCTATGCATTTATAAATTCATCACCTCTGACATGAATAGTAGTCTTGGTAAGAGGTGTGGGAAGTTAGCCCTGGTACTGTGTCACCAAAGACAATAAGCCAGTCTTTCCTCCTTATCTCTTTCAGGTAGGATTAGAATTATTTATAATCCATTATTATAGTTATTTTTTCAAGGGCCAGAAACAGTTTTAGTAAGGTTATAATAGCACAGTTGTTCCTGAGGAGCTGGTTTAAAAAGCACTAGAAGTAAATATTTTGCTTTGAAAATTTTTCTAGAAAAAATAATTACTTGAGACTTTTGAAAAAGTAAATTTGGGATTGAGTATTTATTGTTTTAAGGAGGTAAAAATTATAGTTTTAATTTTGGTTTAAGAATATTAACAGTTCAGTTCAGTTCAGTCGCTCAGTTGTGTCCGACTTTTTGCGACCCCATGAATCGTAGCACGCCAGGCCTCCCTGTCCATCACCATCTCCCGAAATTCACTCAGACTCACGTCCATCGAGTCGGTGATGCCACCCAGCCATCTCATCCTGTGTCGTCCCCTTTTCCTCCTGCCCCCAATCCCTCCCAGCATCAGAGTCTTTTCCAATGAGTCAACTCTTCGCATGAGGTGGCCAAAGGACTGGAGTTTCAGCTTTAGCATCATTCCTTCCAAAGAACACCCAGGACTGATCTCCTTTAGAATGGACTGGTTGGATCTCCTTGCAGTCCAAGGGACTCTCAAGAGTCTTCTCCAACACCACAGTTCAAAAGCATCAATTCTTCGGCGCTCAGCTTTCTTCACAGTCCAACTCTCACATCCATACATGACCACTGGAAAAACCATAGCCCTGACTAGACGGACCTTTGTTGACAAAGTAATGTCTGTGCTTTTCAATATGCTATCTAGGTTGGTCATAACTTTCCTTCCAAGGAGTAAGCATCTTTTAATTTAAATTTTGTCAAATAGGTTTTTTTCTAAATCCCAGTATATGTGTTTATTAGTACAGGTGTACCTCAGAGATGTTCAGATGCTAAATCACTTCAGTCATGTCTAACTCTTTGCGACGTTGTGGACTGTAGAGCCTACCAGGCTCCTCTCTCCATGAGATTCTGCAGGCAAGAATACTGGAGTTGGGTTGCCATGTCCTCCTCCAGGGGATCTTCCCAACCCAAGGATCGAACCCAGGTCTGCCACATTGCAGGCAGATTCTTTACAGTCTGAGCCACCAGGGAGTCCCGTAGCACACCCGTGCACATAGTTAAATGGCTTAAAACAATGCAAATACATTACCTTACAACTCTGGAGGTCAGAACTCTGAAAAAAGGTCTGTTAAGGCTAAAATCAAGATATCTGCAAAACTGTGTTCCTTCTGGTTGCTTTAGGGGAGAATCTGCTTCTTTACCTTTTCCAGATTAAGACATAATAGTATTATGTTTAAAAAAACAGTGCTCACACCTAATTAAAAAATACTTCATTGCTACAAAATGCTAACCATCATCTGAGCTTCCAGGGAACTGTAATCTTTTTGCTGATAGAGTAGAGCCTTACGTTGATGCTGAAGACTGCTGACTGAACAAAGTAGTGGTTGCTGAAGATTGGGGTGGCTGTGGCAATTTCTTAAAGTAAGACAGTGAGGAAATTTGCCGCATCCATTGACTCTTCCTTTCATAAACAATTTCTCTGTAGCATGCTCTGCTGTTTGATGCCTTTTTACCCACAGTAGAATTTTTTCAGAATTAGAGTCAAGCCTCTTAGACTCTGCCACTGCTTTATCAGTTTATGTAATATTCTGAATCCTTTGTTGTCATTTCAACATTTTTCACTCAGAATAGATTCCATCTCAAGAAACCACTTTCTTTGCTCATCCATAAGAAGCAACTTGTCGTCTGTTCAAGTTTTATCATGAGATGGCAGCAGTTAAGTCGTATATTCTGGATAACTGGCAGCACCTACGTCAGCACTTGGCTTCTTCACCTTGCACTTTTATGTTTTGGAGACAGCTTCTTTCCTTGAACCTCAAGAACTAACCTCTGCTACCTTGAAACTTTCCTTCTGTAACTTCCTTACCCCTCAGCATTCATCAGATGGAAAGAATTAGGGCCTTGCTCTAAATTAAGCTGTGGCTTAAGTGAATTTTGTGGTTATTTTTGATTTCTCTATCCAGGCCACTGAAAGTTTCTCTATATCAGCAGTAAGTCTCTTTCGCTTTGTTATCATTTGAATATTCACTGGGGTAGGACTTTAAAGTCTCTTGAAGAACTTTAATTTGCAGTCACAACTTGAGTATTTGGAACAAGAGGCCTAGCTTTTGGCTAGTCTCAGCTTTTGATATGTCTTCCTTACATAATCATTTCATGTCTAGCTTTTGATTTAAAGTGAGAGTTGTGTGCCTCTCCTTGAGCACTTCCTTTCACTTGAGCACTTAAAGGCCTCTGTAGTGTTATTAATTGGATTAATTTCAATATTGTTGTGTCCTAGGGAATCGGGAGGTCCATGGAGAGGGAGAAACAGGGAAATAGCTGGTCATGGGAGCAATCAGAGCACGCACAGTCTTTATGGGTTAATCTTACTATCTTGCATTGTTGCAGTTCATAGCATCCCCCCTAGAAATACAATAGTAATGTCAGAGATCAGTGATCATAGGTCATCATAACAAATACAACAATAATGATAGAATTATTAAAATGTGATACAGAGGCAGGAAGTGAACAAATACTGTTAGAAAAATGGTGCTTATAGACTTGCTTGATGCAGGATTGCCACAGACTTTGAATTTATAAAAAAACACAGTGTATCTGAAGCACAATTAAGTGAAGAACAGTAAAATAATAGTTTTATAATTTTCATTAATAGCTTAATTGAAAATGATTAATTTTATTTGAAAAGCTTTTCTGTCTGTTTATTCTTGCATTCATCTGTACATCAATTATTTGTTTGATCCTTCATTGATGCCAGTACTGGTCTAGGCATTGAAAATATAGCAGTGAACCAGACAAAGTTTTGTCTTGGTGGAACTCATATTCTATTTAAGTTAACTTAATTTTCAATATGGATATCTAGATGTAGATGTTAATAATTTCTAAAATGTTCTTTATAAATTTTTAGATCTGAGTGTTAAAGAAAAAATAATCAAAGACATGCAAATGACCCTGGAAGAACAAGAGCAGACTCAGGTAGAACAAGATCAAGTGCTTGAGGCTAAATTAGAGGAAACCGAAAGACTGGCCACAGGTAAAACAAGATTGCTTACATATTTCAAAGCATACTTTTTCATTTTCTTTTACTAGTTTGCTTTCCTTTTTAATGTGGTTTAATATTTATAATAATTTATAATAAGAAAGTATTTATTGTCTTTTTGGAATATCCTGTCACTTGTTATGTTTTACTGTGATGAAAATCATTGTATCTCATTGAAAAGAGGAATCAGTATACTTTCATAATAACTGGATGATAGCTTGCAGTGTTCCCCAGATGTTAAGAATAAACTTTCAACTTTTTTCACCTCTCTACAGCAATTGGTATCATCTTGTATGTTTAACTCAATAAATACTCTGATTCTGTCCTTCAGAATACCATCAGTGGGTTTTGTTTTTTTTTTTTTAATTTTTGAGAGCATGAGGTTTCCTATATATTGGCATGCATTTAAACTGTATACTCAGAACACTATTCAATGAGTTATTGAGAGGTTTTCGTAGTTCTTGTCTTAGAATTTGGTAAACTTGTAGAATGGTCTGTGTGTATGTGTGTACGAAAGTCTCTCAGTCATGTCCGACTCTTTGTGACCTCATGAACTATACAGTCCATGGAATTCTCCAGACCAGAATACTGGAGTGGGTAGCCTTTCCCTTCTCCAGGGGATCTTCCCAGCTTAGGGATCGAACCCAGGTCTCCTACACTACAGGTGGATTCTTTACCAGCTGAGCTACAAGGGAAGCCCAGAATGGTCTCAGTTCTATTTAATATCCTGGCCTATGATCTTCTGTTTCTGGGCTCTGCTGTCTGTATTCCTGTCTGTATCCCATGCCACACACATCTCTGTGCAGTATAATTTTTGCATGTAGTCTAAAAAAAATTTATATTTCCATATCAGAATTGGAAGAATGGAAGGAAAAATACAAAGATTTGGAAGCCAAACACAGTCAAAGTTCAAATAAAGAATTTGAGGATAACACAGATGTACTTAATACAAAACTCAGTAAGCTTCAAGATGAGTTACAGGTATGATTTTTATCTACATGTGTAATTTTATCTATATATTTATTATATTTCTCTTAAGATTATTTAGTAAATATTTTATGATTAATTTAGATATGGAGGTACTCATAGCTGGGAAATGTTAGAAAATAATTTCTCAGTACACATTGAAATGACATGGGGAAGAGATTCCCTAGAATACAAGCTACTAAGTGCCAATGAAAATGCAGTGGTTGGGTCTTCAGTTTTACATATTTAATTCTTGTATCATCATGTCTTACGTCTTTGTACCTATTTTTTGTACTGTTTAAACTTTTAACTCTTCAAATACTGCTGTAGAGATGAAACTATTAGGAAAATTATTTTGATTATTGTAAATGTAAAGATGGGCTCGATAAAGGACAGAAATGGTATGGACCTAACAGAAGCAGAAGATATTAAGAAGAGATGGCAAGAATACACAGAAGAACTGTACAAAAAAGTCTTCACGACCCAGATAATCACGATGGTGTGATCACTGACCTAGAGCCAGACATCCTGGAATGTGAAGTCAAGTGGGCCTTAGAAAGCATCACTACGAACAAAGCTAGTGGAGGTGATGGAATTCCAGTTGAGCTATTCCAAATCCTGAAAGATGATGCTGTGAAAGTGCTGCACTCAATATGCCAGCAAATTTGGAAAACTCAGCAGTGGCCACAGGACTGGAAAAGGTCAGTTTTCTTTCCAATTTCAAAGAAAGGCAATGCCAAAGAATGCTCAAACTACCACACAATTGCACTCATCTCACACACTAGTAAAGTAATGCCCCAAATTCTCCAAGCTAGGCTTCAGCAATATGTGAACCGTGAACTTCCTGATGTTCAAGCTGGTTTTAGAAAAGGCAGAGGAACCAGAGATCAAATTGCCAACATCCACTGGATCATGGAAAAAGCAAGAGAGTTCCAGAAAAACATCTATTTCTGCTTTGTTGACTATGCCAAAGCCTTTGACTGTGTGGATCACAACAAACTGGAAAATAAGAGATGGGAATACCAGACCACCTGACCTACCTCTTGAGAAATTTGTATGCAGGTCAGGAAGCAACAGTTAGAACTGGACATGGAACAACAGACTGGTTCCAAATAGGAAAAGGAGTTCCTCAAGACTGTATATTGTCACCCTGTTTATTTAACTTATATGCAGAGTACATCATGAGAAACGCTGGACTGGAAGAAACACAAGCTGGAATCAAGATTGCCGGGAGAAACATCAATAACTTCAGATATGCAGATGACAGCACCCTTATGGCAGAAAGTGAAGAGGAACTCAAAAGCCTCTTGATGAAAGTGAAAGTGGAGAGTGAAAAAGTTGACTTAAAGCTCAACATTCAGAAAATGAAGATGATGGCATCCGGTCCCATCACTTCATGGGAAATAGATGGGGAAACAGTGGAAACAGTGTCAGACTTTATTTTTGGGGG
>NW_011494669.1:2065848-2083355 GCF_000754665.1 Bison bison bison
CTCAGTGAACTCCGGGTGTTGGTGATGGACAGGGAGGCCTGGTGTGCTGTGATTCATGGGGTCGCAAAGAGTCGGACACGACTGAGCGACTGATCTGATCTCATTGTAAATGTAATTATTACGCTGAAAAAGAATAGAATTGTATGTCTGAACATTTGAATAGATTTGAAACTATATTACTACATTTGAAAATATATTACTACATAGAAGATAATCTGTTTTCTGTTTATATATTTTTCCGTATTTAGCTTTCACATACCATGAATAGGACGTACAGGGCAAAGATTTTTTAATGGGACTTAACAAATATGTAAAACTTTATACATTTTATTTATTAGAAGTTACAATCCAACTGTAGTTTTGGCATTGAAGAAAGCATAGTAATGGGTTTTGAAAAGATTGCATCTAAATTATTTTCTTAAATTCAGGCTGTATAGAATCAGATGTTAAACAAATAAATCCATTCCTTTCTTTTTTGTAACTATTAATTACATACTATAGAATTTATCCTTTCCATTGTCAGAACTGAAAGTAGCTGGAACAGAGTGGATAATCCATTAGTTATGAAAAAGTACACTAATTACTTTGTGAATATTCATATTAAGGAATACTGGTGTGTTTTGCATTCTAAAATAATAAGATCATGTATCTTAGATAATAAGCTTTGTAATTCTGTAATGGACTAGTGATAATTTATCTGGCACAGTGGTTTTGCAAGTTTTAAAAACAGATTTTTAAATACATAGCTTTTAGTGTAGTAGTAGTATTTTTGCTTCAAAAGAAGTTTTACGTCAGTTTTGAATGTATAAATGAGATGTTTTTGAACTTGAAGGGTCTATGGAAGCCTCTTTAAAATTTACTGATCAACTGTATTTTCTATCCAGCTATTCCCTGTATTCTTTAATAAATATTTGTCCTGTTACACAAGTTACTCTTTATTTGACATTCTGTATACCTGGGAAAATTTTATTTTGGAATCTCAGCTGGAAATGACCACTACAAATCAAAAAAATTTTTTTTAATCTAGCCTTTAAAAAGACTTGGTTCTCTGTAATTCAGAAATTTCAGTTATTTCTTCTTAAGCTCACTGATGAAGGAAAGTTCTTAAATGGATTTTATAGCAAAATTAAGTTTATGAATGAAATAACTATTTAGGAAAGCAACCAACAGTGTTCATTTTATAGTCTGAAATATACTCAAACTTTGTCATTATTTAAAGAAAAATGCTTGTTTTAAGTTTTTGAAAAGGTGAAATGAAGAGCCATGGATTATATGGAAATGTTTATAAATGCAGGTTTATTAACTGCTTTCAAAACAGGTGATAGTTACTTATGCTATTTCTACATGTAGGAATCGGAACAGAAACATGAAGCTGAAAGAAAAAAATGGTTAGAAGAAAAAATGATGCTTATCACTCAAGCAAAAGAAGCTGAGAATCTACGAAACAAAGAGATGAAAAAATATGCCGAAGACAGAGAGCATTGTTTGAAGCAACAAAATGAAATGGTTGGTAATAGTTGTACTTTATCTGCTGTGTATTTTGCCTGCTTTCTTTGGCTTCTTAAATTGTTGCCTGGGATTCTTAGATTCTTATCAGTGTCTACATGGTTGTGTGGGTTTGGTTGGTTGTTTATTTTTAAGGCAGTTTGTCTATTTGTAAGATGAGTTTTCTATCCCAGTTTATCTTGAAGTTCTTATTCTTGGGAAAATAATTATTTCTCAATATCTAGATTCAGAACTTAAAAATATTTTCCTTTTGACTGCCACAGGGTTATCCCTACTAGAATGTAAAATATTTGCATTTTGAACTGTAGATTCTAACATGGTGTATGCATTTTACCTCATAAGCTGCTTTTGTCAGATCTTTTTAAAAAAAAAAAAACATCAACTATATAGTTTCTAGAAGACTGTAGGTAGAAATAACTTTGTTTTACTAGCTATAGTTCTCAAGTAATTCTGTCTTATTAATAGTTTGTGTTTTTTCCTCCTATTTTAATCTACAACTTAGTCTCTTTGATACTCAATCAGAAAAAAGTTCAAAGTCATCGTTGATCCTGGGAAAACTATTGAGTAATATGTTATCTTTAAATGAAAAGATAACCTAACCCTAACCTAGTTCCCTGTTTACAGTAATACTAACATGACAGTATCACATTGCCATCTGTTGGCATTTCCTTTGTTTATGACAGAATTTTACTTATATCAGCTCAATTTTTCTGAACAAAAACATTAATTTTCACTAAGTTAAAGAAGATTTTCCCACAGATTTTAAGAAATATTTTTTATTTTGAAATCACTTTATTTCCAGAAACATTGCAGAGCTAGTACAGAGAATTTCTCTATATCTATTACCCAACTTCTGATGTTAGAGCTTACATAACAACAGTACATTGATCAAAACCAACAAATTAATATTATTATAATACTGATTGCTAAATTATGGATCTTACTAGAATTTTACCAACTTTCCCAATAATTTTTTTTTTTTCCTGGATATAGGATCATATCTAGGATACTGTGTTCCATTTTAGTTGTCAGGTTTCCTTAGAGTCCTGACCCTGTTTTCTTTGTCACATGACAAAGTACGTGAGACTAATACTTGTTATTACTACAGCACCCAGGTAGCAATATATTTCACTTCATGTACCAATGCCACATGACTGGAGTTACCTTCAGGAAGTGTTGTGCTGAGCAAGATTGAAATGCTACATCTATCTTAACAGGAAATGCTGCTGCTGGTTCTGTTTCTGTCCATAACCCATTTAACCTTCCAGACAGTAACAAGAGGCAAGAAGTGAAATCAGAGCTGTTGACTTTCATAGTCAGTCACTCCAGCCCCAAACCAGGAATGGGCCTACTTCTTTTCCTAATCAGTGGTCCCTCTGGCAGCAATGCCAGCAAGTAAACCTCCTTTGAATTTTTAGTCCTAGAGCAAACTAGCTTTCTCCTTTCTCCTATATATTTCTTTGCACTTGTACATAGGACGTGTGTCTGCAATATTTAAGAAATAAATTGTTGATTTTTTAGAAGCCTTTTAAGCTGGAATACACAGAACACAGTAAGTAAAATAAACCGTGTTCAATGAATTATTATAAAGCCAGTCCCCAGTTAACTACCATTGAGTTTAAGAAATAAAACAATATTAGCATCCAGGAGACCCCATCTTCTCAATGATAATAACTATTCTATGTTTTAATGTTAAACTTCAGTTTTGTTCATTTTTTAAAACTTTATATAAATAAAAATACATAGAATGCATTTTCTTGTGCCTGGCTTCTTTCACTCAGTATTATGTTTGTGAGGATCATCTATATTTGTTCCAAGTAGCTGGAGTTAGTCTCCTTTCATTGCTGAGTATTTCAGTGTATAAGTATACCACAGTCTATTCAATTTAAAGTTGAAGATACAGGGGTTGTTACTGTTTGGGGCTGTTATGAGTAAGATATCCTGTAAACATTTTTATATATTTCTCTTAGTGCACATGTGCATTCATTTCTATTGCATATATAGCCAAGAATAGAATCGCTAGTGGATAGGGTAAACATCCCTGGAGGAAGGGATGGCAATCCACTCCAGTATTTTTACCTGGAAAATCCCATGGACAGAGGAGCCTGGCGGACTGCAGTCCATAGGGTCACACAGAGTCTGACATGAATGAAGCAGTTAGCAGGCAGGCAGGCAAGGTAAACATATGTGGAACTCTAGTAGAATGCCAGACTAATTTTCAAAGTAGTTTTACCCATTTATACTGCAATTTGTATTGTTGGATGTTTTGTTTATTGGCTCTGCCTACCCAAGTCCCCTTGTTTATTTTCTGTTTGACTATCTTTTTTATACAGGAGTTCCTTATACTTTCTGGATAGGAGTGTGTTGCAATTACCTTCTTTCAAACTCTGGTTTACCTTTTTACTCTCATTGCCTTTTAGAACAGAAATGAAGAATTATTCTAATTCATTTTCTCAGTCTTTTCCTTTATTAACTTCAAGGACATGAAGCTGTTCTCTTACATTATTTCCAGAAAGGTTTGGGGTTTTACCTTTCCTATTTTGATTCCAGTATTAATTTTTGTGTTGGGGTGAGATAGGGGTAAAGGCTGTCATCGTTCTTATAAATTTGAATTACCAATCGACCTGGTAGTACTTTTTGAAAAAGCTGTTACTTTTCTACTGCTCTGCAACTTTTGTTGTAGGTCAGTTGTCCAGTGGTTAACTTTTGTATATGGTGTGAGATTCTAAGTCTTTTTTTCCATTTGGCTGTTCAGTTGTTCCATCACCCTTTGTAGAAAAGACTGTTGTTTTCTCCATTGAGTTTCTTTGACATTTTTATGGAATATCAATTGACCATGATATTTTTGGACTGTATCCTCTGTTCTCTGATGTCTGTATATCCTTAAGACAATATCACACTGTCTTTATTATTATATATAGTAGGCTTAAAATGACATGGTATGATTGCTTCTACTTTGTACTTCATTTTCAAAGTAAATTTGACTGTGTCATTTGCATTTTCATGTTATTTTTAGAGTCAGCTTTTCCACTTCTACTCAGTCACAGACACACAGATACACACACACACTTGCTTGGATTTTTATTGAAGTTGCTTTAACTCTAGATCTTCTAAGGGAGAACTGACATTTTAAAAACAATGAATCTTTTAATCTTTGAACACAGGTTCTCTTTATTTAAAAAAGAAAGTGAAAGTGTTAGTTGCTCAGTCTTGTTCTACTCTTTGCAACCCCATGGACTGTAGCTGGCCAGGCTCCTTTTTCCTTGGAATTCTCCAGGCAGGAATACTGGAGTGGGTTGCCAGTCTCTTATTGAACCTGTGTCTCCTGCATTGCAGGCAGATTCTTTACTGTCTGAGCTACCAGGGAAGCCCCTTGTTTATTTACATGTTCCTTTATTTCTTTCAGCAGTGTATTGTAGTTATGTTTAGATCTTGCACATATTTTCTCTAATTTGCCAGTTTTTCAACCCAGTGAAAAAGTATTTTTAATTTTCATTTTTCTGTTGTTTGTTGCTATTGGTTTTGTCATTTATTTTTTTGTAATTTTACCATCTCATTTTGCAAATATTGAGGGAAATGCTAGAATTAGTTTAAAAGCTCTAATTGTTTATTGAAGGAAGTGCCCAGTAAGCTTTTTTTGTTTTGAATGAGGTGGAATAGGATATAATATGTGGATAGTTAAGGTATATAAAGGCATTATGTATTTGGTTTTTTAAGTAAATATTTTATCTAGACTTGTCTATGTAGTTTGTTGTGTATCCTGTTCACAGTTGTATTTATTGTGTTATCCATAATAACTTCAAAAATTCTTAGATTCATAATGTTACAACATTTACTTTAGCATTTTGTGTTTATTCTGTTTAGGAAATACTTAAAGGACAGTTGGCTGAGAAAGATGGTAACCTCCAGCAGTGGCGGGAAGAACGCAATCAACTTGTTGCAGCTTTAGAAATACAGCTGAAAGCACTGATCTCCAGTAATGTACAAAAAGATAATGAAATCGAACAATTAAAAAAGATCACATCAGAGGCTTCTAAGACAGTCAGTAGAATCTTTTTCTTTCTATGCCTTTTTTGATTAAACATAGGAGTTTTCCAAAATTATTTAATTGATTAACTTTTAAAGAATAAAAATGTTAGTAGATCAGTTAGGAATCATAGATTGAAAAAATTATTTGCATGTTTGCCATGAATTTTGAGTTTTCAGAGTTTACTCTGAGTTGACCCATCAGTGACTGGTTGAGGAATAGTACTTTCTCTAATATTTTGGCCATATCTTCAGGTAGAGTATTTAGAAAATAAACAACTGGTGATTTAGTCCCTCATCTGTCTTTAAAATATGGCAGTGTGACTCAGCCTGAACTCTTGCTGATATTTAAATATTTGAGCCCATCCTAAATTTATGATAAAGATACACACTGTTTTTGAAAATAAGCACAATGGTGAGGAGATGTGAGTCATTCAGCAGGTACTTTTTTTTTCTTGGCCACACCACCCAGCTTGCAACATCTTAGTTCCCCGATCAGGGAATGAATCCGGGCCCCAGCAGTGAGAGCTCTGAGTTCTAACCACTGAACTACCAGGGAATTCCCAGGAGCTACTTTTGTAATATGCATTGGAGTTAGGAACCCTAGATGAAGAAAGTATTGCATTTCTCAGATAGCTGTTTCCCAGGAAAATTGAATCAGGGTGCATCTAAAGCTAGTCTTTTCAGAGTAAATGATTGGCATTTGAAAATATGCCATTCTAAAGCCTTTAGATAAATAATAAAATAAATGTGTATGTGTGTATCTGTCTCTTACATCAAAAGACCTTGTGATTCTCAGAGAAAGACTGCTCAAAACAGGTATTAGCATGTTGTATAAATTGTACAGAATAGACAGTTAGAAAAATGAGGTATCAACTACTGTCATTGTGGTTTGGGACCTTTGGGAAAATTACTCAACATTTCTGAACTTTAAATCAGAGGTGATAATGTCTTCCTAATGGAATTGTGAAAATTTATTGAGAGTGTTTATAAAACAGTTAGCACAGTTATTACAACAGTGGAAGTCAGTACATGCTAGTTGCTTTCTGCATTATGAGTGCAAATAGGATCTTTTTTACTTACAATTTTGGGTAGGTGACATAAGAGATGTATTTGACTTTTGATTTTGGTGGTAGTGATTAGAGGGTCCATGTTGGAATTTATCAAGTTTAGCAATGTAAATATGATTTTTTTTATAGATAGGGTTTAGGAATAGAGAATATCCTGTGACTAAGTGGGATGAAGAGCGTGCAGCAAGGAAAAGTTTAGTTATCAGTATAGTCTTTTCTACTCTGATTCTGTAGTTGCATTCCTAAGACACCTCTAGTTTTTTAGAATTACATTATCAAAGTGATTTGGGAGGTTTAAGCTCCAACTCAGTACAGAGTCTGGTTTTGTTATTTAATGTCTCTAGGTCTCTGTTTCCTATACGGAAAGTAGAAATAATGATTCTTGCCAAATCTAACTCCGAGTTGCAATGAAAGTAAAATGAGAGAATATATGTAAAACACCTTGGAACTTGAAAGTAATCTTTCAAATTTCTGTTTAGGTCAGACTCAGAAGAGGCTGGAAAGTTGCCGAGTCTATGAGCATGCAAAAGAGGAAGAAGGAGAGTTAGTTGGTCATTGAAGTCTTTAGTTACTTCCAGTATTTAATTCATCTAAATCTTGATTTTATATTCTTTAGGTGAATTATTTTAATGTATATTCAGTTACAGCGGCTTGTTGCTTTAATATTTCCTTATTTTAGGAAAAACAGACCATGGATATCCACCTCACACAAATGAGTTCAACAGATCCTGGCAGGGTTGAAATTGAACCTCAGTCAACAAGTTTTGAAATTTCCAGAGGTGAAGTAGAGGTGGGTATTTGATAACACAGTCTGTTCTTTAACCCTCTTTGCCAATGACCATTAATTACTAAATAACACTTGAAAGTATAATTTAATTAGCTGTTGAAGGTATCTTGCTGTACAGTTAGCTATGAGTGCTCTTGGGAAGGAGAACTAAAGGCTTTTGAGGGGAGATGCAGTTCTCCTGAGGAAATTTGATCCCCAAATGATACTGATCTCCTCAAAATGATACTGATCTCAAACAACAGATCTTTTAATATAAATAAATTTGATGGTCAGAAATAGGAAATCCCACCAAAGATAAAATTTGGATGACTGTTTTCTCTCATAAGTAGTCCATTTAAAAAGCATTCTAGTAAATAGTATTTTTTGGAAATTTTACCCACTTTACAACTTTATCACAAAATCCCAGTAACCTCACAGTGAAGTTTCTTTGGTTTGAAGTGGGCTTGGGGTTCTGTGACTCATGTTGTATAGCACAGAGTTTATCAGAGTGCCTATGAAATAGGTAAAAATCATGTGTCACTTTTTGAAAATAAAATTACTTTTTAAAATATTTATTTCAAAAACATTTAATGGGAGCATTCATTGTTAGGAACTTTGCTAAGCCCTGAGGGTAAAGACATAAGATCGCCATCCTCGAGGAGTAAGAATTCTAATAAGACAGGTATTTAATGACTGTCTTGTTTGACCATTAGGACTGAGTGTTATGAAGAGAGTGCTGAGAAGGCACACTGAGGAAGATAGGATGAATTTTGCTTGAGTGGCTGTGTAGAAAAAGTAACATTATACTGGGTCTTGAAGGCTAATGGAAGTTTACCAAGCAGAGAATGGGAAGAGAAAGGCATTTTAATTCAGGAAAATAGCATAAGGCATTCCTTACAAGGCTTCAGAAGAACCATGTTACTTCCACCACATGCTGTTAGTCATAGAAGCCATTAAAGCCAGCCTCTATTCAGGGGCGGGGGGATGAGACTCTTGAGGAAGAATAGTATTCACAGCAAACTGTAGTTTACCACAGTGAGGGTGCTTATTACCTGGTAGCTCAGACAATAAAAAATCTGCCTGCATTGTGCGAGACCTGGGTTCAATCCCTTGGTTGGGAAGATCCCCTGGAGAAGGGAATGGCTATCCACTCCAGTATTCTTGCCTGGAAAACCCCATGGACAGAGGAGCCTGGCAAACTATAGTCCATGGGGTCCTAAAGAGTTGGACACGACTGAGCAACTTTAAATAAACAATAGATATTGGAATAGATAGGGTGCTTATTAAAAATCCTAGACTCTTTTCTTCGAGATTCCTGGTTTAGTAAATTCGTGGTAGAGTTCAAGAATTTTTAAAACTCTTTCTCCAGAGTATTCTTATGATGATACAGGTTTGGGAAATACTGAGTACCATGTGTAAACCTGGAGAAAGTAGATGACAACTCACTCTTTATATCCCTGTTGTGGTGAGTTTGACCCAAACGTTTTATCTTTCCCAATTCATTCTTTTTAATAGGTATTTGACAGAGGTAATTTTTGGCAATTTAGAAATTCATGTTCTGCAAATACGGTTTGTTTTCCTTTTAAATTCTGTTGTAGGATGGATCTGTAGTCCTTGACTCTTGTGAAGTGTCAACAGAAAATAATCAAAGCACTCGATTTCCAAAACCTGAGTTAGAGATTCAATTTACACCTTTACAGCCAAACAGAATGGCAGTGAAACACCCAGGTTGTACCTCACCAGTGACGGTTAAGATTCCCAAGGCCCGAAAGAGGAAAAGTCATGAAATGGAAGAGGTAAATACTTAACTATTAAGTGAACTAAACAAGTAAGTTTTATTATTGTTCAGCTATATAGTTAAACTCTGCTACGTTGCCCTCCTGTGCATAAGCACTAGTATTAGAACCCAGAGTCATAGTTTACAGTGTATTTAATACTCTTAAGAATGTCGCTGTGCTAAACAGTCCTTAAACAAAAAGCTTGAGGATTTTAAAATGTGTAGACGTTTCCTTGTTTCAGTGAAGCTGTGATAGGTCAAATGGTGGTGAATTTTAGTAGAAAGCTATTTCAGTATTCCAGTTCTGTTCATACTTAGTCACTTTCCTTCCTGTGGAGTAGGAAAGGGATTAAGGATAAAGGAATTAGAGAAACTGAAATGACTAACTTGCTTGAATAGAATCGTTGTGATTTAGTTAAAATCTTAGGTCTCTATGATCATAGTAGGTTTCAGAAGAGAAATTCTTTTTCTGTGAGCCAGTATGAAAATTTGGATCCTATTTAGTGGTAGGCCAAAAATGATTTACTTTTGCTTCTGCAGCTTTCTGATTGTGGGGTTACCAACCTTCTATCATATTCTAGCCATGTCGGTTCAGCAAGTCACATAAATTTTCTGATTCTCACTTTCCTCCTTTTGAAATAAAGAATTAGATATACTGTGTTTAAAATGTTTTGCTGTAACATTATGTACCTGTAATAGGTACATAATAAATGACAATGTTTATGCTAAAAGCAGTATTTATGTTTAAAACTCTTTAGCACAATAACTTTTTCTCCAACTTGTCTTTTTCACTTCTTTAAAGAGTAGTGTATTTTCAAGCTGGTGGAAGAACAGAAATAATATTAAACATACTCCTGAGGCTCTCTGTCAGATAATACATTTGATGAATGAATATTATTTAGCATATTTCTTGCTACACGTAGAGCACCTTAAAAGATTGTTTTGGAGAGCCTTAGTTAACTTTTGTTCTATATTTAATACACTTAGATACCATTAAGATACAGATGACCCTTGGACAACATGAGGGCTCAGTGCCAGTCATTGTGCAGAATTAAGAGACAGTTATTTTATTCATTTTACTGCTGGTATATACTCCCCATTTCAGAATTACTTACAACAACAGATTGTTCAAAGTAAACCATGTAGAAACTTAAAAGTTTTAAGTGATTTTGCTAGGCTCTTTCCTGCTGTAGTAAACAGTGTTGTGAAGTCTTCAGGAAAATAATTTATACAATGCTATATTCTACTCTAAATTCTACTCCAAATTTGAAGTGCTCTATTGAAAACAGCAAGTGTGATGGAGTTACAGTCTTTCTTCCTTTGCTTTCCCTGATTACCATCTATCTGTCTTTCCTCTCTTTAGAAAATCTGCTTTTTGTCATCCTTATGACTTTACTTTGTAACTTGAATTCTGAGGCTCAGTCGTGATCTTCTCTTTCTTTCTGTTCTTGCCTTCCCCCGCCCCCTTTATGCTTATCATCTTTAGCACAGTTAGGATTTGCACAAGTTCAATTCAGTTAATAACTACAAAAGATTTTATCTTAAGTAAGGTTATGTGGGGAAAAAGAGTAAGATGTCATGCCTATTTAGTACTGAAGGCAGATTTTATTTCTTCACTATCATTTTTTACCTGTGCTTATACTGAAGATTTTTGTTTTCAGTGTCACCAAGTACCAATTAGAGGTCATACTCAGCATGATTTGGGAGTTGGGAAAAGGGTAGATATATTACTATGTTGTATTTTAAAGATGGGACTCAAAAGATGTTATCCCTTCATTTAAGTAGTGTAATTTCATTATGATGCATGTGAAAAATTCATACCTTCAATCATTTTGTAATAAAAACATGTATTATATCGTCAGGCTGTGCACTTAAACCTACATATGTTATATATCAGTAATATTTCACTGAAGGTGAAAAAATTGTGAGAAGAAAGTTGTACCTTCAGTCAGGGTTTCTCAGCTTCAGCATGATTGACATTTTTGGCCAGATATTTCTTTGTTTTGAAGAGTTCAATGTCCTGTACATTGTAGGGTTTTTTAGCAGTATTCCTGGCCTCTACCCACTAGTTGCCATTAAACCTGCCTCTTATACCCAGCAATGACAATCATAAATATCTTCAGACATTGCCAGTGTCCCCAGTCAGAATTGCTCCTGGTTAAGAACTATTTGCTTGTTTTTTTGTTTGTTTGTTTTCTTTTTTTTCTTCCTCTGGAGTCTAGAGAGAGAAAGAATATGTTGTTTAATCAGTGCTGAACTTCATTATTTTTAGGACTTTGTGAAATTTGAAAATAAGAAGAATGCTACACCAAGAATTAATTTGAAGTCCCCTGTTTCTGAGCATAGAAATTCTTTCAAAAAGGAACAAAAGGTTTGTCTTTTAATTTGTCCAGAATTGACCATTTTCATAAGTTACATTTGTGAAGTAGATGATGAAAGTAAAAATGTCAAATTTGATTAGTAATTATTCAGAAGTTGAGTCTTGTCCAGTTATAACTCACTTATATTCTGTTTTCTATTTATCTAATTCAACTTAGATATATAACCTTTAACATTTGACAGGTAGCAGGTACTTCTTGATGTGTTCATCTCTGACTTAGCACTCTTATCACACTCATTCTCTGGCCCTTTCATCCCTCTCCGTATATTATTAACCCCAAGTTCCCTGCCTGAGAATTTATAACTTGTGTCTGGCCTCTTTAATTCAACTATGGCTATAACTGTTTGTTCTAACATGCCTCATTACCAATAACAACAAAAAAATGTTTGTTTATTAGGTTTCCATACGCCCATCATCTAAGAAAACTTATTCTTTACGGAGTCATGCATCCACAGTTGGTGTAAACGGGTCTGCTAAGAAAAAAGAAGGAACGCTACAGAAAT
The DNA here is from genome assembly GCF_000754665.1 of Bison bison bison. NCBI lineage: Eukaryota > Metazoa > Chordata > Mammalia > Artiodactyla > Bovidae > Bison > Bison bison. The sequence goes on from NW_011494669.1 coordinate 2,077,877, forward strand.
TTGGAGACTTCTTACAACATTCTCCAACTATTCTTCAGTCAAAAGGTTTGCAGACTATTAATTAAATGACCCTTTATGTTAGATGTATGGTGTTTTCTAATATCTGATTTGTATAAACTCAACCACAGTGACTCTTACATCTCCAGTAGAAACTGTTCTGTGTTAATGTTAGGTATTGAGGGAGGAAGCATGAACCTATGATGTGCCTTGGCGTTCACTGTGTGGTGGGAGAGAACAGTCTGTATTTAAATAATTGATCCAGAGTAGCTTCCCAGGTGGTGCTAGTGGTAAAGAGCCTGCTTGCCAGTGCAAGAGATGTAAGAGACATGGGTTTGATCCCTGGGATGGAAAGATTCTGTGGAGAAGGGAATGGCAACCCACTCCACTATTCTTGCCTGGAGACACCAATGGACAGAGGAGCTTGGAGGGCTACAGTCCATAGGGTCGCACAGAGTTGGACACAACTGAAGCGACTTAGCATGCGTGCATGCAGACTGCTTAATGCGTTGTAGAGATACAAGGAAAGAACTATGGTAGTATTGGAGGAAAAGAACTGTTGGGGCTATGGGAAGATTTGATATTAACAGAAGAGATGGGATTTAACTTGGGTATTGAAATGCTGGAAGATTATACCTCCTAGAAGTAACCACTATTAGTATTATGGTATATATTCTAGTGCTTTTTTCCTCTGCATGGATAAATATTACCTAATCTTATGTACTATATCAAAAACATATTTCTTTAAATATCTATAAAATTTAGTTGCTTTATGCTTTTTTCTTTATAATGTAGACATATTAATACTCTGGTATTAATATGTGATAAGATATATATTCTCTCTATACACTAACACATAAATACATACTTACATACACATCTACCAGAAAGAACAGTTTTAATATAAGTAGAGTACCAGGGAAGTGGAGCACTTGTGTAGGCAGTTCTAGGTAGCAATATGCATCTGGCATCTAGAATGTAGAGAGGTTATTAGGAGGAAGCGAGCAGGAAGGAGTGAGTTTTCATGAAATTACCTGAGTGGTGGTGGTGGGATAAATTGGAGACTAGAGGTGGGGAGAATGAGGAGGGAAATGACTAAAAGCAGGGGGACAGTTGAATTGAGTCACATTGGTTGTGTAAAAATACTTTGTGTAAAAACTTACCACAGAGCTTCCCAAACTTTCTTGGTTCACAATGCCTTTAATGTGTCAGTAATTTTTTTCAGTGCGTCCATGCACCCAAAGAAACACCTAAATAGTCCCATCCATTAATACTTAAGGCCAAACAATCCCTGAAAATTTAGCTTCTGAAAATCCAGGTTGCTAAAATATGTCACCATCCAAAGGAAGGATATTTGATACCTTTTTGAAACTGTGTACTACCTTGAGTTGAGTGTCACTGTTTTCCTTAGAAATTTAAAATATTCCAAGTTGCTCTTGTGAATTTGCTGCAACATGTCTTGGCACACAGTTTGGGAACTTCAGACTTAGATCCATTTGTGTGTATGTATGTGTGTGTATATATATATATTGTGTGTATGTATGTGTGTGTATATATATATATTGTGTGTATGTATTTGTGTGTATATATATATATTAAAAGTATACATTGTTGGAAAGGTATCATTTGTATAAGCATAGGAAATATCTGGAGAGGTAAACAGCAAATTGTTAAATGTCTAAATTTGGAGAAGTGGGACTTGTTATTTTAGATTTTTAGGTATTCTACTTAATTATATTGACCATTGTTTATATTTATTTAGTTGCTAAATTGTGTCCGACCCTTTGTGACCCCATGGACTATTGCCCACCAGGCTCCTCTGTCCATGGGATTTCTCAGGCAAGAATACTGGAGTGGGTTGCCATTTCCTTCTCCAGGGGATCTTCCCGACCCAGGAATCAAACCTGGGATTCGGGTTGATTCTTCCCGACCCAGGAATCGAACCTGCATTGCAGGTAGATTCTTTACTGACTGAGCTACAAGGGAAGCCCTTCTCCTTGAAAACATATTTCCTTTTGATATATAAACAATATATTGCCATAAAAAGCAATGCATATATGGTTTATATATTAACAGGAAACATGTTTTCAAGTAAAGGGAAGTACCCAGATAGTAATGACTTCCTGACTTGGTTGATTTAGCTTAACAGCTTCCCTACTATATACCTGGTGTGGGTTTCTTTTTTTAAAACTCCTTTCTAGGAATATAAAGATTGCCTGTTTTGGATTGTAACTGCAGTACATATCTCTTGTTGATCACTTGGAAATAAAGGGAAAAAAGAAGAAAATAGAGGCTAGTTCTTAAAATTCTGTTGCTCTGATAACTACTCTTAATCCAGTACTCAGTATCACTGTTCTCTCCCCATTTATCCCTTATGCCTATCTCCTATCCATTCAGTACATAGCAGCCAGAGTGATCTTTTCAAAGTACAAATTATTTAAGCCATTTAATTTTTTGTTTTCTTATTATCTATTCCAGTAGGATATAAGCTCTGCAAGTGCGACATGTCTGTCTTGTTTACATCTTCGGCTCTTAGTACAGTGGTTTGCACATAGTAGTGTGGGATTTTGAGGCTCCAACCCAAATCCTATGTGTGATTTGTTTCAGGCTGACCATGGGCGACTACAAAGGTTTTACCTGTTAGGCCTCATAAGGAAAAGCTGCCCTTCCCACATCAAACATGATACACAGCCAGTGCATTCCAGTCTTTGAAGGGAGTTAGTCAGTCAAGGACTCAGATCTCCTGCTGGCCATACTCTTACACATATCTGCATTCCTAGCCTGTGTGTGTGTGTTAGCCACTCAGTGGTGTCCAATTCTTTGTGACTCCATGGACTGTAGTCTGCTAGGCTCCTCGTCCATGGAATTGTCCAGGCAAGAATAGTGAGTGGGTTGCCATTTCCTTCTCCAGGGGATCTTCCTGACCCAGGTATTGAACCTGGGTCTCTTGCATTGCAGGCAGATTCTTTTACCACTGAGCCACCACGGAATTGCTAGCCTAGGGGCCTTCATTTGGATGCTCCTAATTGTGAGTGCCTTCAGTAGAGAATGTCCTCAGGCATCTCTGCTGAAGACTTTATGATGGGGAAGGAGAAGGAACCTTGGAGACACTTTTTTCCACTGACTGTACTTTTCCACTCCTCCCCTCTGGTCTCCAGCACCAAGGTCCATAAAACTGCAAGTGCGGAAGCCTTTTGACAGTGATAGAACCACCACTTCTGTGCTGATGCACCTGACCCAGACATGCATTATCCCATGGGGGAGTGTGGAGCAGGGCGGGGTTTGGTATGTTCTCAGTTTAGACTTCCCTGGTGGCTCCGATGGTAAAGCGTCTGCCTACAATGCAGGAGACCCAGGTTCCATCCCTGGATTGGGAAGATTCCCTGGAGAAGGAAATGGCAACCCACTCCAGTAGTCTTGCCTGGAAAATTCCATGGACAGAGGAGCCTGATAGGCTAGAGTCCATGGGGTCACAAAGAGTTGGCGACTGAGTGACTTCACTCACTCAGCTTAGCCTCTTGCTTATTTAATTGCAGTAGATGGTTAAAGGCTTTAACTTCCATGTTGACTTATCTTAATTAGCTACTCTGACATCTGGCAGCTCCGCTCTTAGGCTCAGCTTAGCCACTGACAGGTAGACACTTAATTCTGCCTATTCCCTTAAATGTGTTCTTTTTTTTAAAATATATATATTTGATATAATATATATATATATTTATATATTTTAAATCCAGAAGTTTTCCTAAATGGAAATGTTTTGTGCTGAAATCAGTATTTGTCTGTTAAAATAAATAAATAAAGCAGATGTACAAAGTAAGAAATTGAAAAATTCCTTTTCAACTCCCTAGAAACCATCAACTGTTAAAAATTTGGTTTCTATCTTTTAATCTGTGTATCTGTGTGCATGTGTTTGTTAACTGGAAGTAAATGGCTCACAATTACAAGTTACTTTTACTTAATATTCATGTGGACATCTTTACATGTGAATACTGAACTAGCTATGCCAACCTTATTATTCTTAGTGCTGCATGGTCCACTGTGTATGTGTACTGATCTTTTCCATAAATGTAGTACTGACCTCTTTCGAGTCGTTAAAGATGCCTGAGTTTTACTGGTGGTAGTATAATTTACCAGTATGTAAATTTACCAATAGTAAATTTACCAAATTTACAAAATTTCAACCTTTACAATATGTTGAGTATTAGTGAAGTGATATTTTATTTATTTGCCTATTTTTGCTGTTGATCATTAGGTCATGTATTTATTGGGCATTTCTTTGTTTTCTATTTGTGTCCTTTCACCATTTATAAATTGCAGTGCTTTTTAATATGGCTCTTTATGAAGGGTTTATAATATTTGCAATTAGGAAATTATTTCAGGATTTAACTGATAAATTTTTTTTCATAGCAAAGAAGATAATTGAAACAATGAGCTCTTCAAAGTTCTCAAATGTAGAAGTAAGTAAAGAAAATGTGTCTCGACCAAAACGGGCCAAACGAAAATTATACACAAATGAAATTTCATCTCCTATTGATATATCTGGCCAAGTGGTAAGCTACTGTTTCAGTTCTCTTAAAAGTAAAACTCTTTATGTTCTTTTTAATTCTGAAGTACTCTTACAATTTGAATTACATAGTGGTTTGAATCTTTTATTCTGTACACCAAGTCTCATAAAACTTGCTTTAAAAGTTATACTATTGGTACTGGATGTGTTAAGTTTGTAGTAATTGAATGTAAATGCTACATTGATGTATATAAGTGTCACGTGCATCTGCATTGGTAAACTCATTAGAATTCTAGAACTTTTAATTCCATCAATAGAATTATCACTGTTTAATAATTTATTGGCTTCTAACATCTGTTTTTTCATGTTATCTTTATCACAAGAGTTGTACAAATCTGGGCCTAAGTCTGCCTGGTAAAAATATAGACTTGGCATTCAGTCATTTCCTCCCACTTTGCCTCTAAGGCTTCCATGTTCTCTTAAGAAAAGACTGTAGTTTGTCACCCCGACTCTGTGACTCATTCTCCTGACTCAGAACACGCTGTTCTATTACAGGGAAAGTTCTAATTTTCTATCATGCTTGCATTTGCCTAGTGGATAAAAGTGAAGATAGGAAAATAATTAAAGGAAAAGCCTTCAACAGGAAGTGGCCAAGAAAAATCAGGAGAGACCTTTTTGTAACAGTAGCTGTCAGATAAAAGATAGACACTTGAAGCAAGTAGTAAAGAATTAGGGTCATTAGGACATGCTTTTCAAGGTGCTGTTCTCTTGGTAACTTTTTTCCATCTGTCTGATAAAGTACATGATTTTCTCCCTTGGCTGAAATTGTTTCTTTTCTTAGTTGCAAAATAATGCTCTACTTGTTATTGCAAAAAATAATTTCTTAAAAATTACTCGAGATACTTGTTTCGAAATATTTTAGTTATTATTTCAAACTATGTATGTCCTGAATTCAGTAAAAGTGTGGATTTCTTTAAT
>NW_011494669.1:2083455-2085332 GCF_000754665.1 Bison bison bison
CCTTGCAGTCCAAGGGACTCTCAAGAGTCTTTTCCAACACCACAGTTCAAAATCATCAATTCTTCAGTGTTCGTCTTTCTTTATAGTCCAACTATCACATCCATACATGACTACTGGGAAAACCATAGCCTTGACTAGATGGGCCTTTGTTGGCAAAGTAATGTCTCTGCTTTTTAATATGCTGTCTAGGTTGGTCATGACTTAAGGTATGGTGACTTTAAAATGATAGAATTATAATAGAAACATTTTATTAAAGCTCACTTTAGAATACAGGTATTAATAATTCCACTTGATGAAGTGGTTATAGCAAATTTGAGGGAGTTTGCAAATCTAGGTAGAATTTAAAATGAAATATAAGACAAGTATAAGCTGGGTTCTGAATGCCCTAGGGGCTATCATTAGAGGAAGGCTTTTGTAAAGGAAATAATGCTTTAATACTTAGAGTAATCACTTTCTAATTTATGTGTTTTATAAGTTTAAAATTTTATTTTTTATGTCAAGTTATGCCCGATTTGTGATTAAAAGTCAGTTTAGCAAATGCTTATCAAAAGTTAATGATGATGAATACTATTTAAAGGCATAACAGAAGAAAGCCAAATATTATATAATCTAAAAATGGAAAGAGGATATATACTTCTGAATTCTCCTTTTGGTTACTAATTTTTTCATCTTCAGCATTCAAGAGAAGTGAAGACTTTATATGGAAGTTAAGGGAACAACTTCAAAGAAGTTTAGTAACCTATTGGTAGGTGTGTTAAGCCTGTAATTTTTTTCTCCCTGTGGCTTTCAGAGGTATGTTCATCTGTTAATGCAATCGTACCCATTTTTAAGAAGTCACAGTCCAGTATACTGAATATTCTTACTGATCTGAGTCTCAAATCTCAATCGGGGGGACCTGTGAATGTCATGTTCTGGTTACTCTGATCTACTATACCAAGCTGTGCTTCACTTCCCAGCTGCCCAGCTTCCCTAATCTTGGTCTTATTCACTGCTTTTGGAGCAAGATGAAAGTACTATACTTTAGCTATTTAATCTCTGCCTACAACCATCACTGCTGATGTAATTGCTATAACTGCAGTTTGATTAAGATGGGCATTTTCCATCCCCTCTTCATACTTGGTAAAGCATGTAGGCTATCAGTGTTTCTGATTCGGCCAAATCCCAGATACGGACCAGACTGGGTACTAGATTGGAATTTTACTGGCTGTCATTCTTCAAAGCTTTTCATTTCCTATTGGTGACTTGTATCTTTGAACCAGTATCTGAACTTTGTCTCAGTGTCACATACACAGTCAAGTCCCTTGTTTCCCCAAATACGGAATTCATTAAGGAACTACTATATATAAAACATAACTACTAAGGACCTACTGTATAGCACAGGAAACTATTCAATGTAATGACCTAAATGGGAAATAAATCTAAACAAGAATGGGTATATGAATAATTGATTCACCTTGCTGTGCAGCAGAAACAAACACGACATTGTAAATGAATTTATACTGCAGTAAAAATGTTTAAAAACAGAAAAATATCTACACTCCCCCCCACACACACACAAAGAGGAAGTTTAGGCTTTGCTTAGGCTGTTTCATGGCCAAGTAGGCTAAACTTTCATAAATGGGAGGCTTCATTGTGGCTTTCTAAACCTAAGGCTTGAGCTAGCAGAGCCTAGTCTAATAATAGCTAAGCATTCAGTCTTTGGTTCTAAAACTCACTTTTTATTTTCCATGTGACTGAGGAACATAAATTTATGTATAACAGTAGATGAACTGTTTGTAATAGCCAGGACATGGAAGCAATCTAGATGTCCATCAGCAGATGAATGGATAAGAAAGCTGTGGTACATATACACAATGGAGTATTACTCAGCCATTAAA
>NW_011494669.1:2085432-2087070 GCF_000754665.1 Bison bison bison
AATGAGGTGGTATTGTAAGAATCTTTTATAAAGTCTACTGCCTCAGGCATGCTTTTTTTATAGAAGATAGTGTAATTGCAGTCCAGGAGGACAAAAATTACTGTCATGTACTTATTTCAGTTATTAAACACTGAAATATGAACATATCTTATTAATTGTAAGTAAGGTTTCATTTTTACTTTTATTTTCACTTATAAAATTTGTGAAATTGTTAATTTCAGATTTTGATGGACCGTAGAGTGAAAGAAAGCGATCATCAGATTCTCAAACGACGACTTCGAACCAGAACAGTCAAATAAATCACTTATGGAGAATATTTTAATATAAATTTTGTATTCATAATCATTGTAACTTGTATCATAACTTTTTAAAGATAATTGTATATACTGTGTTGCATCAAATCCCTTTGTATATACATTGTTATTTTATACTGGTATAATTTTAATTCAATAAAGAAAACATGTCAACAATAAGTTTACTTGTCTACTTTTCTAAGGCTTTTAAATAATAGCTTCTTTTTAATAATAGCTTCTTTTATCCTAGGCGTGGGCCCAGAAAGATGCTATGGTTTTTGTTTGTGTTTATATACATAGATGTTATAAATTAGATCTTTGGTTTACTTATATTTAACTGTTGTAGGACTTGCTTTTACTGCATCTGTTAGGAAATACAGGTGATTTTACATATCTATACAGGAAGTAAGTGTGTATAGGTCATCTGGTTGCTAAAATGTGCACATATTTTAGAAAAGGTGTCAGGTTTTTAATTAGAATATCTTTTATTTTTAAATAATAGAATAGAGTTGGCTTTCTGAATTTTTTAGGACACAGATGATTAGAAGCAGAAAGTTAGAAGGGAAGAGGAGATAACATCTAGAGGCCAAAAATAACACTGTTATCTAAGAAATATAGAATTTTAGTCGGCACACGCCCTGCAACTAGAGAAAGCCCACATGCAGCAAAAAAGACCCAGTGCAACCAAAAAATAAATAAATAAAAATAATAAATTAAAGCCATATGTAGAGAGAAAACTGCAGTGAGGCAAGGAAGATCAGTGATTGCCTTGAAGCCATGGTCAGGAGATGGAATCTGAGGACATGAGGAAACTTCTTGGGGGAATGGCTATGTTCTGTGGCTTGAGTGTTCTGTATGCAATCTCTAAAAATAAAATTGTCTTTGAATTAATTTTATTGCTTGAAATATAAAGCTGGGAAAAAAGATTTTAAAATAAGCACCAAAACTGCAATGAGGTACCATTCTGTGGAGACCAGAATAGCTAAAATTAGAAAGACTGACAATACCACGTGAAAGATTCTGGCTTCTAGCATGTACATTTAATGGAAATTTTTTCCCCCTGTAGAGTAACTGCACTCATTCTTTATTGTGGCAAGAGATCATATTTTGGAAAATGTTTTGGAGGCATTTTTTGACCTAAGGTTCAGTTCAGTCACTCAGTCGTGTCTGACTCTTTGCGACCCCATGGACAGCAGCCTGCCAGGCCTCCCTGTTCATCAGCAACTTCCGAAGCTTACGCAGACTCACGTCCATTGAGTCAGTGATGCCATCCAACCATCCCATCCTCTCATCCCCTTCTCCTCCTGCCTTCAATCATTATCAGCATCAGGGTCTTTTCAAATGA
>NW_011494669.1:2087543-2089155 GCF_000754665.1 Bison bison bison
CATATAAGTTAAATAAGCAGGGTGACAATATACAGCCTTGACGTACTCCTTTTCCTATTTGGAACCAGTTTGTTGTGATCCACACAGTCAAAGGCTTTGGCATAATCAATAAAGCAGAAGTAGATTTTTTTTCTGGAACTCTCTTGCTTTTTCTGATGATCCAGCGGATGTTGGCAATTTGATCTCTGGTTCCTCTGCCTTTTCTAAAACCAGCTTGAACATCAGGAAGTTCACGGTTCGCATATTGCTGAAGCCTGGCTTGAAGAATTTTGAGCATACTTTCCTAGCGTGTGAGATGAGTGCAATTGTGCAGTAGTTTGAGCATTCTTTGGCATTGCCTTTCTTTGGGATTGGAAAGAAAACTGACCTTTTCCAGTCCTGTGGCCAATGCTGAGTTTTCCAAATTTGCTGACATATTGAGTGCAGCACTTTCATGGCATCATCTTTCAAGATTTGAAATAGCTCAACTGGAATTCCATCACCTCCACTAGCTTTGTTTGTAGTGATGCTTTCTAAGGCCCACTTGACTTCACATTCCTGGATGTCTGGCTCTAGGTGAGTGATCGTGATTATCTTGGTTGTGAAGATCTTTTTTGTACAGTTCTTCTGTGTATTAGTCTTTTTTTAATTTAATTTTATTTTTTAACTTTACAATATTGTATTGGTTTTGCCATAAATCGAAATGAATCCGCCACAGGTATACATGTGTTCCCCATCCTGAACCCTCCTCCCTCCTCCCTCCCCATACCATCCCTCTGGGTCATCCCAGTGTACCAGCCCCAAGCATCCAGTATCGTGCATCGAACCTGGACTGGTGACTCGTTTCAATATGATATTATACATATTTCAATGCCATTCTCCCAAATCATCCCACCCTCTCCCTCTCCCTCTCCCACAGAGTCCTAAAGACTGTTCTATACATCAGTGTCTCTTTTGCTGTCTCGTATACAGGGTTATTGTTACCATCTTTCTAAATTCCATATATATGCATTAGTATACTGTATTGGTGTGTTTCTTTCTGGCTTACTTCACTCTGTATAATAGGCTCCAGTTTCATCCACCTTATTAGAACTGATTCAAATGTATTCTTTTTAATGGCTGAGTAATACTCCATTGTGTATATGTACCACAGCTTTCTTATCCATTCATCTGCTGATGGAGATCTAGATTGCTTCCATGTCCTGGCTATTATAAACAGTGCTGCGATGAACATTGGGGTACATGTGTCTCTTTCCCTTCTGGTTTCCTCAGTGTGTATGCCCAGCAGTGGGATTGCTGGATCATAAGGCAGTTCTATTTCCAGTTTTTTAAGGAATCTCCACACTGTTCTCCATAGTGGCTGTACTAGTTTGCATTCCCACCAACAGTGTAAGAGGGTTCCCTTTTCTCCACACCCTCTCCAGCATTTATTGCTTGTAGACTTGAATCGCAGCCATTCTGACTGGCGTGAAATGGTACCTCATAGTGGTTTTGATTTGCATTTCTCTGATAATGAGTGATGTTGAGCATCTTTTCATGTGTTTGTTAGCCATCTGTATGTCTTCTTTGGAGAAATGTCTATTTAGTTCTTTGGCCCATTTTTTGATTGGGTCATTTGTTTTTCTGGAATTGA
>NW_011494669.1:2089255-2091336 GCF_000754665.1 Bison bison bison
AAAAAAAAAAAAAAACAGTAGATGAACCTTATGGTACAGACTCAGCATGACTAGATTCTATATCCAATCTAAATGCAGATACATATTTTCCATACAGTTTGTACACCAGCAATATGATTGATGACTAGTCCCACAAAACTAGTGCAATATTAGTTTTATATCCTTCAACTAGCAGTGTATGGTTCAAGAATACAGTTTATGTATTAACATTTAGCCTCCTGTCCATATTATCATTCCATTTATCATTTATTTGGGGACTCTTGTCTTTAGAATACCATTTAAAACTTAATAACCATTGACAGCACCAAAATGATGTTCTCGAGGTAAAATATGTACGTGGATTATTGGGCAATGTTAAAACTAACTTCTGAAAGTTTCAACAGAAAAGAAAACAAATGATTTCTCAGATAACACATTAAGTGGAAATTTGAAGACAAGATACATGTCATTGATCAAGATTTGTATCAGTGATCCAGTAACCAGAGATCTATTTAGTAGACCATACTGTGGCCATCACTCATACATCTATAGTTACATTCATACTACAGAGTTGAGTGGTTGTGACCCTTGTCTGCAAAGCCTGAAATTTTTACCATTTGATCCTATACAGAAAAAGTTTGTTGGCTCCTGTAGTAGACAGTCCAACATACATAATGCCAGTTGGTAAGTGGTATTTATCCAGCAAGCTGCCAAACATGTTTTGGTCATAATCAGGAGATGTTTCTTGCCACTTCCCGGCATATTTTGGATTTAATGTAGTATGACAGTGTCTGGCATATAGGTATATTTTTTGAACATTTACTGTTTCAATTGACCTGTTTTAACTAAAAACAAGTATATGATACCCTTATTTTTTAAAATGGATCATCACAAAATAAGACCTTAGAAATGCTTAGTATTATTTTTAAAAGAAAATTTTGATTAACATTTTAATACTGTCTCTAGATGATTTTGTGAAGCATTACTGTTGAGGAATATAGTTTGGAAGGACTGTCCAAGGTCCTTGTTACTTAAAGTGCAGTCAATAGACAGTGTGGGCATCACTTGGAAGCTTGCTAGAAAAAGACACTCATGGGTTCCACCCTAGACAACTCCTGGAAAAAAGTTGTTTTTTCAAACAAGATCTCCAAATAAGTCATGTAAAGTTTGAGGAGTACTGCCAGTTACAATACAATGGCGAGTGATTGTGAGCAACTTCTACTCATGCCCTGCTGATGCTAATGTACTTGATAGAACCATTTTGGAAAATTGGTAGTATCAATTAAAACTCCCCCACTTAAGGTGAAAAGCACAGGGAAGACTTGATTCCTGATGAAACTATTTTCTACCATCCTGGTTAAAAAAATGTAAACAATTCTCACATCACAAAATTCTATACAGCTCAATGAGTTATCAAAAGTGAATGCATCTGTCTAATGAAAAAGCAAATTTTCTGTTATTACTCTCTTGGTCTGTCCCAGTTACAACCTGTCCTGTTATTGAAAGTAACCAACTATTTAAATTTCTAACAGCATAGAATGTACAAAAAGTATGCATATGTTGTGGCTGATGCCATTTGTACTAAAATATACTTGTGCGATTTATCTATATTTTTATTTCTGGTTATAGTATTTTCACTTATTGCTATGTGATATTCCATTATATATCACAATTTATTCATTCACCTATGGATGGACATTTCAGTTCAGTTCAGTTCAGTTGCTCAGTCATGTCCGACTCTTTGCGACCCCATGAATCGCAGCACGCCAGGCCTCCCTGTCCATCACCAACTCCCAAAGTTCACTCAAACTCAAGTCCGTTGAGTCGGTGATGCCATCCAGCCATCTCATCCTGTGTCGTCCCCTTCTCCTCCTGCCCCCAATCCCTCCCAGCATCAGAGTCTTTTCCAATGAGTCAACTCTTCGCATGAGGTGGCCAAAGTACTGGAGTTTCAGCTTTAGCATCATTCCAAAGAAATCCCAGGGCTGATCTCCTTCAGAATGGACTGGTTGGATCTCCTTGCAGTCCAAGGGACTCTCAAGAGTCTTCTCCAACACCACAGTTCAAAAGCATCAATTCTTTGGCGAGCAGCCTTCTTCACA
>NW_011494669.1:2092670-2094049 GCF_000754665.1 Bison bison bison
TTCAGAAAACAAAGATCATGGCATCTGGTCCCATCAATTCATGGGAAATAGATGGGGAAACAGTGGAAACAGTGTCAGACTTTATTTTTTGGGGCCCCAAAATCACTGTAGATGGTGACTGCAGCCATGAAATTAAAAGATGCTTACTCCTTGGAAGAAAAGTTATGACCAACCTAGATAGGATATTGAAAAGCAGAGACATTACTTTGCCAAAAAGGTCCATCTAGTCAAGGCTATGGTTTTTCCTGTGGTCATGTATGGATGTGAAAGTCGGACTGTGAAGAAAGCTGAGCACCGAAGAATTGATGTTTTTGAACTGTGGTGTTGGAGAAGACTCTTGAGAGTCCCTTGGACTGCAAGGAGATCCAACCAGTCCATTCTGAAGGAGATCAGCCCTGGGATTTCTTTGGAAGGAATGATGCTAAAGCTGAAATTGCAGTCCTTTGGCCACCTCATGCAAAGAGTTGACTCACTGGAAAAGACTCTGATGCTGGGAGGGATTGGGGGCAGGAGGAGAAGGGGACGACAGAGGATGAGATGGCTGGATGGCATCACTGACTAGATGGATGTGAGTCTGAGTGAACTCTGGGAGTTGGTGATGAACAGAGAGGCCTGGCGTGCTGCGATTCATGGGGTCGCAAAGAGTCGGACACGACTGAGAGACTGAACTGAAGTATTAATGAGGAGGAGAAGAAGGGAAAAGCAAGTTCTGAGTGTGTACCTAGACTACTGTAGGGCTTTGTGTTCTTAGGTGAGTGTTGATACTCACAGGAGGAATGACTATCCACCTTAACAGGTCCTTAAGAGAATTAAATGAGAAAATATGTGAGAAAGTTTTTGGTAAATACAAAAGGTATGAAAGTCCAGTTAAAACTACGTGACAGTTTTGCCAAAGTACCTGATTGTGTACTTAGTGTGTGTGTGTGTGTGTGTGTGTGTGTGTTTGCTTAATGCATTCTTATCTCACTACAGGGAGAGTCACTCAGGAAGAAACTGGGATTTAGAGTTCTTATATTCTAAGACAGTCCTTAGTGATTTCCCCTCTGGAAACTGTAAAGGGGCCCCTGGAAGATGATGGAATCTACATACACAGATTGCTCTTTTCCCTTTGTGGCCATCAGTTTATCATCGTTTTAGAACTTCTAACTCAGTGTATATTAAAATCATGTACGTATTTTTTAAACCAAATATCGCTGGCTGGATTCTGTTGCCGACCTCATTGAATTAGTCTGGGGCAGGGCTGGGGTATTGGGATTATTGAACCCCTGGTGATTATAAGGGCTTGCAAGGTGGCACAACGGTAAAGAATTCGCCTGCCAATGCAGGAGACTTGGGTGTGATCCCTTGGATTGGGAAGATCCCCTGGAGAAGGAAATGGC
>NW_011494669.1:2094149-2096816 GCF_000754665.1 Bison bison bison
TACCATACTGTCTTGATGACTGTGGCTTTGTAGTAGAGCCTGAAGTCAGGCAGGTTGATTCCTCCAGTTCCATTCTTCTTTCCCAAGATCGCTTTGGCTCTTCGAGGTTTTTTGTATTTCCATAAAAATTGTGAAATTATTTGTTCTAGCTCTGTGAAGAATACCGTTGGTAGCTTGATAGGGATTGCATTGAATCTATAAATTGCTTTGGGTACTATACTCATTTTCACTATATTGATTCTCCAATCCATGAACATGGTATATTTCTCCATCTATTAGTGTTCTCTTTGATTTCTTTCACCAGTGTTTTATAGTTTTCTATATATAGGTCTTTAGTTTCTTTAGGTAGATATATTCCTAAGTATTTTATTCTTTTTGTTGCAATGGTGAATGGAATTGTTTCCTTAATTCTCTTTCTGTTTTCTCATTATTAGTGTATAGGAATGCAAGGGATTTCTGTGTGTTAATTTTATATCCTGCAACTTTACTATAGTCATAGATTAGTTCTAGTAATTTTCTGGTGGAGTCTTTAGGGTTTTCTATGTAAAGGATCATGTCATCTGCAAACAGTGAGAGTTTTACTTCTTCTTTTCCAATTTGGATTCCTTTTATTTCTTTTTCTGCTCTGATTGCTGTGGCCAAAACTTCCAAAACTATGTTGAATAGTAATGGTGAAAGTGGGCACCCTTGTCTTGTTCCTGACTTTAGAGGAAATGCTTTCAATTTTTCACCATTGAGGATAATGTTTGCTGTGGGTTTGTCATATATAGCTTTTTCTTCTGTGTATTCTTGCCACTTCTTCTTAATATCTTCTGCTTCTGTTAGGACATTTAGATTTCCAGTTTTTTTGTTGTTATTTACAAATAATGCTGCCATAAACACCTATCTCTGAGGTGTACCTAGCAATTGAAATTTGTAAGTTATATAATATATTTGTATGTTCAGCTTTAGAAGATACTACCATTTTCTAAAATGGTTGTACCAAAGTACATTAGCATATACATGTACAACTCAGCAGGGCATGAGTTGTAGTTCACAATCACTTGGCATTACATGGTTTTAATTTGCATTTCTTTGATGACTAATGAGTTTGAGATCCTTTCATATGTTTATTGACTATTTGATTATCTCCTTTTACTAAGTCATTTGCCCATTTTAAAATTGGGTTGTCAGTCTTATTTATTTGTAGGAATCCTATGTCTTCTAGATATGAGCTCTTTTGTCATTTATATGTGTTGCAAGTATTTTTTCTCTCTGATTTGCCTATTCACTTTTTTTTTTTTTTTAATTTTTTTACCTTTTACTTTTTTATTTTTGTTTCACTCTTTTAATAATATATATTTTTAATAATTTTTCACGTTGTACTTAGAGAGTTGATCAGAACCATCTAATTCAGTATTGCCAGAAGTAGAACTAGTTTCCTTTTTAATAACTAAATTTTATAGCAGTAATGTATATTTTGGAGAAGGCAATGGCACCCCACTCCAGTACTCTTGCCTGGAAAATCCCATGGACGGAGGAGCCTGGTGGGACTGCAGTCCATGGGGTTGAGAAGAGTCGGACACAACTGAATGACTTCACTTTCACTTTTCACTTTCATGCATTGGAGAAGGAAATGGAAACCCAGGCCAGTGTTCTTGCCTAGAGAATCCCAGGGATGGGGGAGCCTGGTGGGCTTCCATCTATGGGGTCGCACAGAGTCGGACACGACTGAAGCGACTTAGCAGCAGCAATGTATATTTATGATTAAAACAGCCATTATCAGCAGGAATTAGTTTGACAAGATTTTAAAAGATAACAATCTATTTCAACCTATTCAATCTTCATTTGAAGTCTTCTAGGATATGTAAAAAAGCAATAGATAAGATGTAGCCTCCATGTTACATGGGTAAGAACTTCTATAGTTGTATATTTATGCCTTTGATGATCTTCTCTCAAGATTACCAACTATGTGTTCAACAAATGCACATCAAATAGATCTGTATTGGTTGGGAAAAAGAGACAAGCTGAGATCTTGGCAATGTAAATATTAGAAAAATATTTTAAAAACTTATTTGTAAATAACTTAAGATTATAGAAAAGTTGCAAGAATAAGAATATTATATGGAATACCTATATAATTTTTACTCAGATTCTCCCTTTTTCAGCATTATTAAGGTATAATTGATGGAAAAATTATGATACTTAGAGTGTACAAAGTGATTTGATATACGTATACACTGTGAAAATATCCCCCATCAGGTTCACATATCCATCACCTCATGTATTTACCTTTTTTTTTCCTTTTGGTAAGAAAACTTAAGTTCTAGCAAATTTCTGTTATACAGTATGGTGGTCTTCAGCAATACATGAACTGTGAAATTCCAGTTGTTCAAGCTGGTTTTAGAAAAGGCAGAGGA
Source organism: Bison bison bison (assembly GCF_000754665.1). NCBI lineage: Eukaryota > Metazoa > Chordata > Mammalia > Artiodactyla > Bovidae > Bison > Bison bison. Next base: position 2,096,549 of record NW_011494669.1, read on the forward strand.
ACCAGAGACCAAATTGCCAACATCCGCTGGATCATGGAAAAAGCAAGAGAGTTCCAGAAAAACATCTATTTCTGCTTTATTGACTATGCCAAAGCCTTTGACTGTGTGGATCACAATCAACTGTGGAAAATTCTAGAAAGAGATGGGAATACCAGACCACCTGACCTGTCTCTTGAGAAATTTGTATGCAGGTCAGGAAGCAACAGTTAGAACTGGACATGGAACAACAGACTGGTTCCAAATAGGAAAAGGAGTATATCAAGGCTAT
>NW_011494669.1:2097261-2123358 GCF_000754665.1 Bison bison bison
CCCCTGCCAATGCAGGAGACTTGGGTGTGATCCCTTGGATTGGGAAGATCCCCTGGAGAAGGAAATGGCAACCCATTCGAGTGTTCTTGCCTGGAAAATTCCATGGACAGGAGCCTGGCAGGTACAGTCCACGGGGTCACAAAAGAGTCGGTCACGACTGAGCTTGTGTGCAGAGGGATCCCAAAGTGCACCCAGGCCCGAGAACTGCAACTGATGTTGCAAACATAAATTTTTCCACCAGAGGGAGACAAAGCACTTCTCTGTGAAAAGGCCTGGCATAAAACCCATTCTCTGACTTCATAGCTGCACCAATTTATGTAAAGTGCCAAGCAGGGCAAAAATGTGGGAAGATAGGTAATATTATCTTTGGCACTGTTCCTTGCCAACCAAAGAAGTTCTTGCCACCACGGGAGAAAATTCCAGGAACTGGAAATGCAACCCAGTCCAGTATTTTTGCCTGGAGAATCCCAGGGCCAGAGGAGCCTGGTGGGCTGCCGTCTATGGGGTCGCACAGAGTCAGACACGACTGAAGCGACTTAGCAGCAGGAGAAAATTCCAGGAACTAATTTTAAAAGTAACATCGTTAAAAATATCTCATTCATTCAGTTACCTGTACTAGCATCTAGAAATCTTTTCATTCCTTCTACTACCTCACTTTGATAAAATAGACTGCATGAAAAAAAGGGTTATATTGTTCATATCAAGTGGAAAATTTACATAAGATCACTTGAAAAATTTGACATAAGATCACTCGAAGAATCATGCAAATAGAAATCAACATCAGCAAAAGTAAATTAGCTTAAGTTATGCTCACAAAATTTTAGGAAATATGCATACATAATAGTGTGATTTAGATGTATTTGACTGGCATCTCCCAATTTTAATTTCTCCCATCTCATGCCTACTTCATCATGCATTGCAGGCAGACTCTTTATGATGTGAGCCACCAGGGAAGCCCCATCCTCCATCATAAAAGCTATAAAAGCTACAAACTTGATCTCTGTCCTCTTGTGGCTGGAGACGGTCAGTGAGAAGGAGGTGAAAATCACTGGGGAGGGCTTCCCTTCATGAATAAAATGGCAAAGAAATTTCTCTCTTTTCATTACCTAGCAGTGTGCTTGGCAAATGCCATATGTGATGGAGCTCATTATGGTATGGAACCAAAGTGAAAAGATATTAGCTTGCCTGGAAAGAAATGTAATTTGATGGCCAGGACAAGGAAGTAAATGATGATTTATGATCTGATTATTCAGTTCAGTCACTCAGTCATGTCCGACTCTTTGTGACCCCATGGATTGCAGCACACCAGCTTCTCTGTCCATCACCAACTCCCGGAGCTTACTCAAACTCATGTCTATTGAGTTGGTGATGCCATCCAACCATCTCATCCTCTGTCGTCCCCTTCTCCTCCCACCTCCAATCTTTCCCAGCATCAGGGTCTTTTCCAATGAGTCAGCTCTTCGTATTAGGTGGTCAAAGTATGGGAGCTTCAGCTTCAGCATCAGACCTTCCAATGAATATTCAGGACTGATTTCCTTTAGGATGGACTGATTGGATCTCCTTGCAGTCCAAGGGACTCTCAAGAGTCTTCTCCAACATCACAGTTCAAAAGCATTAATTCTTTGGCGCTCAGCTTTCTTTATAGTCCAACTATCACATCCATACATGACTACTGGAAAAACCAAAGCTTTGGCTAGATGGACCTTTGTCTGCAAAGTAATGCCTCTGCTTTTTAATATGCTGTCTAGGTTGGTCATGACTTTCTTTCAAGGAGGAAATGTCTTTTAATTTCATGGCTGCAGTCACCATTTGCAGTGATTTTGGAGCGCAAAAAAAAGTAGTCTGTCACTGTTTCCATTGTTTCCCCATCTATTTGCTATGAAGTGATAGGACCAGATGTCATGATCTTAGTTTTCTGAATGTTGAGTTTTAAGCCAACTTTTTCACTCTCCTCTTTCACTCTCATCAAGAGGCTCTTCAATTCTTCTCTTTCTGCCATAAGGGTGGTGTCATCTGCATATCTGAGGTTATTGATATTTCTCCCAGCAATCTTGATCCCAGTTTGTGTGATCCCAGTCCAACATTTTTTATGATGTACTCTGTAAGTAAGTGAAATAAGCAGGGTGACAATATATAGCCTTGACGTACTCCTTTCCTGATTTGGAACCAGTCTGTTGTTCCATGTCCAGTTCTAACTGTTGCTTCCTGACCTGCATACAAATTTCTCAGGAGGCAGGTCAGGTGGTCTGGTATTCCCATCTCTGTAAGAATTTCCCACAGTTTGTTGTGATCCACACAGTCAAAGGCTTTGGCATAGTCAATAACACAGAAGTAGATGTTTTTTCCTAGAACTCTCTTGCTTTTTCGATGATCCAATGGATGTTGGTAATTTGATCTCTGGTTCCTCTGCCTTTTCTAAATCCTGATTGAACATCTGGAAGTTCATGGTTCATGCACTGTTCAGTTGGTCCTAAGAGTCAGCATCACAGCTACTATAGTTCCCTTACTCATGCATATATTCTCATCAGTCCCAAATGGGCACATCTGCTTGAGCCATTAAACTGTGAACATGTCAAGGGCGTTACCTTTAAGGTAACACTGATAAAGTTGTACCTTACACTTTTGACAGGAAAGCGCTCATTTTACCCTAATGAAAGTCAGGATTCTTGTGGCGATGGCTGCTTGATCCTGGCTCTGTCTGTAATAGCACACTGGAGAGTATGATTTATGAGCTGAGTTTTTATTGTTCAGACTGGGAGTTAAAGAATAGCATCTTGACAAAACCACCTGATATCACTTATATGTGGAATCTAAAAATGACAGAAATGAACTTATCTGCCAAACAGACACAGATTCACAGACAGATCAGACTTGTGGTTGCCAAGTGGGGAGAAGGTGGAAGAGGTTTGATGAGCAGTTTGGGGTTAGCAGATGCAAACTATTATCTATGGACAAACAAGGTCTACTGTGCAGCACTGTATACCGCTCTAACGGTAGAAAGTGAAGAGGAATGAAAGAGCCTCTTGATAAGGATGAAAGAGGAGAGTGAAAACACTGGCTTGAAACTCAACATTAAGACCATGATCATTAAGATCATGGCATCTAGTCCCATCACTTCATGGAAAATAGAACGGGAAAAAGTAGAAGCATATGACAGATTTTCTTTCCTTGGGCTCTAAAATCACTGAGGCTGATGATTGCAGCCATGAAATTAATAGATGTTTGCTTCTTGGAAGGAAAGCTATGACAAACCTAGACAGAGTATTAACAAGCAGAGACATCACTTTGCCCGCAAAAATCCATGTAGTCAAAGCTATGGTTTTTCCAGTAGTCATGTACAGATATGAGCATTAGTCCATATAGAAGGCTGAGCACCACAGAATTGGTGCTTTTGAATTGTGGTGCTAGAAAAGACTCTTGAGAGTCCCTTGGACTGCAAGATCAAACCAGTCAATCCTAAAGGAAGTCAACCCTGAATATTCATTGGAAGGACTGTTGCTGAAGCTAAAGCTCCAACACTTTTGCCGCCTGATGCAAAGAGCTGACTGATTGGCAAAGACCTTGATGCTGCGAAAGAGTGAGGGTGAAACAAGAAGGGGGCGGCAGAGGATGAGATGGTTAGATAGCATCATTGACTCAGTGAACATGAATTTGAGCAAACCCCGGGAGACAGTGGAGGACAGAGGAGCCTGGAGTGTTGTAGTCCATGGGATCACAAAGAGTTGAATATGACTTAGTAACTGAACAAGAACCACTGTAAAGCGCAGAGAACAGTAGTCAATATCCTGATAAATCATGATGGAAAAGAATATGAAAAAAAATGTCTATAACTGAGTCTCTAAGCTGCACAGCAGATATTAACACAGCATTGTAAATCGACTACATTTCAATAAAATAAAAATTTTTTAAAAGAGCAATCTCTTGATAGCAATACACTGAAAGCCTTGGTGCTGTAGCAGCTTCTAAGATGGAGCATTTATGGACCCTGGTGTTTGGACAGCTGGACAAGTGCAGCTGTATTTGAGACATATTAAAATTTTTGTGTGTTGTTTATCTGATATTCAAACATAATGGACATCAAGTGTTTCATTTGGCATGGAAATGGCTTAAAAAACCACTCCACTGATTCCTTACCTTAAGAAATGAGAGGGTTTCAGATGCCATGATTTTCGGATTTTACTTGTTTTCAGAAACTCTGCACAAGTGCAATTTTAGGCAGAAGTCCACTATACAAAACAGATAAAAGCTGAGTTGCTCTGACTGAAACTGAGTGTGGGTCACTACCTACCTGAAAGTGGTAAAAAAGCATTGGACTTAGTGATGTCTAAAATTCCTTCTACTGTGACAATCTGTGTGTCCAAGTGAATTCGTTTTACAGGAAGTAATCGTCCAGATTGTGATTAATCAGATGTCGTCCTTTCCTTTGACACTGAGGAAGGACAAAGTAGAATTAGTAACTGCCTTCATTTATTCTTTCCACAGATATTTGTTGAACACTTACTACAGCAATGTATTGGCACTTTGGAACAAGAATACGAAGGGAAAATTTTAGAAGGCGCTCTGAATTTAGTAGAAGGGCTGATACTTATGACAGGTAACTGTAGGTGCATTTTTTAAGATTTACTATGTGATGGGCATGCATTGCTTCCAGTTTTAAAAAGTATTTCAGTGAGCATTGGTCTGACTCACAGCTCTTGTTCTTTTCCACCTGCTTTCATCACAACCTTATTTCCTTTTTTTTTCTGAAACTAATATGCAGATGATTCCTCTACTTGTTTTTATCTCTGAATTTGCCTATCTAATTTTGGATATTTCTTAGAAGCCCTGCCTCTACTAAAGTGTAAGATGATAAAGTTATAACGTGTTTTTTTTCCCTCCCCTTTCAGAGAGGCATTCCAGAGACCCAGCCTCTTCCCACAGCATGCCGTGTCCCAGGTCGGGGGTAGAAGAGGTCATTTTGGACATAATCCTCGTTTTCACCTATTTCCATGCTGAGGCTGTTAGCAAATTTCACCATTCCCTGCTCTGCAGGATTCCTGGCTTTCTCTCCTTCCTCCTTCCTCTGCCAGGCCAGATCCTTCACCTGAGTTCTGGTCATCTCACATCTCTCTCACTGCTGTCTTCTACTCTTTCTTCCTCCCTTTCATATTTTGCATAACTCAGCAAAGGTTCTTTTTGACCATTCTAAGTAAGTGGTTTGAACCCACGGCTTTGTCCTTGTCTTCCTGCTATTGAAAATTCCCAGGTGCATGTTGGAACAGATGTTCTCATTTTGACACAGCTCTCAATGGCCAGATATTCTCTTCCATTCACTTTTGGTTTTTAAAAAACATTTTTGTTTTTCTTTCATGGACTACAAAATAATATCTGTTGAAAAAATTTAAACATATGCTTTTTCAAAAAGTAAGTGTAAATCATATGTAATTCTGTCTCTCTGGAGTGGGAGGGGAGGTGGGGGATCTCTAAGGTATATTCTTCTGGATTTTTTTCCCCTATGTATTTTTTTTTTCAACAAAAATAGAAGCAAATACACATACTGTTTTGTGGCTTGCTTTTTCATTTAACAATAGTTAGTGAACATCTTCTGATTTTATTAAATTTTTTCCCTTGATATCATTAAAGACTGTGTAGTGTTCTATCAGATGGATGTGCTATGATTCATCTGGCCTACCCTACTTTGTTGGTCATCTGACTTTCCCAGGTTTTCCCTATTAAAAACGCCCTGCCCTCAACAATATTGAAGCTAAAGTATAACATACATCAGTGAAATGTGTTAAATGTTTTTTCCCTTAGGTCAATTCATAGAGAAAATATTTACACATAACCCACTTCCCAACCAGATTTCACTTTGTGTTTCGGTCAAACTTTCTTGTGTGACTAGCCAGTTCCTGGATTGCTCCTTCTTGGCCATTGAAGACCCGCTTCTCTCCTGTGTTGGCAGATTTCATCCCATGAACGCTGCTCACTTTCCATTCTGCAGGTGGAAGAGAGCAGAGCCTCCAGCTCCTTTCTCTTTCCAATGTTACTGTTATTCCTGCCTCCTTCTTGGAAACAGAGAGGCATGCACAAATCCCTTAATAACTTAAGCTTCACTTAAGATGGTGCTGGGGAAGCCCCTCCAGTCACTGTGTGACTCAACTCAGACACACACACACACACACACACACACACACACACACACACACACACACACTGCCCTCTCAGACCTTCACCCAAGCCCCAGGTTCCCAGCCATGCTCCCACTGAGAGGCAGTCTGCATCCAGCACGGTGGAGATAGTTCCTATCTTTGGTGCTAGAAGAAAAGTCAAGCACTAAGTGCTATCATTTCAGGAAGTCTCAAGGCTCATTTTATGTTATTATGTTTTTTACAATTTTTTTTTTTTAGGCCGTGCCCCACAGCATGTGGGATCTTAGTTCCCTGGCCACAGAACGAACCCACAGTTCCCCTGCATTGGAAGTGTGGATTCTTAACCACTGGACTGCCAGGCAAGTCCCCCATTTTATGTTATGATATAAGACTTCTAAAGAATCTAAAAGAGTGGATATAGATATTATATAACTGATTCACTTTGCTATACACTGAAAACTAACACAACATTGTAAATCAGCTATACTCCAACAAAAATTAAAAAAATTTTTTCTTTGATAGAAGAAGGTAAAACTGTAGTTTTTCAAGCTGGGTTCTGTGAGGCCCTTGGGTTCTAACCCAACTTCTTGGGGGTCATCCCAAGTGGGGAGCAGAGAGCAAAGTTGAGGTGACCTAAGCTGATCTGTCTTTTTGTCTTGCCAGAGAAGAAGAAATGAAGACGCTGGAAGGAAGCGAGGGCCTTCCTAAAGTAAGCAGAGGTCATACGTCTTAACCCAAAGTTCCCAGTCTTTTCGTCTTTTTTGAGAGAAGGCTGCTTCTGCGTCTGGAAGGGGGCCCAAGAGAATCCCCCAGAGGTTGAGAGTTGACTTGGAGTTACCTTCTGATATGGTGTCTGTGAGTGCTGGACAGGGAGGCCTGTGCAGAGACACAACTGAGCGAGAGGGAAGGCGACAGCTGTGTCCCGTTGCACGACGTGGCAGACACACTCAAGTTCTCCCGTGGGCCCCGAGTGAGTGGGGAAGCGAGTGGAGAGCAGGGACTGATGGTCACTTTTCCCCTGCCGGACGTGGGCCCCGAGTGAGTGGGGAAGCGAGTGGAGAGCAGGGACTGATGGTCAGATACTCAGAAAATACTGATATAGCCAGATACTCCTCCTGAAAATACTATTTGAATGTTGCCTTAGATTTTGGGGAAGAGGTATATGAAACAGATGAAGTGGAAGCAGGGACTTTTTCCAGGCTCCTATGTTGTTGTCTGGGTTTGGCCTCTGGCTGGAAGAGAAAATTTCCTTGGGGAAATTTCAGGGTTGCTGGACAAAAGCTCTACCTTACGGAAAAGCCAGGGAAAGCTTGTGGATTTGGTGTTTTGTGGGGTTGCATTAAGTCCAGACTAAACTCTAGTGCCTGATGAACAACATCTGGCTCATGAACTGTAGATAGGACAATTAGTTTCTCCACAATCAGTCCATCTAGACTAGACAGCAGTGCCGTTTTTTCTTAAGACATTAAAAAGAAGAGGCATAATGGATGGGGACTCTCAGAGTGGATTATCTCAGATGCAGAGGATCCTCTGGAAATATCCAGCTGCTGAAAAAATTATAGGAGAGCAGCAGCGGCGGAGGAGGCGGGGCTGAGTGTGGGAAAGAAGTAGATCCCTCCGCGAGAAAAGCAGTGTGGACTCCCTGCAGAGTCAGGAAACCTCAGGGTCAAATCCGGCTGCTTCCTGGGAGACAGAGTTGAGAGTAGGCCGGCACGCTGCCCTGCTCTCTAAGAATCCAGGTGCTGCTAGGACGAAGTGAGGGATGCTGGGAGCTTCCACTGCGGGGAGCTGGGTTTTGAAAAGCATCCTCCTTGCCTGTTCCATGTTAATTAAACTGAACGTGGGAAAGGAGCAGGAACCCTGTGGGGAGAAGCAGAGCGGGCCAGGTGAAGGCGAAGCTGTTGCTCAGCCCATTTCCGCTGCTTGAATCTGTACTCTGTAGCTTCTAGCTGTGTAACCTTGAATGTGCTCCCAACACTGTCTGTGTATTGAGTTTCGCATTAGTCAAGGGGAATAGTAAATGCCTTCTTCGTAGGGTTGATTAGAGGGCGAAGGGAGATGGGTTTTTTAAAGAGCTATGGTAGGCCCTACCTAACATGTAGATGGTTCTCAGTGAATATTGGCTCATTTCTTCCTCCCTCAGCAGAAACTAACTTTTCCTCTGGTAATCTAGCAAGCATGGGGTGGCAGGAATTGACAATGATTTCACATAACCCTCTTTCTAATTTTTGGCTTTAACACAGATTGCAAGGAACAGAGCAGGTCACTGCAGGAGGCCTGTCATTTGGATCCAGTACAGCCCTGCAAGCCACAGGCCTGAAGACACGTAATTCTAATTACCTGGAAGCAGAGAGGGGACTTGCCTGGAGGTCCAGTGGTTAAGACTCTGCAGTCCCAATGCAGGGGGCATAGGTTGCTTGATCAGGGAACTAAGATCCGTCATGCCACATGATGTGGCCAGGAAAAAAATAAAAAAAGAATGACTTTGGAAAACCCAAGCTGAGTGAAAAGAATAAAAGCTTACTAATATAACATTTACGTACATGTTTAAAACATACAAAGCAATGTCTAGAGCCAGAGAGAGAGGGAGCTGATTGGGTTGACTGACAACACTTACGAACATTGACACTGGTGTGTTGATTTCTGTCCCCCTCTAAACACGTGTGTGCTGTGCTAGGTCACTTCAGTCATGTCCGACTTTTTGCAACCCCATGGACTGCAGCCTGCCAGGCTCCTCTGTCCATAGAATTCTCCAGGCAAGAATAGTGGAGTGGGTCGCCATGCCTTCATCCAAGAGGGGCAGGTAAAACTTGGCATTTCCGAGTGTCTGCAGTCAGCCAGCAGCTAAAATTGACTGAGTGGCTCATTCGTGTCCGACTCTTTGCGACCCCATGAATCGCAGCACGCCAGGCCTCCCTGTCCATCACCATCTCCTGGAGTTCACTCAGACTCACATCCATTGAGTCAGTGATGCCATCCAGCCATCTCATCCTCTGTCGTCCCCTTCTCCTCCTGCCCCTAATCCCTCCCAGCATCAGAGTCTTTTCCAATGAGTCAACTCTTCGCATGAGGTGGCCAAAGGACTGGAGTTTCAGCTTTAGCATCATTCCTTCCAAAGAAATCCCAGGGCTGATCTCCTTCAGAATGGACTGGTTGGATCTCCTTGCAGTCCAAGGGACTCTCAAGAGTCTTCTCCAACACCACAGTTCAAAAGCATCAATTCTTTGGTGCTCAGCTTTCTTCACAGTCCAACTCTCACATCCATACAAGAAAGTTTCAAATTCTAGTTCTGTTTCCATGGATCTAGGTGGAAGTTAGATGAAAACAGAGAAGGCTTAGAAATGGTTGGGGTGAAGAAATCAGCCCTACCAGGAAGCATTAACTTTCCCTCCTCTAACTTGCCAAAATGCACAACTATTTACAATGACTAGCTCATCCTGGTCTACCTGGACTTTTCCTGGCTATATCACTGAAAATCCTGAGTTCCAGTAAACCTTTGTCTTGGGCCAACCAAGACAGTTGGTCATCCTCCTGGAAAGGACCAAGAAAAACTGTTGAGAAAGAGACAGACTCAATGAACTCTGGATGGATAGGCTGGGGTCAGGAGTAAGGGGAAATGGGTGGGGTTAGCTGCTTGAAGTAGGCCTGCAGAGTCACAAAGCTGAACTCTTAAGTAATTGAAACCCAGAAGTTGGAGAGGTTGCTGAGGCCACCTAGAAAAACCAATAAGCAAATAATCAAATGCCAAAAAATGAAGGCAATCTACTCCCCACCTGAAGTTGGAATAGGCTAGACCTAAAGATCTCCTTTGGGACTTAGGGCAGAGAAAGAAAATTAGTTTTTTAGGGAACTGGTCTGCAGAGAAAGACTCCATTAAAATTGCTTAGAGTGTTTATTAAACAGTTTCCTGGACCTTACCCCAAACCTACCAAACTTAATTGTTCAGGCTTAGGACTGGGAATTTGTCCTTTTAATAAGCACCTTGGCAAAGTTAATATGAAGTAGGTTTGGAGGATCACTTGCTCTGGAGTGGAAACTTTAAATTTTAATTTCTGACCACTCACCCCTAGAAGTGAAAAAAATTTTTTAAATATATATTGTCAACATATGTTGTTGTTTAGCTGCTAAGTCATGTCTGACTCTTTGTGACCCCATGGACTGTAGCCCGCCAGGCTCCTCTGTCCATGGGATTTCCCAGGCAAGAATACTGGAATGGCTTGCCATTTCCTTCTCTGGGAGCTCTTTCTGACTACAAGATCAAATACGCATCTCTTGCACTGGCAAGCAGATTCTTTACTGCTGAGCCACCTGGAAGTCCCAACATATATATATTGTGTATATATATATATATATATACACATTTACATTAAAAAAATGTATATATATGCAGCTGTCTTTTAGGTTTCACATTTCACACTTCTAGAAGTGGTTTAATCGAATTGGTCTATGTTCTTATCATACCTTGGATCTTTCTTTCCAGGACACATTTGTCTGCTAGACCAGAGTTTCATGAGGGCAAAGGACTCTATTTGATTTACCTTTGTACTCATACAGACTGTGCTTGGCCCATAGGAAATGTTCAATAAAATATTGGTTTGAGCTGAATTTTAAGGACTCCTCCTTGAAAGAAAGGGGGCTTTCCAGGTGGGTCTAGTGGCAAGGAACCAGGCTGCCAATGCAGGAAACACAAAAGATGTGGGTTCAATCTCTGGGTTGGGAAGATCCCCTGGAGTAGGGCATAGCAACCCATTCCAGTATTCTTGCCTGGAGAATACCATGGACAGAAGAGCCTGGCAGGGTATAGTCCATATGGTCGCAAAGAGCCCGATACAACTGAAGCAACTTAGCATGCACCCTTAAAAGAAAGAGAGCTTGTCCATGGAACAATGCTGGTTAATGCTAACATTGCATGTCCAAAGTGCTTCAGGTTTCCATGGAAACTCTTCTAGGAGTTCATGTAGTCACCTCTACCTGTCGGTGCCAGGTACCCAGAGAGTTTAAAATCCCATTTCCTAGGCTCCAGCTGGTTTTCTCCTGCAATGGCAGAACTCCTGCTATAGGAGAAAGGACCCTCCGTTAAAAGAGCAGCAGGAGATATTAGTAAGAAGCTTTCAGTCCAGACAAGTAAAGAGTAAAGCAGTGGAACAGCTTCATTCTTCAAATATCACCTCCCCATAGGAGGCATGACTCAGTGGGGAGGTCTCCTCGAACAGGTAGGCGGGAGAACAAATCCGCTTTCCTCTCTCGGGGGCTTTATTGTTGAGTTCCAGTGATTGCTAACATCAATTATGCCATCACTACTTAATAGCACCTTTGAAAATAGGGATTGCTGGCTTTGGAAAAACCTAGTTAGTTTCTTTATCTACTTTGGGGTAAAAAAAGTCAACATGAAAATGAAGATTGAAAGACAAGGAGTGCTTTCATGGTGATGTAACTGCTTCCAGGCATGGGTGGCAGATGCTGTGCACGTTTAGGGAAATGATGAAATGGTGAAAGGTTGTAGCTGGGGAGATGTTCACGATTCTGACCCTCAGTCTGCATCATCACTGAGGTAGGTGTTGTGAAATGACCCAAATCGCTCTGGTACAACCACTGGGTTCTTTTTGGCAAATGTACAAGTAGTTTTCAATGATTAGAAGCTGCTAAGGGTTATATGTTCCTGCTCATAACTTCCTACTAGGTTAGGATGGAAGCAAATTTCAAGCCATACCTGACATACATACTCACATTTAGTAGCAAGGAGACCCCCAAATGATCAGATCTGATCTTTGAGGTCTTTTGACTATTGGTAAAGAAAAAATTATCTGTGACACTTGTTACAACAGTAAGGCAGATTTTTTTCTTCAGGACCTTTGAGATAGGTATAGGGACTAATGCAATGGGGCTTTGATGTAAGGGAGAGAGATTGTGCTCAAATCCTCATATAATAAGAAAAAGTGGGAATTTTTAAAGAAGTGGAACTCTGTGTGTGTCGGGGGGATGGATTGGTGGGTAGGAAATTATTGAGGAAACATCAAGGGGAGGGGAGGGACTCTGGCCAAACTGCCCTCATTAGACTGTCACTGAAGGCAAGCTAGGATGATCAGACATCACCTGGAGAATGGTGGAGACCCTAATGAGCAAGGAGATGTGGAAGATGGGGGTTCTGGCTAAACTGACTCAGTGGGACTCCTCTTGAGGACATGCCCAAGGACAGAGGTTTGTTGAAGCAGAGTTCAGAGGATACAGATTAGAGTTTGATCAAGGAGAAAATCTTTGTTACTATACCTCCATGAGAAGAAAATGTGGCTAGACTCAGCTAACTTTACAGTTAAATCCCAATGGCAAGAATCCCTTGAATCAGTCACTGTTCTGTCTGGAATCAAGCTTGGGGTACATTTCAAAGGATACAGATGCCTGCACTTGCTCAATTTGTTTACACTTCTCACACTAGAGCAATAAAAGACTATAAGACTTTTAGCCAAACACACTGTCATGAAGACTGTTCATTCTAGTGGAAAACCATAGTTCGTTATCACTACCTGGAGTTGATAAAGATGGTTGAGACAGTCATAGGGGCCAGCTCTGAAGTGTGGCTTCCTGCCAGTCTTTCCAACACTAGCTGCCAGTGTGGAGTGGTGTTCCCCTTAGGGCAATTGACCACTCGAGATTATAGCCTGGAGCTAGCAGGCAGTTAATGCCAAGTACTTAATGTAAATTACAGACTGCGGGATGGTGGAACTCAGGACTTTTTTTTAAAGTCTAAAACCACAACTGGAATAAAGCAAGGCTCTTGTGCTTCTTTCTGGTGTAGTACACCAGTCGTGCATGGTAGTGATTTTTAAGAAAACCCATATTGACAACAAAGGCATAATTTTAAAAAATTTACTCAGTCTAACAAGGTGGGAAAGACCATTCCTCATATATAGCAGAACTTAAAATATGTGTCCCTATCATTGCCTCTCTTAAAATATTCCTCATGGACAAAAGCTGCTTTCAGAAGCTCTCAATTTCTTTCAACTCACAACTTTAAATATTCTTCCAATTCCAGACTCACTTCTCTGTCTCCTCTCTCTTATTTTCTCTCACAATTATTTTTTACCTCTTTTGTGGGAATCTAGACTTTCTTGCTGATTTCTCGCCATTCTTGCCATCAGTGTAATGAAGCACAGAAATGAGAGGTAGGTGGGGAGATAGGGAGAAAGGCGGGGCAATTGTCAGAGTTTGGGGGGAAGGGAAAAGAATGAATATTTCCCCCCACTTGTTACATAACTTAATAAAACCCTAGGCTCATGAGTTGAGTAAGATATCTCTATATATAGGTTATTCACTTTGGATCTCTTGTTTTTCTTAATCACTCCCCTTCCATTACAATACTCTTACATTTAAAAATAGTTTCATGTTTTAGATTAGTGTAGCAATAACATATATTCCAATGGAATTACAAAGTTTCTACTAGTAATGAGACTATTTTTCTTGTGCTTAAAAATGATAGTGAAAAATGTGTTCTCAGCTACACCACTGCAGTGTTTAAACGCATGCAAGATAATAAACAGAGCAACATGGAGTCTGTAACTATATAAATATCCTCCTCAGAATGAGTTGGCTTTGGTCCCTCTCACAGTGGGAGTCAGGTTATTTGACCTGGTAATTAGTGGGAATGCGAGATGAAAGGTAATCGTGTTTCTTTACTACTCAGCAGAGAAAAGAATTTTTGGAGCAGGGTGAAGGTTTCCCTAAGATTATATCAATTGATTAGTGGCCAGAATCTGGTGCTCTTTCCTCATTTTAAAGCTGTCCCTTTGCCAGATTTTGTCTGGCAGAAAATGGTTTGTTTTGACTAGGATATAGGAACGTAGAAAAGGACTTTTATTTCTACACATACACAAAATTGAGCTTTGGGTAACTGGGACAGTTTAGATAAAAAGCAATAAAGGAGGAGTGCATCCTCTTACAGCATAATGCAATTTGGCATCTGTTCTCAGGTTTGCTTATAACAAAAGAAACTCAAGCACCTCTCCTAGGCTGTTGCTCTTAGTTAAGTTGCAAAGGAGCAGCTGGGAAACATTGCTCTGATTGAGACTTCCCTAGGCCTGCTGAGAACAGGATGGGTGATGCTGAGAGCTGAAAGAGGAGAAAGTCCACCTAAGAGAAAAAGTTGACAATGAAATATTGTACTGGGTGGAGTTAAACAGGCAAGAAAGATTTAATTTGAGACTAGGTGGGGGTTTAATTGCAATAAAGATACAACAGAAGAGAGAGTGAACTCCATGGGAAAAAAAGGCTGGAGGGTTTTGTTTGTTTGTTTTTAATTTACTTTTTTGGGGCACACAGCATGTGGGATCTTAGTTCCCTGATTAGGTCTCAAACCTGCACCTGCTGCATTGGAAGTGTGGAGCCTTAACCACTGGACCACTAGAGAAGTCCCTGGAGGGTTTTAGTATTGCGGTGAGCTCATGGGAAAGTACTGAAGGCATTAGGAGGAGGCTGGTTGATGTGATTAGGCCACGCGTGTTTGCTTGTTGACATCAGCCTCCTACTCCCCACAGATTAGAGAAATACAGACCCAGTCTTTTTTGATGATTACATTTTCAAGGGCTGCCCTTCCCTCCCCTGCCTCCTAGAGAATGATTCTTAGGTTGTAGAAGTTGTTGTTGTGTCGTTGCAAAGTTGTGTCTGACTCTTTGCGATCCCATGAACTGTAGCATGCCAGGCTCCTCTGACCATGGGCTTTCCCAGGTGAGAATCCTGGAGTGGGTCGCCCTTTCCTTCTCCAGGGGATCTTCTTGATGCTTGTCTTCTGCAATTCGCAGGCAGGTTCTTTACCACTGAGCCACCTGAGAAGCCCAAGTTGTAGAAGTGTTACGTCTCAAAGGGGCAGAGAAAGAATTTACAATACAAATTTTCTAAAGTTAATGCTCTAGGAAAAGGGAGATCAGTAGTGGGCCTACAGTTGGAAAGTAACCAGTTTCAACTTAGTCAAGTTGAGGGGCAGGTTAAGGTTTTCTTTGTCAGGGGGATGAGGCTTGGAAGCAGGTGGTTGCAGGGGTGTCAACTGAGATAAACTGGATTATACCGGGAAGCGTCTCTGTTCAAAAATTCCCCATTACAGGGACTGCCCTGGTGGTCCAGTGGTTAAGATCCTGCCTTCCAATGCAGTAGGGCTGGGTTGGATTCCTGGTAAGGGAACTAAGACCCCACATGCTGAAGGGCAGCTAAGCCCATGCGCCACAACTACGGGGCCCACACGCCCTGGAGCCCTCGCGCCTCGACTGGAGAAGCCTGCACACCATAACGAAAGATCTGAGTGTCACAACCAAGATCCCACATGCCATGTCTAAGACCCGCACAGCTAAATAAATAAAGTAAGAGGAAACCAAGGTCATAAAAGCAATTCCCCATTACAGGCAAGCCACCTATGACATCACACTTAAAGTGATTCACCCTTACCTGTACTACGGCTAAGTGGTTAGCATTCTAACATATTACAGTATTAGAGTTTTAAAAATTTGGCTAGATGTTTATCTTTACCAGTGTGTCATATGTTTTCTTGTTACTAATTAGCATTCTTTTATTCAGTTTGAAGACGTTCAGCATTTCTCGTAAGGGAGGTCTAGTGGTGGTGACTCCCTCAGCTTTAATTTGTCAGAAAAAGTCTATCTCTTCTTTATTTCTGAAGGACAGTTTTGCAGGATAGAGTGTAGTTCGTCGATAGTTTTTTGTTTGACTATGTATGTATATACACATACATAATAGTCCATTTTATGCTGATAAAAACTTAACTTTGCAAACAAAAACTCTACCCTTTTACTACGCCCCACCCTTGCCCTTTTGATGTTTTGATGTCAAGTGTGATCTTTTGAAACATAAGTTAGACGAAGTCATTAATCTGTTCAAAATCCAGTCACGCTAAAAGTAAATGTCAAAGTGCTTGTGATGGCCCAGCGCTGCTTCCCCATCCCCAGCTGTTACCTCCTGGACCACGCCTCCCGCTGCTCTTGCGGTCTCTGTCTCCTGCCACACTGGCCTTTTGCTGCTCCTCCAGTCCTGGCATATCCTGGCTGTGGCTCTTTGCCTGGTTGTCTCCTTTGCATCTTTTTACACCCAAGATGAATGCTGGGACTAATCCCTCATCTTCTTTATGTCTACTCAGACATCACTTTCTCAATAAGACTGACTTGGACCACTCTATTGAATACTGTAAACTTCCTCTTTATCCCACCCGCAACCTTCCTTACCTGTTGTTATTCTTTTTGTAACTGTGTAATTTACAGTATCATTTATTGTCTGTCATCACCATCTACTATTGCAGTTTCCTAAGATTAAGTATTTTGTTTTATTTACTGATACACCTCAAAGGCCAAGCACACAATAGGTATTCAGTAAATATTTATTGAATGAATAGATGCAGGCGGCCTAAAAATGCCCTGAAAGTGGGAACTTTGACTTGAATTGGGAGAGAACCCTTTGGTAGGGGCTAGGAGGGAAAACGGCAAGAAGTCAGTCTGGAGCCCAAGCCACCTTGAGGCTACTATCGGTTGTGGGGTAGTTATAGATGGAATTTGTCCTCTCCTTAGTCATATATTAAAGCCTTAATGCCCCTTGTGCCTATATTTTTAGACAGAGCCTTTTATAAGGTATTTAAGATTAAATGAAGTCATAAGAGTGTGACCCTAATCCAATGGGACTGGTGTCCTTACAAGAAGAGATACCGGTAATGTGTGCACACAGAGAAAAGGCCACGTGAGGAGAGGGAGAAAGTGGCCATCCTGCAAGCCAAGGAGAGAGGCCTCAGGAGAAAACAAACCTGACAGCAACTTGCTCTCAGATTTCTAGCCTCTAAAACTGTGAGAAATACATTTCTGTTACGTAAGCCCCCGTCTGTCATATTTTATTGCAGCAACCTAGTAGGCAGGTAGTATTTGGCGTGAGAGTTTTTACTCCTGTCTTGGGAGGAACTGTCAGAGGAAAAGGAGAAGTGGCCAGAGAAACAGAGTTGGAAACTTAACCCTGTGCTCCCTTGGATGTTTGTGCAGGTCACTGTGCTTTTTCCCTCCAGCAGGTGTGAAACACATTGACTACTTGCCCAGTTTCCTTGATAAACTTGCTCTCATTTTGTGGCTCCTGCTTCAAGTAGAGTGGCTGGGGATGGGGATGAGTGCGGTGTGGCGTGTTTGGTCATTCATTTGTCCATCCGTTCACTCTTTCAAGGAATATGTGGTAGGTACCTGCATGTGCTAGGCTCCTGTGACATAGAGATGAATATAATATGATTCCCAGCATAAATCAATCATGTGCTGATAGTGGAGAAATACATAGGCAGATAATTGCACTACAGTGTGAGACGTCTGAAGACAGGCATTCTAGTGACAGCAGTGATAGAAGAAGGTGCTGAACAGGAGGAGCTCTTGCATCCTTCTTGGTGACACCCAAAGTTCACAAATGTTCAAGTTAGCACAGATGCAAAACTGAGCCAAAGAGAGTTATTTTGGCTCATAGATATTAAGAATGTTAGTTTGCATAGAGCTCTCCAAGGATTCTGTAAACAATTGACAAAGCCTCATTCCGAAGAAAGCAACATTCCCAAAGGGGCACATCATGATGAAGTCTTCAGGATTCTGAAACCCCCTCTAGTGAATAAGTGCTCTTGATGGAATTCGGGCTTCAAATATTCCATTGTGTCTCGGTTCTACCGGCCTTCTGTTGTGCCTGAATTTCTATGGGAACAGGATTTAACCTTTGAGGTAAAATGGTTCTTAAACAGCACGATGGTGACAAGAATGTCATATCAGCACACTGAATTGCCGCTGTCCCTCGGGTGGTATTTTGTGCTTTGTGAGATCCCCAAAGTACAGTTTAATGGGAATCACTGTCACTGTAGAGTGGGTAAGGGCATTTTGTCTCAGATTTGGTGCTAGCTTAGAGACAGGGAGCAATGAGTAGGTAGAAATGCACATTTGTTTAGAAGGAAAAGGGTAAGCACAGTGGGGTTCCTCAGGGGTTCGTCTGAGTCAGCCTTAGTTAGTGCCTTTATAAAGGATCTGCAGAAGGCTTTGTACTGTGAAATCTCCAAGTCTGCAGCTAATGCTGAACTCTTCTGAGTCGGGAAAAACCAAGCTGATGAGTCCTGATTCCCTGATGAGCAGGGGAGACTTAGGAAGCTGTGCTAATGGGCAGGAAAGTGGTGATGAGTTTAAGTGTGGACATGAGCGACATAATGCATTTAGAACAGGAACATTAAAAAAATTTAAAAGGATGATTCTAAAATGGGACACAAGAGACTCATGGAATCATGATAAATTCTGGCCGAATGACATTAACCCACATGCTTCTGCAGCCAAATATGTGTATTATAAAAGGGAAAACAAGGACAACTGTTGTAAGTATGATGTTAGATTTTCTGAAGCTCAGCCTCTTGGTCATGCATTAATTTAATTTATGTTTATGGAGCACCTACTATGTGAAACATGTGTTTGGCACTGTGCTGGATAGGAACAGGGCTTCAAGGGAGATGGCCTGATAACTATGCATCATCTGATAAGTGAAGGTGGTGGAGGGAACCAGTGAGGGTCCTTTAAATTACCAGGACCTGGCAGGCAGCCTAGAGTGAGAAGCAGCCAAGAACCTCAGGCACTGGTGGAAGCATCTGCTGATAAGGAAACGATGGTGTCCTAGGAAGGATACCCTTTGCTTTTGTGTTGACTTGATACAACAATCGCTGCCACTTGTAAGAGCCTATTACATGCTCTTACACTGCTAAACACCCTTGTTTACCCAAATCTGTAAAAACCCAGACTCTCTCCCTTTCTTTGACAAAATGAACATTCTCCTTGTTGCAGTAACCTAGATAAAATAATCTTCTAATTAATTGTCCCATACATCTTATTTTTCACAATTTCAAGCAATTAACTATAATTAAATATTTAATTGTTTACCTATCCTCTGTATATTTGCTCATCAGGCACTATATTGGCCTCCACATGTATAGCACTAAGCAAGGCAGACATAACTCTCTTTGGAATCCCCAATTCACAGTCTAGTGAGGGTGTCAGATGAACAAGGAATTACACCAAAGTGTGATGATTGTTGAGACAGGTGATATAGTGCAGCATCGGTTATAAAACAGGAAAGGATTTAATCCAGCATTGAAAAGTGCAATGTTTACTTTCCTATGAAATGCTTCTTTAATTTACATCTTAAAATACAGACATTGCCTTTGCCAAGGAGCAACACGACTGATCATACAGAGGACTGATGTGTTTGAGGGAAGGCTTTCCGTGCCTCTGTCCTGGCTGCTCAGGGGGCTCCCAAAATGAACAGACAGTGGCCAGATGGATTCCCTTTGTTGCTTCGTGATGGAGAGGACTCCACGGATGAATAAGCAGGCCGCCAAACCTCGGGTCTACTACAGGCCCAGTTTGAAGGTGGAGATGAGGATGAAGGTATGTTTCCTTATATGAAGTATAAACCTGAATTGATCTGGATTTTCAGTGTGTGATAGGAGGTAGCAGGAACTTGCTGATGGTCCATTTAGAAGACAAAAAAGGTCTCTGAACCAAGGCCACTGAGCAAGAAAGCATTAAAAATATTTCCTTCAAGTTTGTTTTATTTAGTGAATTGCCATGGCAATGGTCTATTGGGAGGAAACAGTTCTACTTACAAAGTTTTTTATTTTAGGAATTTGCCTGACTCCCATAGTGTGGGAAACTCAACATTTAATATTCCCTAAGATCCCGGTGTGCAGATTTTCTAAATTTTTAAAATTTATCTTCGGGCCTTGAAAGGAACCATGATAGATATAAACACAGGTCCTGGTTTCTATGAATATTTTACAGTAATAATATTATTGTTTATGATAATGATTGTAAAAGTAATCAATTACAAACATTCAGAGAAAGAAGCAAGAATAAAATAGTATTTATTAATATTCTCTCCCCAACAAGGTAGTGATTATCAGCTTCATTTTACATATGAATAAACTGAGGCTTCAGGTTGAATACCTAGGTTTGTCTGGCTGCAAAACCACACTCAGAACCACTCTGCTGTACAGTTTCTAAACATTGTCACGTGTTTTTGAGAGAGTCATTTCCTAGGCAGGTTGATAGGGAGTCTAGGGGTCCCCAAGGAGAGAGGGGTCTGGAATTCTTAAGGAGGAAGAAAGGACAAACTTTTTTTCTTTCTCCACATTCCTTAGGATTATATAACAATAATGTATCCTGCCTGAAGACAGTCTCTGGATTAAGGACAGTCTTTGGATTAAACCTTCTGGCTAATTCTGTTATCTTAAAATGTAAATTATGGGAGTAGGTCTGATGAGGTCTTTACAACCTTCAGACATTCTTTGGATTCACTGGAGAGTATATAACTTCATTGTTAACACTAGCAAGCGGGTACTCTTTCTACCCACTTCTGATGCCTATGTCAGAAGCTTTCTCTATCTCCTTTATACTTTAATAAAACTTTATTACACAAAAGCTCCGAGCGATCAAGCCTCGTCTCTGGCCCCGGATTGAATTCTTCTCCTCCAGGGGCCAAGAATCCCGGTGTATTCGTGTGATTCAACAACAACCTTTCATTTTCCCATGGCCATTACATTTATTTTTAATGGTTTGCATTTTTAAGAAAGTACACTTTTTGAGGTGTTATGATTTTTATTTATTTTTTCATTTTTGGGCTGTGCAGCACGTGGAATCTTACGTTTCCCATCCAGGGATTGAACCCATTCCCCCTGTGGTGGAAGCACGGAGTCTTAACCACTGGACCACCATTATCATTGAACACTGTGACTACTATGAAAGAGAAGTTGCCCCAAACCTGGTATAGGAAGGAATCTTTGTATATGATGTAATTTGCTACCTCTTATTTGGGAAGAAATGAACATTCCAGTAAAATACTTAAGTAATTTTCTGGTAAATATTAATGGAACAAAATCTTGATCTAGGAAAACTGTCATGTATCTACCCTGCTGACTGACTCAAAAATCTAGCATCTTTAGCAAGCATTCTTTTCTTGTATATTTCCCTGTAACATTTATCTATAAAGAATTCATTTTTGATCACCTCACTAGAGGCTTTTGCCCTTGCACCAAGACTGCAATAAACTGTGACAATGCCCATAATTAAATAGCCTGGAGGGTTTCGATGAACACTATAGCCTCACATCTCTGTTGTGGAACCTAGCTTTATTATAAATCCAGTGGGTAAGGAGTCCTTCAACTGTCTATTTCTTACCAACCCCTTGCCAGCTTCTCCATTGTCTTCCCCACTGCACAATGATTTCTGTTCCCAAATGATTAGGACCAGAGACATGGAGATGGCTTAGTCTTTGCCTGTATTGGAAACTTGCCTTGGAACATGTTTTTCCTTAAATGATTCTGAACCACATTTCAACTTCTAAGTGAATTTTTTTCAGAAAAGATGTCATGAGAGGGATGACTCATGAAGATAAGCTTAACTGCCCAAGATCTAGGCTGGAAAGAAGAGAGGTGCATTGGGAGATAAAACCCCAGCTAATCTCTAAGATCAACAGTCTAATCTGGCTATCAACAGAAACTGCCTCACCAAATCCTGAACACAAGAGAGAGCAGCCTCTTTGGAGTTTAAGTGAGACATGATTAGGATAAATAAAAGGAGATACTGTACTTCCTGAGTGGACAGTGAGTAGAAAGAAATATTAAGAGGTTAAAAATATTTTGATACATTCACAGATAAAAAAGCCATGATTAAAGGACCCTGAAATGCTTGAGAATGTTATTCCTGTTAATATGGTCATCAGGGATAAATTACATCCCCATAGTATTGTTGAAGATGCTGTTGGACTAAATAGATCGTTGATCCAATCCAGAAAAGTTATCATTTCCTGTTTTTGTTTTGGTTGGGGGGGTTGTTTTCATCTTTTTGATAAAAATTATAGAGAAAGAAGCATATTACATATTTAGCATATTGCTAAATTTCCGGTGATAAAGGAAGCAGGGCAGTTGACCATGAAGAAGGCTTAAACAGCATTATATATCATTCCCTAAGGTCCTCAGCATCAATAAGGCTGAAAAGTACGGTGTCTCAGAGTTCAGACTTGAGAATCTGAATTCCACCCAGCTCTGTTATATGCCAGACTTGAATTTTTCAGCAAATAATTTCATCTCATTCAGACTGTTTCCTCTTAAAGAAAATGGAAATACCTTTTCCACAGTGTATGTGAAGCTATCTACTTCTGTTTTGTTTGTTTTTCTTTGTATCAATTTCTCCTAGGTTTTTCAAGTAATAATTTTCCTATAGAAAATAACCTCCCCTTAACTTTGATCCAAATAGTTCAAGTAAAATTGACTCACAGAAGGAGCTCAAAATGTCAGCAGGTAACACAGACCTGGTAATGGGAAAACCCATGCTGCAGGGATTGGTTCAGTGGTGGACACGTGACCTGAACCAGGCAAATCAGAATCAGTTCTGGGACTTTTGCTGAGGTTATTAGAGAAACTCCTCTGGGGTTACGTATTAGCTGGGCTGCCATGACGCAATACCATAAACTGGACAACTTAACAACAGAGATTTATTTCTCACAGTTGTAGAGGCTGAGATTTCTAACATCAAGATGCTTGTAGGGTCAGCTTCTGGGGAGTATTCTTCCTGGCTTGTAGGTGGTTGCCTCCCCTCTGTGTCCAGATATGGTGGAGAGCACAAGCTTTCTGGTGTCTTCTTCTCTTATAAAGACACCAAGCCAATCAGACCAGGGCTCCAACCATACAACCTCATTTAACCTTAACTACCTCCTAAAGGCCCTATCTCCAGTATAGTCACATTGGGGGCTGGGACTTCTGAATTTAGTTGGGAGTGATACAAATCACTTCACAGCAGGTTTGTTTTGCTGATAGGATGTAAACCTGGAGCTAATGGCATTCATCTCATAATTACACAGAGACAACCTGAGAATAAGGCAATTTAGAAGGAAGTGGAGAGGAGAGAAAAAAAGTGTCTGGATGATATCATTGAGGTCATGTCTTTAGCTAACTATGTTCCAGAATTTTAGAGCTGCATTTTTGCCATTTGCAATCCAAAGATTCTTGACTAATAGTGAGTTGTTGGGAAGATACAATGAAATTGCACTTATGAAATACTTAACACATTACCTGGAGGAGAGTAAGTGCTCAACAAATACTAGCTGTTATTATTACTATCAGCAATTGCATCAGTGACAAACTCAATTGATTTTGGATTTTTCTGAGACATCTAATGGAAATATGAAACAGTTTAATCACCTGAAAAATGTTGGGAGGGTAATTTAGAGAACTATAAGTTTTGTGGAAATTCATTTTTGAAGGGCAGAGGGTGGTTGGACAGATTGCTCTCAGCAAAAAAGAAACAGCCATAGCAGCACACAACTCATAACTTTCAGACAATGTGATTTGTCTTTCCAATGACTTGAAGGAAAGGTCAGTAGAAATATATCAAAATGGAGAGCTGAAGTTACAGAAGATGATTACTTTTGGCCCTCAAATCAATTCAACAAAGTATGAGCAGAAGGGAAAGGAAAAGAAATAGAAAAATATATAAAGTTTCAACAAATTATTTAGCTGTTTGAACAAACACAGATCAAAACTAGTGGACTGATGTTTTGGTTTTCATACTTGGTGGGATATTACATTGATAAAGAAAACAACTCATGACATCACATTTATGATTGCCTTTTATTATCACTAGATTTACTTTTTTTTTTTTTCTGTTTATTTTACTTTACAATATTGTATTGGTTTTGCCATACATTGACGTGAATCCACCACAGGTGTACATGTGTTCCCCATCCTGAACTCCCCCCAACCTCCCTCCCTGTACCATCCCTCTGGGTCATCCCAGTGCACCAGCCCCGAGCACCCTGTATCATGCATTGAACCTGGACTGGTGATTCGTTTCACATATGATACTTTACATGTTTCAATGCCCTTCTCCCATATCATCCCACCCTTGCCCTCTCCCACAGAGTCCAAAAGACTGCTCAATACCTCTGTGTCTCTTTTGCTGTCTCACATACAGGGTTATCGTTACCATCTTTCTAGGTTCCATATATATGCGTTAGTATACTGTATTGGTGTTTTTCTCTCTGGCTTACTTCACTGTGTATAATAGGCTCCAGTTTCATCCACCTCATTAGAATGGATCAAATGTATTCTTTTTAGTGGCTGAGTAATACTCCATTGTGTATATGTACCACAGCTTTCTTATCCATTCATCTGCTGATGGACATCTAGGTTGCTTCCATGTCCTGGCTATTATAAACAGTGCTGCGATGAACATTGGGGTACACGTGTCTCTTTCAATTCTGGTTTTCTTACTGTATATGCCCAGCAGTGGGATTGCTAGGTCATATGGCAGTTCTATTTCCAGTTTTTTAAGGAATCTCCACACTGTTCTCCATAGTGGCTGTACTAGTTTGCATTCCCACCTACAGTGTAAGAGGGTTCCCTTTTCTCCACACCCTCTCTAACATTTATTGCTTGTAGACTTTTGGATCGCAGCCACTCTGACGGGCGTGAATTGGTACCTCATAGCGGTTTTGATTTGCATTTCTCTGATAATGAGTGATATTGAGCATCTTTTCATGTGTTTGTTAGCCATCTGTATGTCTAGATTTACTTCTTTTGAATGGCAGAAAATATTCTTACTATTTTGCTTATAGAAATATTTTTTTCTGTACAGATCTCCTAAGGAACTCTATATTCCATTTAAAATTTTGATTTTGAACATTATATTTTAAGTTTAAATTGATCTCTCTCTCTCTCTCTTCCTCTCTCCTCTCCCTATCCCCACCCCTGCCCCTTACAGGGGAAAATATAAAAAAAAAAAAGATTCTGATATTTTTATCTAGAGCTTAAATAACTCTGCAATGCTTAGAGATATTAACAAGCTGGCTGTCTTCACCAAATGAGGAAAACCTAGCAAAATGTGTGTGTTTATTAAGGTGGTGTAAGACATTTTCAAAGCAATGAAAATATATAGTGATATGTAGGGGTGTAGAACCTGGAATTATAATTTTTAGAAGTGACTCATTCCCAACACTCTCTGTCGAAATGTAGAAGACCCAGGGCTTTAGAAAAGTCTCTAGTTTTCATAATCTCAAAAAATAAGAAAATAAATACAAATCCTAAAATATTTTGCCATTTCAAGGGGTGAGGAAATAGAAAACATACAAATAAAATATCTAGACAGTACAAGGATATATTATTCTGTATCTTCAATTAAAACTGTTTGATATAAAGCAAAAATTCCTGTTTTGTCTTAAGCACCCTGTTTGATATATAAGAATTTTCAGCAATATGATCTGGATTCATTTTTGGCGTTGCCACTGTCAAGGACAGACTCTTTATAGAGACACACACTTTGGAGCATCTTGAGTTTAAAAAGCCACTGTAGAATTGGGTCACTGCAGTCAGAATGGCTGCGATCCAAAAGTCTACAAATAATAAATGCTGGAGAGGGTGTGGAGAAAAGGGAACCCTTTTACACTGTTGGTGGGAATGCAAACTAGTACAGCCACTATGGAGAACAGTGTGGAGATTCCTTAAAAAACTGGAAATAGAACTGCCTTATGATCCAGCAATCCCACTGCTGGGCATACACACTGAGGAAACCAGAAGGGAAAGAGACACGTGTACCCCAGTGTTCATCGCAGCACTGTTTATAATAGCCAAGACATGGAAGCAACCTAGATGTCCATCAGCAGATGAATGGATAAGAAAGCTGTGGTACATATACACAATGGAGTATTACTCAGCCATTAAAAAGAATACATTTGAATCAGTTCTGATGAGGTGGATAAAACTGGAGCCTATTATACAGAGTGAAGTAAGCCAGAAGGAAAAACATAAATACAGTATACTAACGCATATATATGGAATTTAGAAAGATGGTAACAATAACCCGGTGTACGAGACAGCAAAAGAGACACTGATGTATTGAACAGTCTTATGGACTCTGTGGGAGAGGGAGAGGGTGGGAAGATT
>NW_011494669.1:2123458-2129264 GCF_000754665.1 Bison bison bison
ATCTCTCTCTCTCTCTCTTCCTCTCTCCTCTCCCTATCCCCACCCCTGCCCCTTACAGGGGAAAATATAAAAAAAAAAAAGATTCTGATATTTTTATCTAGAGCTTAAATAACTCTGCAATGCTTAGAGATATTAACAAGCTGGCTGTCTTCACCAAATGAGGAAAACCTAGCAAAATGTGTGTGTTTATTAAGGTGGTGTAAGACATTTTCAAAGCAATGAAAATATATAGTGATATGTAGGGGTGTAGAACCTGGAATTATAATTTTTAGAAGTGACTCATTCCCAACACTCTCTGTCGAAATGTAGAAGACCCAGGGCTTTAGAAAAGTCTCTAGTTTTCATAATCTCAAAAAATAAGAAAATAAATACAAATCCTAAAATATTTTGCCATTTCAAGGGGTGAGGAAATAGAAAACATACAAATAAAATATCTAGACAGTACAAGGATATATTATTCTGTATCTTCAATTAAAACTGTTTGATATAAAGCAAAAATTCCTGTTTTGTCTTAAGCACCCTGTTTGATATATAAGAATTTTCAGCAATATGATCTGGATTCATTTTTGGCGTTGCCACTGTCAAGGACAGACTCTTTATAGAGACACACACTTTGGAGCATCTTGAGTTTAAAAAGCCACTGTAGAATTGGGTCACTGACATCCAGATGCCTAACTCCTTGACAGCAGAACTAGAACGGCCCAGATGAAATGTTTTTGTGTCCTTCTCAAAACTTTCATGAGGGTATAACATATGATTTTACTTTCTATTTAGTTCACTGGTAGAAAAGAAGGAAAAAGTTTGCTTTAAAGTTCAGAATGCTATACTTGTTCAGCGTGCTGAAGTTGTTCAAAATTTGGTATGCAATAATTCTGAAATGGATGCGTCCCACATTTATCTTCCTATCAGTCAGTTCAGTTCAGTTGCTCAGTCGTGTCTGAGTCCTTGTGACCCTGTGGACTGCAGCACGCCAGGCTTCCCTGTCCATCACCAACTCCCAGAGCTTGCTCAAACTCATGTCTATCGAGTCGGTGGTATATGATACAAAAAAAAAAAAAAAAGAAAGAAAAAAGTATATTAAAAATGGTGGCAAGGGTCGTTCCTTGTCTTCAATCACTGGGCAAGGATTTCTATAACACCTCAATATGTCCCAAACAACATTAAGATAGAGGGGATAGAATGATGTGGGAGACAAGCATCATCCTCTTACCCTAATAGAGCTTCCTGTTTAGTCAAGGAGACAGGTCAAAAATACAAGGGCCTAGAGAATAGAAGAAAAGGACTTAAGTTAGTGAAATGACAAAGTGGTGAAATTTGTGACAGACCGAAAATAAGATGTACTGAATAAATCTCTTCAAGTTTAATGAAAAAGAAAATGCTCTTTGGACCATGGAATGTACCTTTCTCTAGGCACTTTAGAATCATACATCATTCGAAACTCCTACATTAAAGGAAAACTGCATAAATAATTTTGTAGGTGGGAAGGAGAAAAAAGACTATCAAGAATAATGTCATGGTCTGTGCATGAGTTGGAAGAGAATTTCTAGTCACGCAGCAGAATGAGAAGAGATAAGAGTTTATTAGAGTGGGAGATGCTATTAAAATAGTGGGCTGGCTCAAGGGAGAGGCAACACTTTTGTGGGCTAGTAGCCAATTTTTCTAGCCTCAAGACAAAGACAATTCCTGCTGGAGGGCTGGAATTAGGTGATTGGTTAGGATGCTACAGGGTAGGTATTTCCACTTAATATGGAATCAGGGAGCTGGCTGGTTTAGGTCTTTTCCAGTGAGTTGGCTCCTCACATCAGGTGGCCCAAGTATTGGAGCTTCAGCCTCAACATTAGTCCTTCTAATGAATATTTAGGATTGATTTCCCTTAGGATTGACTGGTTTGATTTCCTTGCTGTCCAAGGACTCTCAAGAGTCTTCTCCAGCACCACAGTTCTAAAGCATCAATTCTTTGGCATTCAGCCTTCCTTATAGTCCAACTCTCATATCCATACATGACTACTGGAAAAACCATGCCTTTGACTATACAGACCTTTGTCAGCAAAGTAATGTCTCTGCTTTTTAATACATTGTCTAGGTTTATAATAGCTTTTCTTCCAAGGAGCAAGCATCCTTTAATTTCATGGCTGCAATCACCATGCATAGTATTTTAGAGTCCAAGAAAATAAAATTCGTCACTGCTTCCACTTTTCCCCATCTATTTACCATGAAGTGATGGGACTGGATCCATGATCTTAGATTTTGAATGTTGAGTTTTAAGCCAGCTTTTTCACTTTTTCCTTTCACCTTCATCAAGAGACTCTTTATTTCCTCTTCCTTTCTGTCATTAGAGTGGTATCATCTGCATATCTGAGGTTGTTGATATTTCTCCTGGCAATCTTAATTCCAGCTTCTGATTCATCCAGCCTGGCATTTCACATGATGTACTCTGCATATAAGTTAAATAAGCAGAGTGGCTTTGGTATAGGGCCATACAAATAGCTCAAGGTGTCATGAGGAAGTGGCTCCTCACTATAATTTCTGAGGAAGTTACAAATTATCAGTGACCTGAAAGATTAGTAGGAGTTAGGCAATAAGGACTGGGGAGAAAAGGTTTACATTGAATGCAACAGTAGCACTGATTGTGGGACGGGAAACAGCAAGTGATGAACTGAAGGGGCCAATGTGAGATTGAATAGGCTGTCTTGAGAATTTTAAATTCTTCCTGAAACAAATAGAAAATCAGTAAAGGATTGTAAACAAAGTGATTTAATCATATGTATTTTTTTATAGGAATACCCTAGATGGAGTGTGTAGAATTGAATAGAGAGAAGTCAAGATTGGATGTGTCAGGGACAGTTAGGATGCTATTACAGTGGTTCAGGTGAGATGGGCTGGGCTTGGACCATATGGTTGATGGTTGAAATGGAAAGATGATTTATCACTTGAAATTAGGAGTAGCCTTGACCAAAAACTTTGTACTATAGTAGATTGGGCAGATAAAATGTTTATTTCTTGCTCACATAATTGAACTATGCACATAGTCAGCATAGAATTAGATTGGTGGCTTCACAGTCATCAATACCAGGGACTAGATCCTTCTATCTTGTTTTCCAGCATATAGTCTCTACCTCCTGATCCAAGATTGTTGCTCCGATTCCAGCCTTGTTGTTACAGCTAACATGAATGAGGAAGGGGAGAAAAGGGTATGCCCCCTCCTTTTAAGGGCATTTATAGAAATTATACATGATACTTTTAGTTACAGATCATTGGACAGAAGTTAGTCATATGGCCGCATGTGGTTGCAAGACGTGTAGAGAAATAAAATGATTATTATAGGACTAAAGGTCTAGTTGAAAACATGGGATTTTATGACTAGAGACAAAGGGGACAATGAACAATGGAGACAACTAACATCTGCCCAGAAGTAGACAAAGTTGAGATATGTTTTGGAGGTCAAGCTAGCAGGATATGATGATTAATTTAATTCAGGCAAGGTGAGGAAAAGAGAAGGAAGAAAACTGAGTTCAACTTTCCTGACATAGTCAAAGGGATAAGTGGTAGTATATTTTTGAATATGAAGAAATGAAAGAAGGGGCAAGTTTGAGGCAAGAAACTAGACTTAATTAACTTCTAGGAGCTTGTCGACTCTGTCTTCAATCCTGGAGGAGAGCAGTTTATCTGATTGCTGTTGCTGTTGTGATGTGCTCTATGACCATATAGGTGGGTTTGTGTCAGCGTGTATACAATCTGTGTGTATACAAAGTTACTTAGACTCATTTAGATGCACACACATTTCTAATTTTATTTTTATGCAGTGGTAGTGTTCAATTATCACACCATTATAAATCTTAAATTTTTCACTTAATGTATCTTAGAGACATTTCCATATAAGTGTATGAGTGAGGGTGTGCATGCTCAGTCATGTCTGACTCTTTGTGACCCTATGGACTGTAGCCCACCAGGTTCCTCTGTCCGTACGTAGGGTTTTCCAGGCAAGAATACTGGAGTGGGTTGCCATTTCCTTCTCAAATAAGTGTATGAAGGGGTACCTTAGTATTTTTAACCATCACAGAATATTGTATTGTTTAGCTATGCCATAATTTAACCAGTCCCTGAGTTGTTTCTAGTTGTTTCCTATTAAGAAAAATGCCGAAATGCTGTAATACATGTCCTTACACATGTCATTACCACATGATTGAATATAATTGTGGGTTAAATTCCTTTAAGTAAAATTGTTGGGTACAAAGGCGCATGCATTTGAAATTTTCATTTGCCTATTTCACTCCATGGAAGTTTTAGCAATTTATACTCCCACCAGCAGTACATTAGAGTGTTTTCCTACACTCTTGCCAACTGAATGTGTTAAACTTTCTGAACTTTGCCAAGCAAAGGGCTTAAAAATTATACTTAGATTTGGTTTCATTTTGCATTTTTCTTACTATGAGTGAGATCAACCATGTCAAAAGTTTAAAAATCAGTTTTATTTCCTTTTCTCAATATGTCTTCACTTTTCTAATTGATTTGAAAGAATTGGTGACATATTGAAGAGATTATCTATTATGTTTTGTGAATACTTTCCTCATTTTATTCTTTTATTGCTTATATTTTCCTCATAGTAAATTCCTTTCTGTGAATTAAGTTAGATGATTATTTTTTAGTTGAAATAGAATTCCATATAACATTATATTAGTTTCAACTGTATAACACAATGATTTTAATATATGCATATATTGCAAAATGATCCTCACAATATGTCCAGTTAACATCCCTCACCACATATATTTACAACTTTTTCTTGTGATAGAACTTTGAAGATCCACTCTCTTAGTGACTTTCAAATAGACAGTACAATGTTATTAGCTATAGTCACCATGCTGTACATTACATGCCCAGGACCCATTTATTTTATAACTAGAAATTTGAACCTATCGACACCCTTAACCTATTTTAGCCACCTATTCCTGTCCCCATCAACTATCACTCTGTCCTCTGTATCCATGAGGTTTTTTTCTTTACAGTCCATATGTGAGATCATACTACTTGTTTTTCTCTGATTTATTTCACTTATGTAATGCCCTTAGAGGGGCTTCCCAGGTGGTCCTAGTGGTAAAGAACCTGCCTGACTTTGCAAGAGACAAAAGAGATGTGGCGTTGATTTTTGGGTTGGGAAGCTCCGCTGGAGGAGGGCATGGCAATCCACTCCAGTATTCTTGCCTGGAGAATCCCATGAAAAGAAGAGCCTGGAAGGCTACAGTCCATAGGGTTGCAGAGAGTCAGACATGACTGAAGCAACTTAGTATGCACTCACACAGTGTCCTCAACATCCATCCATATTGTTGAAAAATGGCAGGATTTCCTTCTTTTTACAGCTGAATATTATTCTATTTATCATTAATGGCTTCTTACTCAGATCAGATCAGATCAGTCGCTCAGTCATGTCCGACTCTTTGCGACCCCATGAATTGCAGCATGCCAGGCCTCCCTGTCCATCACCAACTCCCAGAGTTCACTCAGACTCACGTCCATCGAGTCAGTGATGCCATCCAGCCATCTCATCCTCTGTCGTCCCCTTCTCCTCCTGCCCCCAATCCCTCCCAGCATCAGAGTCTTTTCCAATGAGTCAACTCTTCGCATGAGGTGGCCAAAGGACTGGAGTTTCAGCTTTAGCATCATTCCTTCCAAAGAAATCCCAGGGCTGATCTCCTTCAGAATGGACTGGTTGGATCTCCTTGCAGTCCAAGGGACTCTCAAGAGTCTCTCCAACACCACAGTTCAAAAGCATCAATTCCTCGGCGCTCAGCCTTCTTCACAGTCCAAC
>NW_011494669.1:2129364-2129867 GCF_000754665.1 Bison bison bison
CTCTCACATCCATACATGACCACAGGGAAAACCATAGCCTTGACTAGACGAACCTTTGTTGGCAAAGTAATGTCTCTGCTTTTGAATATGCTATCTAGGTTGGTCATAACTTTCCTTCCAAGGAGTAAGCGTCTTTTAATTTCATGGCTGCAGTCACTGTCTGTAGTGATTTTGGAGCCCAGAAAAATAAAGTCTGACACTGTTTCCACTGTTTCCCCATCTATTTCCCATGAAGTGATGGACCAGATGCCATGATCTCTGTTTTCTGAATGTTGAGCTTTAAGTCAACTTTTTCACTTTCCACTTTCACTTTCAGCCAGAGGCTTTTTAGTTCTTCTTCACTTTCTGCCATAAGAGTGGTGTCATCTGCATACCTGAGGTTATTGATATTTCTCCCGGCAATCTTGACTCCAGCTTGTGCTTCCTCCAGTCCAGCGTTTCTCATGATGTGCTCTGCATATAAGTTAAATAAACAGGGTGACAATATACAGCCTTGAGGAACT
>NW_011494669.1:2129967-2136592 GCF_000754665.1 Bison bison bison
CCAGTTCTAACTGTTGCTTCCTGACCTGCATACAGATTTCTCAAGAGGCAGGTCAGGTGGTCTGGTATTCCCATCTCTTTCAGAATTTTCCACAATTTATTGTGATCCACACAGTCAAAGACTTTGGCATAGTCAATAAAGCAGAAATAGACGCTTTTCTGAAACTCTCTTGCTTTTCCCATGATCCAGCGGATGTTGGCAATTTGATCTCTGGTTCCTCTGTCTTTTCTAAAACCAGCTTGAACATCAGGAAGTTCATGGTTCACATATTGCGGAAGCCTGGCTTGGAGAATTTTGAGCATTACTTTACTAACATGTGAGATGAGTGCAATTGTGCTGTAGTTTGAGCATTCTTTGGCATTGCCTTTCTTTGGGATTGGAATGAAAACTGACCTTTTCCAGTCCTGTGGCCACTGCTGAGTTTTCCAAATTTGCTGGCATATTGAGTGCAGCACTTTCACAGGATCATCTTTCAGGATTTGGAATAGCTCAACTGGAATTCCATCACCTCCACTAGCTTTGTTCGTAGTGATGCTTTCTAAGGCCCACTTGACTTCACATTCCAGGATGTCTGGCTCAGGAGCCGTGGCTGCGCGGGCGCAGGAGGGCCTAGAGGAGCTATCCCACGTTGAAGATCAGGAAGCGTGGCGGTGAAGAGATACCCCTTGTCCAAGGTAAGGAGCAATGGCTGCGCTTTGCTGGAGCAGCCGTGAAGAGATACCCCACGCCCAAGGTAAGAGAAACCCAAGTAAGATGGTAGGTGTTGCAAGAGGGCATCAGAGGGCAAACACACTGAAACCATACTCACAGAAAACTAGTCAATCTAATCACACTTGGGCCACAGCCTTGTCTAACTCAATGAAACTAAGCCATGCCCGTGGGGCAACCCAAGACTGGCGGGTCATGGTGGAGAGATCTGACAGAATGTGGTCCACTGGAGAAGGAAATGGCAAACCACTTCAGTATTCTTGCCTTGAGAACCCCATGAACAGTATGAAAAGGCAAAATGATAGGATACTGAAAGAGAAACTCCCCAGGTCAGTAGGTGCCCAATATGCTACTGGAGATTAGTGGAGAAATAACTCCAGAAAGAATGAAGGGATGGAGCCAAAGCAAAAACAATACCCAGCTGTGGATGTGACTGGTGATAGAAGCAAGGTCCAATGCTGTAAAGAGCAATATTGCATAGGAACCTGGAATGTCAGGTCCATGAATCAAGGCAAATTGGAAGTGGTCAAACAAGAGATGGCAAGAGTGAATGTTGACATTCTAGGAATCAGCGAACTGAAATGGACTGGAATGGGTGAATTTAACTCAGATGACCATTTTATCTACTACTGCAGGCAGGAATCCCTCAGAAGAAATGGAGTAGCCATCATGGTCAACAAAAGAGTCCGAAATACAGTACTTGGATGCAATCTCAAAAACGACAGAATGATCTCTGTTCATTTCCAAGGCAAACCATTCAATATCAGAGTAATCCAAGTCTATGCCCCAACCAGTAACACTGAAGAAGCTGAAGTTGAACGGTCCTATGAAGACCTACAAGACCTTTTAGAATTAACACCCAAAAAAGATGTCCTTTTCATTATAGGGGACTGGAATGCAAAAGTAGGAAGTCAAGAAACACCTGGAGTAACAGGCAAATTTGGCCTTGGAATACGGAATGAAGCAGGGCAAAGACTAATAGAGTTTTGCCAAGAAAATGCACTGGTCATAACAAACACCCTCTTCCAACAACACAAGAGAAGACTCTACACATGGACATCACCAGATGGTCAACACCGAAATCCGATTGATTATATTCTTTGCAGCCAAAGATGGAGAAGCTCTATACAGTCAGCAAAAACAAGACCAGGAGCTGACTGTAGCTCAGACCATGAACTCCTTATTGCCAAATTCAGACTTAAATTGAAGAAAGTAGGGAAAACCACTAGACCATTCAGGTATGACCTAAATCAAATCCCTTATGATTATATAGTGGAAGTGAGAAATAGATTTAAGGGTCTAGATCTGATAGAGTGCCTGATGAACTATGGAATGAGGTTCATGACATTGTACAGGAGACAGGGATCAAGACCATTCCCATGGAAAAGAAATGCAAAAAAGCAAAATGGCTGTCTGGGGAGGCCTTACAAATAGCTGTGAAAAGAAGAGACGTGAAAAACAAAGGAGAAAAGGAAAGATATAAACATCTGAATGCAGAGTTCCAAAGAATAGCAAAAAGAGATAAGAAAGCCTTCTTCAGCGATCAATGCAAAGAAATAGAGAAAAACAACAGAATGGGAAAGACTAGGGATCTCTTCAAGAAAATCAGAGATACCAAAGGAACATTTCATGCAAAGATGGGCTCGATAAAGGACAGAAATGGTATGGACCTAACAGAAGCAGAAGATATTAAGAAGAGATGGCAAGAATACACAGAAGAACTGTACAAAAAAGATCTTCATGACCTGGATAATCACGATGGCTTCTTACTACATAGGGTCAATATAAGTACTTTTTGGTGTTTTGAAACTTATTTTCCTTTGCCTACATAATTTTACAAAACATGCTCACACCATGCATACTATTTAGCTATTTGCTTTTAATCACATGTAATAATGGAAATCCTTCTATATCATTCAATATTTTTAAAAATCGTTTTTAATGGTTGTATGTATGATTTTGTCCTTTTGAGGTACAGTAATTTAACCAATCCCCTTACTCTCATTTAGGTGATTTCCATTTTTAAAGGGCTTCTCTGGTGGCTCAGATGGTAAAACGTCTGCCCATCTGCCCGCAATGCGGAGACCTGGGTTCGATTCCTGGGTCGGGAAGATCCCCTGGAGAAGGAAATGGCAATCCACTCCAGCACTCTTGCCTGGAAAATCCCATGGACGGAGGAGCCGGACAGGCTACAGTCCATGGGGTCGCAAAGAGTCGGACACAACTGAGCGACTTCACTTTCACTTTTTCTTTCCATCTTTAAAAACCAATGTTTAGCTACATATTCATGGTAATTCATTAGGATAAGGTATCAAAATAAAACTTGTATGTGTAGCGCAAAAGCCTCTCCTGTAACTTCGTGGCCTCAGGCGGCTCCACTGGACTCCTTGGATCTCAGGTCTCAGAGCGGTAGCTCCAGGCGTATCCTGCAGGGCGTTGGCGCAAGGCTGGAGGGCAACAGGCGCTCTGCAGCCCTTCCCTCCCCTCGCGCCCAGCGTAGCCCTTAGGCATGTTGGTACCTTACCAAACCGCCATCTCCAAAGCCAGTCACAATTTTAATTTCTTCTAGAAACAATTCAGATTTTGCTGGAGAAGAACTGGTTCTTTATTTGGGTATGTACTTTGCAAATCCCTGGTGCCTCAGACGGTAAAGAATCCGCCTGCAATGTGGGAGACCTGGGTTGCATCCCTGAGTTGGGAAGATCCCTTGAAGGAGGGCGTGGCAATCCACTCCAGTATTCTTGCCTGGAGAAACCCCATGGACAGACGAGCCTGGCGGGCTACAGTCCATGGGGTTGCAAAGAGTCGGACACTACTGAGCAACTGACCACACTTTGTAAATTATACAATACCGGACTCTTTCCTCCCGCCTGCCCCCACCCCCGACTCTCCATTCTCCTATTAGTGCATATAAAATATGTTCCTAGTAGTTCAGCTTATCTCATAGCATATTTACGGGGAGTGAGTGTGATTTGTCTAGAAAAGGAATGGACATCCCCCAAAGATAAAGTGAACAATGAGACTTCATGTCCTCATTTGGGAAGCCACTTAGGGTGTTTTCCCTTATGCCAAGAACAGCTGCGTCATCTTTGGGGAAAGCTAGGTTTTGCCATTGCAGGTTAAATATGCCTATTAGAGGCATAAGACTGAGTGGGATACCAGTTTGACAGTGCTGGTTTTGTATGCTGTGGCCTGACCTAAGCTGGAACTACATTTATTTTATGGTTAGAGTTGGCGAGCGGGAGACGTGCAAGATTTAGGAGGTGAAAGTGAAGTGGCAGCTGTCATTGCCTGCAGTTGGGGTTGGCTGCAGTGAGAGGCAGAGGCAGATATGCTAGGGGGTCCTAGTTTGTTCCTGTTCTTCTGTTTTGCCTCCAGATTTTTCTGCCCAGTCTGCCCTGCTGGCCTACAGGAGCCCCGGGTCCCCCATCAGATACAGGGCCGCAGCTTTCCTTGATCTTCTTCACCAGCTCCCATCTGTGTCCCACTCTTCCAGCTAGATGTTCTCTTCCCCAGATTTTCCTGCAAGTTCTGAGTTTCCCCTCATACTACTTTGCGAGGGCTCAACAACGGCTTTTCTCTGCTCCTTTCCCTCCTCAGTCTGGGCTTTCCTTCCTCGTCTCCTCCCGTTGTTGTGTAAGTTCTCGTTCTGTAAGTTACTAGACCATAAACTTCAGGTAGGCATACTGTCTGTTTTTATGACAACTATAGCCCCAGTGCCTGGCACCTAGAAGATATTCAATAAACATTTGTTGAATTTGTAAAGGATGTAACACATGTGCTTGGCCCATAATTAGCACTCAGTGAATGATTTGCAATTGGTTATCCAATATTGTTACCTGACAGAATTGAAGAGGACTCTTCCTCATGGGCCTCGGTTCCTGGTGAGGACACAGAGAAGAATCTGAGGTCTTACCCACAGCAAAAACAAGTTTATTGAAGAAAGAACAGAAAGAACAGCCCCAGGGAGAGGTGGCTTCTCTCCAGCAAGAGAAGCACTGGAATGATGAGGTAAGGGGTTTTCAACACAGGGCTTTTACATGTTCATCTAGGAGGGCGTGGACTGACAGTTTTGATTGACAGTTGCAAGTTACATAACGCTGGTCTCTATTACACATATCCTTCCCATAATTCAATCTGTTATAATCAGATGTATACAGAGAATATTTATGAACCCTTAATGGGCTCCTGGGAGAAGGCAATGGCACCCCACTCCAGTACCCCACCAGGCTCCCCCATCCCTGGGATTCTCCAGGCAAGAACACTGGAGTGGGTTGCCATTTCCCTCTCCAATGCATGAAAGTGAAAAGTGAAAGTGAAGTCACTCAGTCGTGTCCGACCCTCAGCGACCCCACGGACTGCAGCCTACCAGGCTCCTCCATCCATGGGATTTTCCAGGCAAGAGTACTGGAGTGGGGTGCCATTGCCTTCTCCATTCTACTTCTCTGTATATTCATTAATTTTTGAGAGTTTTATATTGAAACTCCAACCAAAAATCCTTATCTACTTAAAAAATAAATATAGTGCCACTATGTAACCTTGTTCTGTATTTTCCAAGTCTTTTGTAAAGGTGTTATCATATTTTAATAATTAAAAAAATAAAAATATAAAACAAAATACACAAAAAAGAAGAATTCGTGAAAGGCATAGTCAGTTTTGGGGGAGGGTAATTTTCTGCTAATAGACTTTAACATATCTTCAAGGCTTTTCATATACTATATCTAAACTAATATATACCATTTTAACAAGTCATAATAGTGATTCATAAAATATTATGGTATTTATTCTCTTGTTTCTCTTGTTTTACTCTTTTCTCAGTGTTTTATGGAGAGCTCATATTTGTATCCTGTTTTATATTCTCCCATATGGACTATAACATATTGGTTGTATCTGGCACTTCTGTTCGATTAGACTTAGCATTTTTCACTTTCCTCATTTTCATTCATTTTCCTCTTTTTGAAGTATTTCTCATCATCTTGTTAGAGTTTCACTTTGGCCTTAGAGTCTACTCAATCTCTTTAATGTCCCACCAGCACATTTCATGGGTTCTAAGTATTCTAACATGCAATTCATTTTTGCACTCTCTAAACCTTTACTAATTTAATACATACTCAGAAAAATAGAAAATTCTTCAAGTAAGTATATTAACACTTAGCAATGCTTATAGTTCCTTTAATTTAAC
Source organism: Bison bison bison (assembly GCF_000754665.1). NCBI lineage: Eukaryota > Metazoa > Chordata > Mammalia > Artiodactyla > Bovidae > Bison > Bison bison. The sequence continues at coordinate 2,135,858 of NW_011494669.1, forward strand.
ATCGTTAAAGTAACATATGTTCTCCATCACGGAGTAAAAAAGTTAATGTCATAATGCAAGCTAGCACTCTGTTCTAGTCTTTATTACTTTACTGATTCTCACTCCCCAAAGACAACAACTTACATCTCTTTTAACTGTTTCCTCTTTTAGCTTCACATTTCTTTAACATGTCTGTAATACTATTTATTTTTTAAAGTGTAGATGATTTACAGTGTTGTGTTATTTTCAGGTATACAGCAAAACAAATTAGATATATTTATATATGTAGATATATGTATATATGTATACACACATACATATATCTTTTGCAGATTCTTTTCCACTATAGGTTATTATAATGTATTGAATATATTTCCTTGTGCTATACAGTAGGTCCTTGTGGTTTATCTGTTTTATATACAGTAGTGTGTATCTGCTAATTCCAGACTCTTAATTTATCCCTTCCTCCCTGGCCCCCATTTCCCCTTTGGTAACCATAAGTTTGTTTTCTGTGCCTGTGAGTCTATCTCTGTTCTGTGTATAAGTTCACTTGTCTAATACTATTTCTTAATAATAGTTCAATTTATTTCTTTTCTCTTTTCTTCCTACTATTGAAGATGAATTGACTTTCTTACAATTGGGCACATATCCCCTTTTCCCCAGGGAAGGCAATGGCACCCCACTCCAGTACTCCTGCCTGGAAAATCCCATGGACAGAGGAGCCTGGTAGGCTGCAGTCCATGGGGTCGCTGAGGG
>NW_011494669.1:2136693-2176981 GCF_000754665.1 Bison bison bison
TTTTCACTTTCATGCCTTGGAGAAGGAAATGGCAACCCACTCCAGTGTTCTTGCCTGGAGAATCCCAGGGACGGGGGAGCCTGGTGGGCTGCCGTCTATGGGGTCACACAGAGTCGGACACGACTGAAGTGACTTAGCAGCAGCAGCAGCCGCCCCTTTTCCCATCTTCCTAATCTAGAAATATTTCATTATTATATCAATTTTCAGTGCTTATTTTGACACTGTATGATTCACAGCTGATCTAGTATATATTGTCTTCTCTTTACTATGTATTGTTTTTTCTTCGCTTAGTGACTCGGATTTTCCACCCACCTGATCCGCCACAGGTCCCTGGTGCCTCCCATCCAGAGCTTCCCAGGGCCGGCAGTCTGGAAGAGCTTAGCTTGCTCACACTCTGCCACTGCTGGTTAGGTTCTGGCTTCCTAACATTTGCCAACAAGTTGCTACTCATTCACACACAACACATTCTTCCAAATTTTATTGCTATTGTCTTCCTGCCACTTCTGCTTATCCTTGTGGTTTGACCTTGTAAATTATTCCTTTTACTGTCACTGTAGGACTTACCAGGAGGGAAGTGGAGGTAAGTGTCCTTGTTCATTTTTTGATGATTAGTGCGAAGTGTCTCATAAAATTCCTATACACATTTTTATACACTATTTAATGCTCATAGTGTCCTAGAATCCTTAGAGCAAAGTAGCTGTTTTGCCATGCGGACAAGCGTGTGTGTGTGTATGTGTATTGAGGAGAAGAGGGCATTGAATGGTAGTTGAGCCTTAATTGTATGTATTACTATATTTATTTAAATTACAAATTTAATCTCCCTTGTTCATTTTTTCCCACATATGTTATAAATAGCTTAATTTAAAAAATCTATTCTTTCATACACTGGCATTAAATCTGTGTCAAAACAAGTTCCTTTCCAGGAGTGAATAGAACCTATCTTTCTTGGAAACTTGAAAATAATTTTTCAAAATACACCAGACCTTTTTCTTCTTTTTGTTAAACATGCTTGTGCCCCACCTACACACATTAGGAAAAACTAAACTTTAAAAACTATGGAAAAATTTGAAGTATAAAATTTGTCATAGCTCTAGATATGAGGATATAAGACATCTAAAATCATTTCTGTTTTTATTACCTCATTTACTTATATTAAAGTTCTCTCATATAAGTCCATTTATTCCTGTTAGTCTAAACTAATAGAATCAACAAATGTTAAGTACCAATAACATTTAAATACATATATTTTTTATTCTAGAATTTCTTGGATACCAGTGATGGAAACTCATCTCAAACTAACTGAAACCCAAACGGTAATTAACTTGTATAAATACTTGGGAATTCTGAGTTTATTTAGCTCTAGGTATAGCGGGATTAAAGTGGGTATCAAAAGACATTGTCAGATTTCTAGGGTTTCTTTCTCTTCTCTCTTTCTCTCGGTCTGTGTATACCTCTATCTATATATGTGTGTGTTGTTGTTTGGTTGCAAAGCTGTGTCTCTTTGTGACCTACCAGGCTCCTCTGTCCAGGGGATTTCCCAGGCAAGAATACTGGAGTGTGTTGCCATTTCCGCCTCCAGGGGATCTTCTTGACCCAAGAATCGAACCTGAGTCTCCTGCAGGAAGATTCTTTACTGCTGAGCCACCAAGGAAGCCGTATGTGTATGCAGGTATGTTTATTTTACAGTAAATATTTTTATCGTGTTGCCAGTGTTATTCAAACAAATATCCAAATGAATGTTAATCATTTAAGATAGTTTTTTTTAGGAGACTAAAACACTAATGGGACATGTGTATACTTTTTCTTTTGAATTTCCTTCTGAATTAAAGCCACAGAAAGAAATCAGTCTGATAATTTTATAATCATTGAACTTTCACTGGTTCCCATATGATATTTGTTTTATGGACACTTGTGTATTGCACCTGCACTCCCTTGGATGTTTAGGCTCTGAGTAAACAGCTGTGTGTTCTCACTGGCTTTGCCTGTATTTATCTTCCAGAGCATCATGCCTTCACGCTGGATGGAAGAGAAGAAGCCATGGCAGGAACAGGGCTCCCAAGAGACACTGGGCCTGGCTGAGGTCTGGTCCAGGTGGGTGAGCATGGCTTCACCTCAGAGAAGCTGCTTCTGGGGTCCCTGGATGGAGGATCTGGAGGCATTGCTTCTGGAGGCCATGGAAGCAAGGGATCCATGGGGGTAGGGAAGCCACCCTTCCTACCCACAAGTCCCACTGCCTGCATAGCGGGGGGGTCCTGCTTGGGCTGCACTGGCAGCTGCTCTGATGGAGCATTGCTCACTCTCACATCATCTGTCCCCACATCGTCTCTTGGCTGTGCTGTGGCCCTCCACCCTGTCCCTTGATCCTCCCCTAGATCTGCCTTCCTCCTCCGAGTGTTCTTAGTAGCAGTTAGAGGATGTGCTGCTTGCAGTTGGCGGGCACCCTATCCCCACCCCTGGGGCTGGGGAAGGAGAGCTGTTGTTGGTTAGATTGGCTGAGGGCTGAGGCTTCAGGTGACTGGGCAGCCCTCCGGCTCAGATCTCTTATAACCCAGGAGTGATATTGGAACATGACTTCCTGTTTCTGGCCTATCATCGAGTCCTGGATCTCCATTTCCAGGTGAAACCATGGATGCCATGAAGTCAGTCTGCCCAGAGTCCTTGTGGCTCCACGTAGAGCTTTAGTTGCTCATATCCATGAGTCACAATAATCCACGGAGCCATCACAATCTGCTCTAAACTGCCTCTCTTGACGGGATCGAGGATAAGAAATTTCTCTAGCAGATTTTCACGTTCCTTTGTCAAGAATGGAATATGATGTGTTCTGCTCAGAACCTGCATCTACAGCTGCTTGAGTTTCCATCCCTGGAAAGGCCAGAATCCATCGCACTGAGGACAGGATGACTTCCTGTGGTTCTTCCCTGGAAGAGTTCTGGGGCAGCATGAGGGAGACCACCCCAGAAGATGTCCAGCTCATTCTAAAAAAAGTGAATTTGTTGCTGAAGCCAAAGTCTGATGTTCGTGTTCGAATCCAAGAGCAGGTTTTCTGCTTGTAAGTCTCTGTGAACAGCACCCTTCTGGTGACCAGTCACACAGAGCTCACTGCTGGTGGACTCTGCCTTCAGCCTCTCTGCTTTCCTCCTGCCCTGAGCCATGGGTGCTCACCCACCTCTCCTCCACTAGCGTGAGGACATGAGTCAGAGTTTCAGCATCTTTAAATGTAGAAGTTGCAGCTGTGAGTTGAGAAAACATGCCATCTACTCTTTTTTAAGTTAACAATCCACTGCGCTCTGTGTGCCTCTTATTTGGCTTGGGATGAGGGAGTAAGGGCATCTGGGCGTTGTCACCAGTAGCTCAGAGGAGGAAACCAAGACACCTGTGCATGATTTTTTAAAAGAATGTTCTATTGATGGTATAGATACAGAAAAGTGCACAAATCATGTGTGCTGCTTGGTGACTGCTTACAGATTAAATTCACTTAATCAACATTCAGATCAAGAAACAGGACGTCATCAGCTCCCCTCCCCTCACCCCCACAAGCCCCTTTCCAGTCACTTTCTCCACAGTGATAGTCACTACTGTGTCTTCTAACCGCGCAGATTAGGTTTGCTTGTTTTTGAACTTTCCGTAACTGGAATCACACAGCGTTAGACCCATTGTGTCTGCTTCCTTTGTTCGCTGTTTTTATGAGATTCATGTCGTTCATTTGCTATTTTAAATGCTGTAGAGTAACCCATTGTTTGCCCATTTTGCTGTCACTGGGCATTGGATAGTTCTCGGCTCAGTTCAGGCTGTTAAGAAGAGGGAGTGCTGCCCTGAACATTCCTCTCCAGTGTTCAGTGAACATTTATGGCTTTCTGTTGGATATACACCTGGAAATGGAATGGATTGCTTAAGAGGGCTACAGTACAGTTTTTGGTTTTAGCAGACACTGCAATTTATACCAATTTACACACCCACCAATACTAGCCCTTTAATTTTAATCTTTCTGTGGGTGTGGGGGTGTCACACTGTGATTTTAATTTGCATTTCCCTGATGCCTAATCAAGTAGAACACTTTTTCATATGCTTACTGGCCCTTTTCTTTTCTGTGAAATGCCCAATCAAGTCTTTTGCCTATTTTTCTTTTGGGTTGCCTGCATTTTTCTTATTGGTTTGTAGGTATTCTTTTTTTTTTTTTTTTAATATTTATTTGGCTGCACCAGGTCTTATTTGCATCACTTGGGACCTTTGATCTTCCTTGCATCATGCAGGATCTTCAGTTGCAGCATGTGGGATCTAGTTTCTTGACCAGAGATTGAACCCAGGCCCCCTCCATTGGGAGTGCGGAGTCTTAGGCATTGGACCACCAGGGAAGTCCTGGTTTGTAGGTATCCTTTGGTTTGGCGTGAATTGTTTGTTGCATTTGGCCCTGGATATACATTTCCTCTCCTCCCCACCCATCCCTGTTTAACTCTCTGATGCCACCTCCCACTACTTTATCAAATTGCTCATTCCTTCCCCAAAGCTGGACTTCCTTCTTCCTTGAATATGCCCTGCCAGGCACATTCCCACCTCATGCTCTGCTCTAGCTCCTGCTTATGCCTGGAATCTTCTTTCCCTGGATCCGCAGAACCCTCTCCCTCACCTCCTTCAAGTATTTGCTCCAGTGTCACCTTCTTAGTGAGGTCTTCCCTGATTTACATCTTTGGTCTTATAAGGTGTGTTACAAGAGCTATTTGCCACCCTCACTCCATTGTTTTCTTTCTTTTTTAAAACTTTGCATTATGTAAAAATTTAAACATCAGTGCAGTTCAGTCGCTCAGTCGTGTCCGACTCTGCGACCCCATGAACTGCAGCACGCCAGGCCTCCCTGTCCATCACCAACTCCTGGAGTCCACCCATCACCATTGAGTTGGTGATGCCATCCAGCCATCTTATCCTCTGTTGTCCCCTTCTCCTCCTGCCCTCAATCTTTCTCAGCATCAGGGTCTTTTCAAATGAGTCAGCTCTTTGCATCAGGTGGCCAAAGTATTGGAGTTTCAGCTTCAACATCAGTCCTTCCAATGAACACCCAGGACTGATCTCCTTTAGGATGGACTGGCTGGCTCTCCTTGCAGTCTAAGGGACTCTCAAGAGTCTTCCCCAACACCACAGTTCAAAAGCAACAATTCTTCGGTGCTGAGCTTTCTTTATAGTCCAACTCTCACATCCATACATGACCACTGGAAAAACCATAGCCTTGACTAGACGGACCTTTGTTGACAAAGTAATGTCTCTGCTTTTTAATATGCTGTCTAGGTTGGTCATAACTGTCACAGAACTAAAAAGATTAGTATAAAGGCCTTTTCTCACATATCTAATATCCAACAGCTATAATTATCAATGGTTTTGCACTCTTATTTTATCCATAAATACTTCAGGCTATATTTGTAATAGGTGCATTTTTAATATATAATACTGATCCATATTCAAATTTCCCATTTGTCTCAAAAATGTTTTGTTACATTTGATATGTTTGAATAAAGCTCTAAACAAGATATACTTGTTTTTATTTTTTCCATAACAATTTGCTTATTATGGAATATATTTATCATATATATCAAAATGTATATATTTTTACTTATTGATTATTTTTATGTTCCTCTCCCATTAGAATTCTATTCCATGTGAGCAGTGATTTCTATCTGTTTTGTTCTTTGTTGCACCTCTAGCACCTAGAACAGTTCCTAGCAGTAAGTAGACATAAAATAAATGTTTGGAGAAGAAATGAGTGAATACGTTGGCAAGACGGATGTAATAGCACAAGGGGTATGCTGTGTCAACTTGGTAAGATCTGTTATTTTCCCTCTCTAAAACTTTGGGCAACTTCTCTGAGCCTCAGATTTTCTCATCTGTGAAAAGGGACCAATAATACCAAATTTTCAGGGTTATTTTGAGAATTAGACAAAACTGAGTGTGCAGAACCTCACACTCTGTGTGGATACTAGTTTTATATGTACCTGCCTTTGTTAGCCGTATCTGTAAGGCATAAGCATGTGAAAGAGCTGCAGGGGCGAACTTAGCCTTGCCCAAAGAGAGGTCTGACCTTTGTCCCTGGCTCCTAGGAGGTAACAGCTAAACCCCTTGGAATTTTCTGAGTGATAGGAATGTCTTTTTTATTTAGCGTCACACTGGATAGTATGCTATTGAAGTGTCTCCTGGTGCGCCCTTTGGGCTCCTTGATATCTGCCCTGCTGGGATGAGGGAGAGAGCTGAATGCTGAGTTCATCAAGCACATGGCTAATCAGTTAATTATGCCTTCATATGAAGTATCTACAAAAACTCTAATCAATGAAGACTGAGTGAGCTTCCCTGTTGGCCATGCTCCATTCATACTGTCACACATCAGTGATGGGAGGATAATATGTCTTGAGGGCAAAGAAGCTTTATGTTTGGAAAATTCCAAGACTCTTCCCTATGTGTCTCTTCATTTGGCTAATTTTAATATTCATTGTTTCCCTGTTATAAACTATAAGCGTGAGTCTAAGCTTTCAGTTAGTTTTGTGAGTCCTTTCAATATATGATCAAGTCTGATGGTGGCTTTGGAAATCCCCTGAATTTCAGTTTGTGTCGTAAGTGAGGACAGCCATGGCAGCTGTGCTCTTTAACTTTACCTTTGGACTCTATTCTGGTATGTAGTGTCAGAAATTTGGGAGGCTTGGCACTCTGAAGCACTCTACCCTTAAACCTCATCTTTGGGCCAATTGCAAGTAGTTGGTGTTAGGAGAAGTGGGATTCAGGATAATGACCCTGACCCACTGAAATAGGCAGTTTGGGAAGAAAAAGGATGAGACATCAGGGCTTGACAAGCGTTTGATTCCTGAATGGCCATGGGGCCACCCACAGGGTAGAATGGGTGACAGATGGTACAACTGTGCTGTAATCAGTTACTGGAGGTAACTACCAATAGAATGTTGAAAAAGCTACCAATAGAATGTTGAAATGATGAATCCATCTCCTAGGAAGTTAGCTCATTGAATGCATAAAGAAATGTAAAGTAGTAAAGAAATGTAAGTAATCAGTTCTTTGGTTATTGCTGTTTGCTGTTGTTTAGTCACCAGGTCGTGTCCAACTCTTTTGCGACCCCCATGGACTCTGGCCTGCCAGGCTCCTCTGTGCATGGGATTTCCTAGGCAAGAATACTGGGTTGCCATTTCCTTCTCCAGGGAGCTTCCTGACCTAGGGATTGAACCCCCATTGGCAGGTGGTTTCTTTACCACTGAGCCACCTGGGAAGCCCCTGTTGTTTATAAAGAGCTAACATAACAGTGAGGAGAGGGGTGGTGAATCCCAGTGACCACGCCTGGCTTTGGCTGGCCTACGTGTCTGCGTCCAGCCCTAGGCCCACTACCACTGGGTAAAGTTAAACTGAAAGAAGAAATAGTGTTGTGTCACGTCCTGACGCTAGAACAAAATTGGATTCTGGCCATTCTGTGTTACAGACTCTAGCCTCAGGGCCCTCAGCAACGGGTAAAAGAAAACTAGAAGAAAGTCTGGGTAGATCTTGACACAAAACTTGAATCCCAACCTATCCATGGGACAACCTGTGGCCTCAGGGCTGCTGCCACCAGGTCAGGTTAAAATGAAAGTAAGAGAAGGTGGGGGTACTTTCTGATGCTGGGCAAACTTGAATTCCAGCAGGCTGAACTACAGTCCTGGTCTCAGTTACTTCCAGTGAGAACAGTTACACTGAAACACCAGCACATCACTGTATACATATACAAAAGGAACAGCTTTCATTTCACCTCTCTGAGTTGCTGGAAAATGCAGAGCTTAGTCTAAAGTCAGGTTGGAATTGACATTAACAAGTACTTTTGCATGGTGTATTAGAATACTAAACTTGGTGTCCAGAGATCTGCTTTTAAATCCCTTCTTTACCATTTATCATCTTTTTGGCTTTGGAATTCATATTGGCCTACTTGGACTCCAAGCAGAATACTGATGCCTGACTGGCTTAAATACAAGAAATTAATTTTTTCACAGTTCTGAAGGCTAGATAGGGTACTATTGAGATTGTTACATGAGACCGTTCTGCCAGGCTTGCAGACTGTGTCCTCACATGGCTCTCTTCTCTGTGTGCACACAGAGAAAGATGTTGCTGTTGTCTCTTCCTCTTCTTATAAAGACACCGGTCCTAGAGAGTTAGGGCCTCACCCTTATGACCTTATCCAACCCTAATTATTTCCTTTAAGGCCTTATCTCCAAATACAGTCACATTGGGGGTTTAGGACTTCAGCATATGAATTGGAGGGGAAGCAGAAACAATTCAGTCCATTATGGAAATATTGTTTAATTTTAGTGTATATCTCATATTGCATTGCTGGGTGGGTCTGAAGATTAAATAAGAAGATATATGTAGTAGACACTTAGTATTTGAGTTTTAAAAAAAATACTTATTTGCCTGCACTGGGTTTTAGTTGTGGCCCGTGGGATTTTTAGGTGTGGTACACAAGATATATATATATATTTCAGTTGCATCATGTAGGATCTATTGCCTGACTAGGGATCGAACCCAGTCCTCCTGCATTAGAAGTGTGGAGTCTTAGCTATTGGACCACCAGGGAGGTCCCTAGTTATTATTTGATTTTTAAAAGTGTATCATTTTTTAGCCCTCTGCTACTCTTGCCTGGAAAATCCCATGAGCAGAGGAGCCTGGTGGGCTGCAGTCCATGGGGTCGCTAGGAGTCAGACACGACTGAGCGACTTCACTTTCACTTTTCACTTTCATGCATTGGAGAAGGAAATGGCAACACACTCCAGTGTTCTTGCCTGGAGAATCCCAGGGACGGGGGAGCCTGGTGGGCTGCCGTCTATGGGGTCGCACAGAATCGGACACGACTGAAGCGACTTAGCAGCAGCAGCACGCATTGCCAACTGAGAGGAGGGGAGATGATGAGTTTAGAATTTGTATAAGTAAATTGAGCACATTACATGTAATTTGATTATATGTTGATTTTCAGCTTATAAGTTGATTTTCAGCATTTGTGAAAAACATGTAGGGGTTTTTGAAAAAGAAAACATTCATTTCCTGGATTTACAATGCTTTCTTTTCACTATGCACACAAACGTTAAATAAACCACTTTCAGTCATGACTAGTGGCTTCGAACATCACCAGATAGTGACTGACGTTAGAGAACTTTGAAATCTACGAGGTGAAACACAGAGGTAAAGCATTTGTGTTATTTTTATACCCTGCATCTCTCGTCAAAGGCTTTAAGGTAGTTAAAAAAACAAAACACCAAAACTTCTAAGTGCATTTGGTTGTTTCAGTTGAATTAAAAATTTTTTAATTGGCATATAATTGCTTTACAATGTTGTATTAGAAAAATTTTTTTTTAATTGGCATATAATTGCTTTACAATGTTGTATTAGTTTCTGCTGTACGACGGTGTGAATCAGCTATGTGTACATATATACCCCTCCTTCTTGAGCCTCCCTCCTGCCCTTGCATCCCGCTTCTCTAGGTCATCACAGAACACTGAGCTGAGCAACCTGTGCTATACAGCAGGTGTCTGTCTACCCATGGCAGTGTATATATATGTCAATGCTGCTCTCTCAGTTCGTCCCACCCTCTCCTTCCCCCTCTGTATCCATAAGTCCATTCTCTACATCTGTGTCTCTACTCCTGTACTGCAAATAGGTTCATCAGAGCTATTATTCTAGATTCCAGTTTCAGTTTTCTGTGGCTTATTGAACAGTCATGGAGTACTGGGGCTAGCAATTCTAGGGTTTTGTCATTTGTGTGACTGTGAGAATAAGCCATAGCCACTTAAAAGAACTTCAGGCGTGACACTTGTTGTGTGTGCAAATCTGACACATGTAACCTAGACTGTGTACATAACCAACTTCTCACTCTGTGCTTTCCAAATAACACTTGCCACACAGTCCAGATAATTTCCACCATGTGAAAAACATGGTGCATGCTTTTCAAAAACATGTACAAAAATCCGAATTCAATGTTTTCAGCAAACATTGGGTATGTACTTGCCGTGAGCCAGGGGTCAATGCTTTCTAGCCAAAATCACCAGGAACATATCATGTTGTACCAGTTGGACTTATTACTCACTGTACCAAGGGAGAGGAGAAGGCAATGGCACCCCACTCCAGTACTCTTGCCTGGAAAATCCCATGGACAGAGGAGCCTGGTGGGCTGCAGTCCATGGGGTCGCTAAGAGTTGGACGTGACTGAGCGACTTCACTTTCAGTTTTCTCTTTCATGCATTGGAGAAGGAAATGGCAACCCACTCCAGTGTTCTTGTCTGGAGAATCCCAGGGACGGGGGAGCCTGGTGGGCTGCTGTCTATGGGGTCGCACAGAATAGGACACGACTAAAGCGACTTAGCAGCAGCAGCAGCAGCAGCAAGGGAGAAAGCACATCATAAGGGCCTGAGGGACTTCTCAGTAAGAGGATATTGGAAGGTGATTATTACAGGATTTAATTTGTTTTAGGTGATTTTGTGGAGGGGCTAAGGAAGCAGGAGTTTGCATTGGATGTCAGGAAGCTAGTTCATTCTATGAAAAAAAATAAAAGTGGAGAGAACCCATGTATGGTTAGGCCACTCAAGACAGTTACATCTCCCGTCCAACCAGTGACAGCTTCACCTACGCCCTACTCAGCTGAATGACTTTCCTGTGTATTTGCCCCAGGCCTCTGCTGGTGATTTTTCTTATCAAAAGGGCTGTGAGGGGCGGGCACCTCTGCTGGTTTCCCTGGTAACTAATGAGCCCACCTGACATCAATTCCACTATAACTGGTAACTTCCCTCCCCTCTTCCCCTGGCGAAGACTGCCACCACGTTCTGCCGCTTTCTGCAGCACACTATGAAGTGTCGCTCCAGGACCTTTCTTCAGATGTGTAAGTTCCCCCATCCATTAATCTCTTTTGATGACTCCAGTCTCTTTCTCAGGTCTTGAAGCTGGGCAAGCACAGACCTCGTGGTCTGCAGGGCACAGCTCAACAAGCTGTCAGGGATGGCAGGGGTGGAGGGCTGACTGTGGGAGAAGGTACACAAAGTTAATAAAGCAGAGTGTGTATCTTGTTCATTTGGGGGGTAGGATGGGCAAACAATAAGTCATTTATCTGAGGTGGATGGCTTGTGGAGTTAGTGGTGGTAAGAGAGGGCAAAGCAATAGGTTGGGGCCAGATTATAGAGGACCTTGAATGGAGGAAACTGGGAGTCATTGAGTAAGTTTGAGGAGGTGCCAAGAATCACAACTGACAGGTCAGGCTCCTAACAGGGTAGGGGTTTTCATACTCTTTTGATCATGTTACAATAAGAGATACATTTTACACCAAAACCTAGTACATACACACAGACACACACACACCTGTGTTTTAGCAGAACACGATTCAGCCTTACACTAGAGCTGCCCTCTATTTCCCGTTCCATCTGGCTACACTTCACCTCTCTCTGTGCTACTTCACTCTTCTATTTCATGCTGGCTTTTATGCACCCAATTGATTTTTCTTCCAACTCAGAAATGGCCTGAGGTCTGAAAAATATTGTTTTTAGAAGATAAATGAGTGTGGTGCGGGGAAATAGGAATAGGAGGGCTGTTCATAGCACAGCAATAGTCCATTTACCAAAAAATTCATTAATTCATTCAATCAAAAATATTTATTAAGTATCTCCTACATACCAAGCATGAAGATATGAAGATACCCAGACCCAGCAGTGCTCTTGGAGAGCTCATGGTCAGCAGGGAAGACAAGGAGTCAATTCACTTTGCAAGTCTTTAATAGACAGTTGTGAAAATATTGCAGGATGATCTAAACTGCCTGAGAAAAATAGGGAAGATTTTACAGAGAAAAGGGCATTCGAGGTGGCTCTTGAAAGCTAAGTTTGCCAAGGTGAGGGGACTGGTGGAGTGTAACCTAAGGGAAAGGGTCGTGTGACAATGACAAGCAGGTCTGAAAGCACAGAGTGTGATCTGGGTAGGGTTGCCAGATTGAGTAATAAAAATAGAGTGCCGCCAGTCAAGTTTGAATTTCAGATAAACAATTACTAACTTTCAGCATAAGTATATGCCATCAGTCTGGGAGGGGCACAACATTCTGTGTGACTGGAATATGAGTGAGCCTGGGGGTGTACTGGGATCATGCTGTGAAATGTGATGAGAGAATAAAGAAACTCCCGTGTAGACTCAAGCTTCTACTGAAGGGTAATTTGAGAGATAATTGTGGAACGCTTGGAAAGACATTAAAAAAAAAAAACCACTGAAAAATATGCAACCCATGAGTCTTTAGCTTATTAAAAATAAAAGTAGAATCACAGTATGTAGGTGGGGTGATTATTAATTATTAACCATTATTAATTACATTTGAGTAACTGTTTCTCACCTTCTCTCCCGATGCCTTTGTCCTCATGTTTAGTTGAAAAGAGAGGAATGAACACATTTTGCTATAGGTACCAGTCTCTTATTACACTCTAGACTGAAGCCATATTTAGGTTGGTAACAGTCATGGAATGAATAACACGTGTGTGATCAGCCAAGTGAATCTTTTTTCTGTTTAAGCAATTTCCCAGATGTAATACACACAGGTTGTCTACCTTTCATCCTCTCCCTTCTGCCTGCCCTCCCCAACCCCCATCTCAGCTACTCTTCAAAATACTGTAAGGGTGGCCCCTGGCAGTCTGTGATGGGGCAAGTAACTCAAGCTGGACCAGGCAGTCTTCAGCCTCTCTTGTGCTAGTTGTAATTGTGACTTTAAACTCAGGAGCTCAGGGTAGCCATGTTTTCCTCCCATATGGGCTGGAAAATCAGAGAAAGCCAGTCAATATTGGCTGTAGGGTGTGGAGACCTGTGCAGCCTTTCAGTGAAGGAAGGATAGAGAGAGTGTGAGCATTTGGATTAAAACAAAAACATACTAGAATGAGAAAGTGAAGAATGAAGAGACACAAAAGAGAGGAGAGAGAGGGAGACAGAGACAGACAGACCGACAGATAGATAGGGTTGGTTACATTCCATCTTTGAATTTTGTGCCCTTTTACCTTCTGATTCCTCTATGTTTAAGATCACTACGATGGATTCTGTGACCTGAAATGAGTACTAATTTAAAAACCAGATCACTGGGAACAGTGGCTCTTGTCAGTCTCTTGTTTCTGGAGAGTGAAGACCAGAGAAAGGGGATCCAAGCCTCAACACTGTCATGGATGAGGGGAAAGGAATGTAATATCTTCTTTCAGGAGACATGCTTTCTCTCCATTTCCAGGCTCTGTGAAATACGTTGCAAGGTATATCTGTCTGCAACAGGACAGTCTGAACATTGCTTGCTATTCAGTGCTCACGAAAGGAAAGTATGAAGACTGAGGAGAGTCAAGATTATGTAATTTTTTCAAATTGAAGATTTCTGACAATCTTGAATCAACCAAGTTCATTGATACCATTTTTTCAAACAGCATTTGCTCACCTTGTGTCTCTGTGTCTCATTTTGAGGTTAAGCCCTGAGCCTTTGGAGTGGGAGCACTGACTCCAAGACCCTGGACTACCAGAGAACTAACTCTAGGGAGTATCACATATTGAGAACTCACACAAAGGAAACCACTTGAATACAAGACCCGGCATCACCCAACCACCAGGAGCACCCTGTACAGGAAGCCTCATCTAAACAACAAACAAAACAAAAATACAAACCCAGCAGACAGGATTACCACCTCACTCAGCCTTGCCCATCAGAGGGAAAACAAATAAACAAACAAACAAACAAAAACAACACAAATCGCACCCTATATGAAGCTTACACAAACCACTGGACCAGCCTTAGGAGGGCAGAAACCAAAAGGAAGAAAGAATTCAACCTTCAAGGCTGGCAAAAAGAGACCTCAAACACAATAAGTTAAAAAAAATAATGAAAAGGCAGAGAAATACTACACAAATGAAGGAACAAATTAAAAACACAGAAAGATCAAATAAATGAAGAGGGAATAGGCAAACTACCTGAAAACTAATTCAGAATAATGATAGTAAAGATGATCAAAAACCTTGAAAACAAAATGGAGAAAATGCAAGAATCAATTAACAAAGACCTAGAAGAATTAGAGAATAGACATACAGAGACAAACAACACAATTACTACAATTAAAAATACTCTAGAAGAGATCAATAGCAGAATATCTGAAGCTGAAGAGCGAATCAGTGAGCTGGAAGTTAAAATGATGGAAATAACTTCTGAAGAGCAGAATAAAGTATAAAGAATGGAAAGAACTGAGGATAGTCTCAGAGACCGATGGGACAATATCAAAGGCACCAACTTTCGAATTATATGGGTCCCAGAAGAAGAAGAGAGAAAGGAAGGGTATGAGAAAATTTTTGAAGAGATTATAGTTGAAAATTTCCCCAACATGGAAAAGGAAATAGTCAATCAAGTCCAAGAGGTGCAAAGAGTTCCATACAGGATAACCCAAGGAGAAACACACCAAGACACATATTAATCAAACTAACAAAGACTAAACACAAGGAAGGAATATTAAAAGCAGCAAGGGAGCCTGTCGGCTGGAACCACCATCTTCCAGTAATTTGCCAAAATGACCAACACAAAGGAAAAGAGGAGGGGCACCTGCTGCATGTTCTCTAGGCCTTTCAAAAACATGGAGTTGTTCCTTTGGCCACATCTATGCAAATCTACAAGAAGGGTGATATTGTAGATATCAAGGGCATGGGTACTGTTCAAAAAGGAATGCCCCACAAATGTTGCCATGGCAAAACTGGGAGAATCTACAATGTTACCCAGCATGCTGCTGGCATCACTGTAAACAAACAAGTTAATGGCAAGATTCTTGCCAAGAGAATTAATGTGCCTATTGAACATATTAAGCACTCTAAGAGCCTAGATAGCTTCCTGAAACATGGGAAGGAAAATGATCAGAAAAAGAAGGAAGCCAAAGAGAAAGGGATTTGGGTTCAGCTGAAGCACCAGCCTGCTCCACCCAGAGAACACACTTCATGAGGACCAGTGGAAAGGAACCTGAACTGTTGGAGCCCATTCCCTATGACTGTAGGGCCTGTTGGGTGTAAGAATAAAGACCTGGACTGTACAAATGTTTCTCTTAATTGAGTAGAGATGATGTGTCTAAATTCAGTGGGTGATGTGTTTTCAAATCTAGTGTTTCTTCTTCCTGAAAGATGTAAGATAGTTTGTTATTCAGTATGTTCCATTGGTTAATAAACTGCCAGATATTGCCAAAATAAAAAAAAATAAATTGCCAAAAAAACCAGCAAGGGAAAAGCAACAAGTAACATACAGGGAAACCCCATGCATTTAATAGCTGATGTTTCAGCAGAAACTCTGCAGGCCAGAAGGGAATGGAAGGATATATTTAAAGTACTGAAAGGGAAAAATCTACAACCAAGATTACTGTACCCAGCAAGGATCTCATTCAAAATTGATGGAGAGAGAAAAAGCTTTTCAGACAAGCAAAAGTTAAGAGAATTCAGTGCCACCAAACCAGCTTTACAACAAATGTTAAACAGACTTATATAGTCAAGAAATACAAGAGGAGAAAAACATCTACCAAATCAACCCCAAACAATTAAGAAAATGGCAATAGGGACATATATCAATAATTACTTTAAATGTAAGTGGATTAAATGCCCCAACCAAAAGACACAGACTGGCTGAATGGATACAAAAACAAGACCCATATATATGCTGTCTACAAGAAACCCACTTCAGACCTAAAGACACATATAAACTGAAAGTGAGAGGATGGAAAAATGTATTTCATGCAAATGGGAAGCAAAAGCTGGAGTAGCAATCCTCATATCAGACAAAACAGACCTTAAAATAAAAATTGCAAGAGATAAGGAAGGACACTATGTAATGATCGAGGATCAATCCAAGAGGAAGACGTAACAATTGTAAATATCTATGCACCCAACGTAGGAGCACCTCAATACATGACAAACACTAACAGACATAAAAGGAGAAATTGACAGGAACACAATAATAGCAGGAGACTTTAACACCCCACTCACACCAATGGACAGATCATCATAACAGAAAATTAATAAGGAAACACAAGTCTTAAATGATACATTAGATGAGATGACTCTCATTGATATCTTCAGGACATTCCATCCAAATGCAGAAGAATACACCTTCTCAAGTGCACATGGAACATTCTCCAGGATAGACCACATCTTGGGTCACAAATCAAACCTCAGTACATTTAAGAAAATTGAAATTGTATCAAGCATCTTCTCCGACCACAATGCCATGAGACTAGATATCAATTCCAAGAAAAAACTATAAGAAGCACAAACACATGGAGAGTAAACAATATATTTCTAAACAACCAACAGCTTACTGGAAAAATCAAAAGTGAAATCAAAAAATTTTTAGAAACAAATGACAATGAAAACATGACAACTCAAAATCTATGGAATGCAGCAAAAGCAGTTCTAAAGGAGAGTTTATAGCAATACAATCCTACCTCAAGAAACAAGAAAAACATTGAATAGACTACCTAACTTTTCCCCATAAAACAACTTAAAAAGAAGAACAAAAAAACCCCCAAAATTAGTAGAAGGGAAGAAATCATAAAGATCTGAGCAGAAATAAATGAAAAAGAAACAAAACAATAGTAAAGATTAATACAACTAAAAGCTGATTCTTTGAGAAGATAAACAAAATTGACAAACCTTTAGCCAGACTCATCAAGAAAAAAAGAAGAATCAAATCAACAAAATTAGAAATGAAAAAGGAGAGGTTACAACAGACAATGCAGAAATACAAAGGATTATAAAAGACTATTATGAACAACTACATGGCAATAAAATGGATAACCTGGAAGAAATGGACAGATTCTTAGAAAAGTTCAATCTTTAAAGACTGAACCAGGAAGAAACAGAAATTATAAACAACCCAATTACAAGCACTGAAATTGAACCTGTGGTCAAAAATCTCCCAAAAAACAAAACCCAAGGACCAGATGGCTTCACAGGAGAATTCTATCAAACATTTAGAGAGGGGTGAATGCCTATCCTTCTAAAACTCTTTCAAAAAATTGCAGAGGAAGAAACACTTCCAAACTCATTCTACGAGGCCACCATCACCTGATACCAAAATCAGACAAAGACAACACAAAAAAAGAAAACTACAGGCCAATATTACTGACGAACATAGATGCAAAAATCCTCAACAAAATTTTAGCTAACAGAATTCAGCAACACATCAAAAAGCTCATACACTATGATCAAGTTGGGTTTATTCCAGGAATGCAAGGATTCTTCAATATGCACAAATCAATCAATGTGGTACACCATATTAAAAAACTGAAAAATAAAAACCACACGATAATCTCAATAGATGCAGAAAAAACCTTTGACAAAATTCAGCATGATTTATGATTAAAACTCTTTAAAAAATGGGCCTATAAAGAACCTACCTCAACATAGTAAAGGCCATATATGATATGAAAAAACAAATGCAAAAAGGCAAAATGGTTGTCTGAGGAGGCCTTTCAAATAGCCATGAAAAGAAGAGAAGCAAACAGCAGAGGAGAAAAGGAAAGATATACCCATTTGAATGCAGAGTTCCAAAGAACAGCAAGGAGAGGTAAGAAAGCCTTCCTGAGCGATCAGTGCAAAGAAATAGAAGAAAATAATAGAATGGGAAAGGCTAGAGATCTTTTCAAGAAAATTAGGGATACCAAGGGAACGTTTCATGCAAAGATGGACACAATAAAGGACAGAAGTGGTATTGACCTAACAGAAGCAAAAGATATTAAGAAGAGGTGGCAAGAATACATGGAAGAACTATACAAAAAAAGATCTTCACAACCCAGATAATCACAATGATGTGATCACTCACCTACAGCCAGACATTCTGGAATGCAAAGTCAAGTGGGCCTTAGGAAGCATCACTATGAACAAAGCTAGTAGAGGTGATGGAATTCCAGTTGAGCTATTTCAAATCCTAAAAGATGATGCTGTGAAAGTGCTGCACTTAATATGCCAGCAAATTTGGAAAACTCAGTGGTGGCCACAGGGCAGGAAAATGTCAGTTTTCATTCCAATCCCAAAGAAAGGCAATGCCAAAGAGTGCTCAAACTACTGCACAATTGCACTCATTTCACATGCTAGCAAAGTAATGCTCAAAATTCTGCAAGTGAGGCTTCAACAGTACATGAACCAAGAACCAGATGTTCAAATTGGATTTCAAAAAAGCAGAGGAACCAGAAATCAAGTTGCCAACATCCACTGGATCATTGAAAAAGCAAGAAAATTCCAGAAAAAACATCTGCTTCATTGTCTATGCTAAAGCCTTTGACTGTGTGGATCAAAACAAACTGGAAAATTCTTAAAGAGATGAGAATACCAGAGCACATTACCTGCCTCCTGAGAAATCTGTATGCAGGTCAAGAAGCAACAGTTAGAACTGGACATGGAACAACAGACTGGTTCCAAATCAGGAAAGAGGTAAGTCAAGGCTATATAGTGTCACCCTGCTTATTTAACTTATATGCAGAGTACATCATGAGAAATGCTGGACTGGATGAAGCACAAGCTGGAATCAAGATTGCCAGCAGAAATATCAGTAACCTCAGATATGCAGATGATACCACCCTTATGGCAGAAAGCGAAGAACTAAAGAGCCTCTTGATGAGAGTGAAAGAGGAGAGTGAAAAAGTTGGCTTAAAATTCAACATTCAGAAAACTAAGATCATGGCACCTGGTCCCACCACTTCATGGCAAATAGATGGGAAAAAAATGGAAACAATAAGAGACTGTTTGGGGGGGCTCCAAAATCACTGTGGATGGTGACTGCGCCATGAAATTAAAAGATAATTGCTCCTTGGAAGAAAAGTTATGACCAACTTAGCACATTAAAAAGCAGAGACATTACTTTGGCAACAAAGGTCCCTCTAGTCAAAGCTATGTTTTTCCCAGTAGTCATGTATAAATATGAGAGTTGGACTATAAAGAAAGCTGAGAGCCAAAGAAATGATGCTTTTGAACTGTGGTGTTGGAGAAGACTCTTGAGAGTCCCTTGGATTGCTAGGAGATCCAACCAGCCCATCTTAAAGGAAATCAGTCCTGAATGTTCATTGGAAGGACTGATGCTGAATCTGAAACTTCAATACTTTGGCCACCTGATGTGAATAATTGATTCATTTGAAAACACCCTGATGCTGGGAAGGATTGAAGACGGGAGGAGAAGATGATGACAGAGGCTGAGATGTTTGGATGGCACCACCGATTCAATGACATGAGTTTGGGTAAGCTCCAGGAATTGGTGATGGATAGAGAAGCCTGGCATGCTGCAGTCCATGGGGTTTCAAAGGGCTGGACAAAACTGAGTGACTGAATTGAACTGATGATAAGCCTGCAGCAAACATTATTCTCAATGGAGAAAAACTGAAAGCATTCCCCCTAAGATTAGGAAGAAGACAAAGATGTCCACTTTCACCACTATTACTCAATATAATTCTGGAAGTTCTAGCTACTTCCAGAGAAGAAAAAGAAATAAAAGGAATCCAGATTGGGAGAAGAAGTAAAGCTCTCACTGTTTGCAGATGACATGATACTATACATAGAAAACCCTAAAGATAGTATCAGAAAATTACTAGAGCTAATCAGAAAATTTAGCAAAGTTGCAGGATACAAAATCAATACACAGAAATCACTTGCATTTCTATATACTAACAATGAAAAATCAGAAAGAGAAATTAAGGAATCAATCCCATTCACCATTGCAACAAAAAGAATTAAATATCTAGGAATAAACTTATCTAAGTAGACAAAATAACTGTACACAGAAAATTATAAGGTACTATTGAAAAAATGAAAGATGACATAAACAGATGGAGAGATATTCCATGTTCCTGGGTAGGAAGAATCAATATTGTGAAAATGACTATACTACCAAATGCAATCTACAGATTCAATGTGAACCCTATCAAATTAGCAATGGCATTTTTCACAGAACTAGAACAAAAAAATTTCACAATTCATATGAAAACACAAAAGACCCTGTATAGCCAAAGCAGTCTTGAGAAAGAAGAATGGGACTGGAGGAATCAACCTTCCTGACTTCAGATTATACTACAAAGCCACAGTCATCAATACAGTATGGCACTGGCACATGAACAGAAATATAGACCAATGGAACAAGATAGAAAGCCCAGAAATAAACCCCAGCACTTATGGATATCTTGTTTTTTGACAAAGGCAGCAAGAATATACAGTGGGGCAAAGACAACCTCTTCAATAAACGGTGCTGGGAAAACTGGATTGCTGCTGCTGCTGCTAAGTCGCTTCAGTCGTGTCCAACTCTGTGCAACCCCATAGACAGCAGCCCACCAGGCTCCACTGTCCCTGGGATTCTCCAGGCAAGAACACTGGAGTGGGTTGCCATTTCCTTCTCCAATGCATGAAAGTGAAAAGTGAAAGTGAAGTTGCTCAGTAAGTGTTGGACTCCTCGTGACCTCATGGACTGCACCCTACAAGGCTCCTCTGTCCATGGGATTTTCCCGGCAAGAGTACTGGAGTGGGGTGTCATTGCCTTCTCCGGGGAAAATTGGATAGCTCCATGTAAAAGAATGAAATTAGAACATTTCCTAACACCAAACACAAAGATAAACTCAAAGTGGATTAAAGACCTAAATGTAAGACCAGAAACTATAAAACTCTTAGAGGAAAACATAGGCAGAACACTTGATGACATAAATCAAAGCATGATTCTCTATGACCCACCTCCTAGAGTAATGGAAATAATAACAAAAGTAAACAAGTGGTACCTGATTAAACTTAAAAGCTTTTGCACAGCAAAGGAAACTATAAGCAAGGTGAAAACACAACCCTCAGAATGGGAGAAAATAATAGCAAATGAAACAACTTCCAAAGGATTAATTTCCAAAATATATAAGCAGCTCATACAACTCAATACCAGAAAATGAACAATGCAATCAAAAAATGGGAAAATACCTAAAGAAACATTTATCCAAAGAAGACATAGAAATGGCCAACAAACACATGAAAAAATGCTCAACATCAATCATTATTAGAGAAATGCAAATAAAAACTACAATGAGATATCACTTCATACCAGTCAGAATGGCCATCATCAAAAAGTCTACAAACAATAAATGCTGGAGAGGGTGTGGAGAAAAGGGAACGCTCTTGTACTGTTGGTGGGAATGTAAATTGATACAGCCACTATGGAAGATGGTATGAAGATTCCTTAAAAAACTAGGAATAAAATCCCCGTATGACCCAGCAATCCCACTCCTAGGCAAATACCCTAAGGAAACCAAAATTGAAAAAGACCCATGTATTCCATTGTTCATTGCAGCACTACTTACAGTAGTAGAGCATGGAAGCAATCTAGATGTCCATCGACAGGTGAACAGATAAAGAAGTTGTGGTACATATACACAATGGAATATTACTCAGCCATCAAAAGAAATGCCTTTGAATCAGTTCTAATGAGGTGGATGAACCTAGAACCTATTATACAGAGTGAAGTGAGTCAGAAAGATAAATTTCGTATTCTAATGCATATATATCGAATCTAGAAAAATTGTACTGAAGAATTTATTTACAGGGCACAATCGAGAAACAGATACAGAGAATAGACTTATGCATGTGGGGAGAGGGGAGGAGAGGGTGAGATGTATGGAAAGAGTAACATAGAAACTTACATTGCCATAATTAAAATAGATAGCCGTCAGGAATTTGCCGTATGGTTCAGGAAACTCGAACAGGGGCTCTGTATCAACCTAGAGGGGTGGGATGGGGAGTGAGATGAGAGGGAGTTTCAAAAGGGAGGAGATATATGTATACCTACGGCTGATTCATGTTGAGGTTTGACGGAAAACAGAAAAATTCTGTAAAGCAATTATCCTTCAATAAAAAAGTTAATTAAAAAAAACCCCAGATCACTAAAGTTGTTTTGAAAACTCCTGTGATTATCGCAGTTGAGCAGGGATTATGAGATGGCTATTTACTCACTGAGCCTTCCCAGGTGGTACTAGCGGTAAAGAACCTGTCTGCCAATGCAGGAGACATAAGAGATGAGGGTTCGATCCCTGGGTTGCGAAGATCCTCTGGAGGAAGGCACAGCAGCAATCCATTCCAGTGTTCTTGCCTGGGAAATCCCATGGACAGAGGAGCCTGGTGGGCTATAGTTCACAGGGTCCCAAAGAGTAAGACATGACTGAAGTGACCTACCAGGCACGCACATTTACTCACTAGGTAGATCTTGACCCTAGAACTCCTTAATGGCAAACAGAAGGAAATATGGTTTTCATTAAACTGTGTGAACTGCTACTACACATGACAGAAACTACCCAGGCATACCACTTCTCTCTCCCTCCTGGAGCTAGTTCTGGATTTGTTCTAGGAAAAAACTGTGGGTTTAATTTGAAGCCAGTTTATTTTCATTGGTTTTGCAGTTATTTTGTGGTGCTTTTAATATGACACAGTTTAGGGTTTCCCAAGGTGTGTATTGTAAAGCTTTAGTTCAGCCATGGAATAAAAGGAGGAGGGAAGTTCCATGGTCAGGTCATGGGGCTTTAGGTAAACCACTTTATAGTACACTGTGGAGCCTTTGCTCTGCTCATACACAGTGTGAATTTCTAAAAGGGAGAGAGCTGATGCTGCATTTCCTAAACTCACTTGCCCACAGCATGGAGCGTTTCACCGGACTAGCGTTTCACCGGACTAGCGTCTCCCAGGACACACCACAGGATAGGACAGCGGAGTGTGCACAGGGGCAGCTCTCACTGCTGCTCTGTGTAGGAGGGGACGTCTCCTGCCCAGTGCCTCTGGCACATAACGTTTCTCTTCAGTTGACAGGAAAATGACCTGACTGCCAGTGATTCTGCAGTACTCTTGAAGCTGTTAAGAGAACAGATTATTTTAAAGAGCTTCTCCTAAGAGAAAGGGAAAGCTTGGCATAGTGTGTATCTAGGTCAGGGGGTCCACAGACGAGAGATGTGTGGAGAGAATTCAGGTGCTCTCTAAACCTGGATAGGAATAGAAACCCATGTCTTCATTTTATCAACATCCGTCTGAAATTTAGCAATTCCTATAGTTATGAATGTGGCAACAGATCCCAGTAATATGCGCAGAACCTGTGACTTTGTCAGCAACAGAAATCATAGATTTATATGTCAAAGTTGCTGCAGGTTTCTCAGAATATTACTTGTGCTTCTTGCTAGTTTGAAATTATGGTATTTATGATGCCTATCAGTAGGTTGATCTTGTTATTTAATGTGTTACTAAAGAAGCACATAATCACCAAAGTGTGTGTGTGTGTGTGTGTGTGTGTGTGTGTTTTGGCCACATTGGTGTGTGTGTGTGTGTCTGTGTGTGTGTGTTTTGGCCACATTGGTGCAACATGTAGGGTCTTATTTCCCTGACCAATGATTGAACCCGAGCCCCCTACAATGGGATCACAGTGGCTTAACCACTGGACTACCAGGGAAGTCCCTACCAAAGTATTTTGATAATAACTTTACCTCTCAAGCACATCACCTGTCCCTTGGTAGGGCTTCATGAATATTGACTAATGTTACCACCAGCCCCATCACCACCATGTGACTAAGCTTTCATATTTGCTGTATTAAAATGTCTCATTTTACTTCCAACCTCAGAGTAGTAGGGCATGTAATACTGATCAAATCAGATCGAATTATTTGCCTTGCTGATTCTTTTGCACATGATATGTGCTAGAAAACTGCAGCACTTACAAGAAACTTTAACTTGTTTATAAATTCCTTTATGCATTCACCTGTCAAGTGTTTATCTGCCCTCTTCCTTGGTCTCTGCTCAGGTAATGTCGGTGTGGTTGGAGTGGAAGTAAAGTGGGGAGCAGTAAATGGAAAGAAGTCTTCATAATCTATTTGTCCAACCTTCATCTCTCCCTGTCCTGTCTCTATTAACTCCAGAAAATTCAAGGGAAATGTTGCCGTCAGTTTCTAGCACCGTACTCTGAGCCTCAGGGCACTGGGGAAGTTGAAAAACAACACACCTCTGTCTACAGTGTTTTTACAGGGTCACTTTCCAAGACTGTGGCACCCATGTTCTCAGGTTATCTGATATTTAAGTGCCTCTTTAAAATTTATTTTTGAAAAGTGGAGTATAATTGCTTTACCATGTTGTATTAGTCTCTGCTGTACAACAATGCAAATCAGCTGCAAGTATACATATATCCGCTCCCATCTGAGCCTTCCTCCCACCCCTCTCAGTCATCACAGACCACTGAGCTGAGCTCCCTGTGCTATAAGCAACTTCCCACTAGCTAGCTATGAGACACATGGTGG
Organism: Bison bison bison; assembly: GCF_000754665.1. Lineage (NCBI taxonomy): Eukaryota > Metazoa > Chordata > Mammalia > Artiodactyla > Bovidae > Bison > Bison bison. The sequence continues at coordinate 2,160,981 of NW_011494669.1, forward strand.
TATATATACGGCAGTGCTACTCTCCCAGTTTGTCCCGCCCTCTCCCCACTCTGCTCTGTCCATAAGTCTGTTCTCTACATCTGTGTCTCTATTCCTGCCCTGCAAATAGGTTCTTCAGTACCATTTTTCTAGATTCAATAAATATGTGTTAATATATGATACTTATTTTTCTCTTTCTGACTTCACTCAGTATGACAGACTCTGAATTCATTCACACCACTACAAAGGATCCAATTTTGTTCCTTTTTACAGCTGTGTAATATTCCATTGTCTATATGTACCACATCTTCTTTATCCATTTATCTGTCAATGGACGTTTGGGCCGCTTTCATATCCTGGCTATCGTAAACAGGGCTGCAATGAACACTGGGGTACATGTACATTTTTGAATTATGATTTTCTCAGGGTATATGCCCAGTAGTGAGATTGCTGAGTCATGTGGTAGTTTTATTTTTAGTTTTTTTAAGGAACCTGTACTGTTCTTCACAGTGGCTGTACCAATTTACATTCCCACCAATAACATTTATTGTTTGTAGATTTTCTGATGGCCATTCTGACTGGTGTGGGGTGATACTTCATTGTAGTTTCGATTTGCATTTCTCCAATAATGACTGATGTAAAGCATCTTTTCATGTGTTTGTTGGCTATCTGCAAGTCTTCTTTGGAGAAATGTCTATTTAAATCTTCTGCCCATTTTTGATATTTTTTATATTGAGCTGCACAAGCTGTTTGTTGGTTTGGAGATTAATCCTTTGTCAGTTGCTTCATTTGCACATATTTTGTCCCATTCTGAGAGTTGTCTTTTTGTCTTGTTTATGGGTTCCTTTGCTGTGCAAGAGCTTTTCAGTTTAATTGGAAATGCCTTTTGTCTAACCTTCTCTGGATTGTTTCAGACAGAAAGTGGAAGATTGGCCAGGTGAGAATGAGATCTCTAGCAGGTTAAATTGTGTCCCCTGAAAGGTATGTCTAGGTCCTGATCTCGTGCCTGTGAGTGCTACCTTATTTGGAAATAGGGTCCTTAAAGATGTAATTCAACTAAGAATCTTGAAATGAGAACATTCTAGACTTAGGGCCCTAAGTCCAATGATAATGTCCTTATAAGTGACAGAGAAGTGTCCTTATGAGTGACTCAGAGGCACACCAGGAAGAAGGCCATATGGAGACGGAGGCAGAGGTTGGAGTGTTGCAGCCACAAGACAGAGAAGTCCAGGAGCCCCTGGAAGCTGGAAGCGGTGAAGCAGGATTCTTTCCTAGAGTTTCTGGATGGAATGTGGCCCTGCGAACCCCTTTATTTTGGACTTCTGGCCTCCAGAGTTTTAAGAAAATAAACTTCTCTTATTTTAACCCACCATATCAGTGGCAATAATCAGGAAGCTAGTACATTTTCCTCTTCCACTGGATACGGTGTGGAGCACACCAGTGTTCAGCCAGTCCTGGGGTTTGAGTGACAGACATTGCTATGGTCTGAACGTTTAGGTCCTCCCCAAATTCCTATGTTGAAATCCTACTCCCCAGTATAGTGGTCTTTGGAGGTGGGGCCTTTGGGAAGTGACTGGGTCATGAGGTGAAGCGTTCATGGATGAGATCAGTGCCCTTGTATAAGAGGCTCCAGAGAGCACCTCCTGTCCTCCTGCCACATGAGGACACAATGAAAAGATGGTTGCCTACGAACCAGGAAGCAGGCTTTCACCAGACACCAAATCTACTGGCACCCAGATGATGGAATTTCCCAGCCTCCAGACTGTGAGAAATAAAGTATTGCTTATGAGCCACTTTGTTATAGCAGCCTGACTGGACTTAAGAAGAGACATTCTTTAGTAGCTTCAGGATATTTTCCATTGATTCAGAGTCCAGCCCCAATTGGTTTGAACTTCATTTACCTATTTCTCTCCAGCCACCCTCTCTCTCTTTTCTTCTACTTTCAGGATAGAATCAAAGGCACCAGAAGACCTAATAATTATTCCTGTCTCATTCAGAGTTGTCTCAAATGATCCCAGATCAACCAAGTGACTATACCTACCTGATCTGATACTGTACAAATAGTTCTTCCCTCCTCTTGTGAAGGTCAGCAGGCTGGAACTGATGAGAGACTGATGAGAGAAGGAGATGATTGAGGGAGGCCCCCTCTTTCTCTGGGCATTGCCCTCTGATCTCACTCCCAAGAACCTCTCTCCAGACTCTGTCCCCCTGCTCATAGGAGAGAGAGACTAGGAACTAACCTAAACACACATGAGCAGGGGAAGAAGGCTTTGCATGGAGGCAATGGTTACTGATGTGCCCTTGTATGGGGTGGTGCCCTTCCTGGGGCCATTTGCAAAAATGACTAGGAATGGACATGAACTTGGGCAAACTCTGGGAGATGGTGAGGGACAGGGAGGCCTGCTGTGCTGCAGTCCACAGGGTTGCAAAGAAAAGGACATGACTGGGCAACTGAACAACAGCAACTCTTGGGAAAGAGTTTTACCTTAAATTCTTAAGGTAATTTTAAATTTTACCTTAAACCAGGCTGGGCTTGGGCTTTGAAGGGAGCAGTGGATATCACCATGGCACATAGAGCAGGGAGGAAAAGCCCCATGGACACTCCATGGAGCTCCCAGACATATTTAGGAGAGAGGGCTAGATTCTGCAACTGTGCATGGAAAGGGAGCCAGAGAAATAGGAGTTGTTATCTGTCTCTTCTGTTTCTCTTATGGAGACCCTGGTTTTGACTCCAGACTGGAATGACCTGGGAAACACTGGTAACACTGCAATGTAATGCCAGTCACATCTGTTGAAAGCCGTCAAGGCTGGAGCACATTGAGAAACACTAAGTTCACTTTTAAAAGCCAATGAAAAGAAGTTATAAAACTTGTTGAAAGTTTTATAGTGAAATTGATCAATAAAGATAATTTATTTTGCATAGATGTGGATAATAAACTTGAATTACAAAATAAATTTCCAGGGTTAGAACCCAATAAGGGCATCATGGCTTCCCTGATAGCTCAGTTGGTAAAGAATCCACGTGCAATGCAGGAGACCCTGGTTCAATTCCTGGGTCAGGAAGATCCGCTAGAGAAGGGATAGACTACCTACTCCAGTATTCTGGCCTGGAGAATTCCATGGACTACGGTCCATGGGGTCTCAAAGAGTCGGACACGACTGAGCAACTTTCACTTACTCACTCAAGGGCATCGTATCCTTTCTTCTCTTCTCATCATAAACTTGCAGTTATATGGCCAAAAGCTACACCTGCAGCAAAAATGTAGCTTTGGTCCTGCCCCCTCCTCCTCTACTCCCTGGACCAGCTCAATGATGAAGATGTGTGATGCTTCAGGGGCCTTCTTGGTTCTCTGAGTGAGAGTATTGCTCCAGAAAAAATCTCTCTGTGGCCCTCCTCTCTCCTTTCTGTCTCTCTCAGCCACCTCAGGTGTTGAGTATCTGGGAACATCTCAGGCCTCCACTGACCCAGCAGCTGCTTCCAGAAGAGCAGCTGGGAATCCTGGGGATCAGAGACTCTCACTGGGTGACCTTCAGTTGTGAGGAAATGTTCTGGCTTTTCCATCAAGTGCTGTGGTTCTGAGCTACCATGGGCAAGGAGCTGTGCTAGGATGTCTGCAGGGCTTCACATAGCCCATTCTCACAAGTATTTAGGGAGAGAGAACACACACTGCAATTAGAAAAGGAAGAAGAAAGTGATCTCAGTGAGGCAGTAGTGAGTGGTGGCATGGAATGAGATCTTAATTCCCTGCCCAGGAAGTGAACCTGGGTAGCCAGGATGTACTCTTGCCTGTCAAATCCCATGGACGGAGTCTGGTAGGCTGCAGTCCATGGGGGTCGCTAGGAGTCAGACACGACTGAGTGACTTCACTTTCACTTTTCACTTTCATGCATTGGAGAAGGAAATGGCAACCCACTCCAGTGTTCTTGCCTGGAGAATCCCAGGGACGGGGGAGCCTGGTGGGCTGCTGTCTATGGGGTCGCACAGGGTCGGACATGACTGAAGCGACTTAGCAGCAGCAGCAGCCAGCATGAAAACTAGGAATCCTAGCCACCAGACCAACAAGGGCTAGAGGTTAGAAGCTAATTTTTCCTGGATCTTTGCCTCCAGTGAAAAATGCATTTATCACAGAGGCAGAAGCGGGACATGCAGGTACAGAGTTTATTATTAGAGACATAGCACAACCACAAGTGGGAGAGTGCATAGAGACACAGTTTGTTAAGTTGAGATAGAAGCAGGGCAGAGATGCACACCCAGAGAGAAAGGGTGTGGGCGTCCCCCCCAGTGAGGAAGAGCACTGTAAAGAGGCGGTTAAGTCATTTATATAGATCAGTTCTTCTGAGTCTTTGTCCTCCTTCAGGACAATTATCTGGTTTCTTTTCCACCGCTAGACCTACTCTGGGATGCTCCCCTGGATATTGACGTGAAGGCTTTTGGGAGGAACAAGACTCATTATGGCCTGGAGTTATCCCCTGACTTTTGATTCCGAGGAGGGTTTTTGTGCATGTGTAGTATCACCGTTATCTTTTACCCAGAGGTTTTGCCTCTCTTTGTCCTTGCCATGATTATTCCCTTGAGATGAACACAAGCGACAAAGACTGGCTATTTATCCTGTTTCTATTGTTACTTCCATTTCTGAGAGCAAACAGGGGGCTGGTTGTAAATTTCTCAACTGGAGCCCACCTATCTTTTGCCTCAGAAAATGGAAAGAGAAGGCTGGCTGATTGTGAATGTCCAACCTGGACCCTGTCAATCTCCTACCTCAAAAGCAATAGGACAGTGTCATGTAATGGCTAAGAGCCTGGGCTTTGAACTCACCAGTGGCCCTGGGATGAGTCTCGAGCTCCTTGGCACCTGGCTGTAAAGGAACTGGCCTCCTGTCCGGTCCCAGGTGCTGGTGGGGGACCTAGAAAACCTGGAGGAAAGCTCTTCAGGACAGCACAGGTCCCCAGAGGTGTGGGACAGAGGCATGAGCCCTTCACCCACCTGCGTCTGCTCCCGGTTTGCTGTAAGGATTACAAGAGTTCATGAAAAGCAGATAATTAGCACAGCTACTAGCACATAATAATCTCTCAAAAGAAGTGCTATTATTGTTTCAACAGCAAGAATTGCCAGACTCCTGAGGATAGAAGCAATTCCTGGAGGGATTCATGAGAGGGAAGAGATTTAGGCAGTAAGAGGCTTCTGGGGTGGGGGACTTGAGAGAAGATGACATCAGGTAGATGACCTTTTGAAAAGGTCATCAAAATACCACCTAGTGACTGGCCTTGGAACTATGGGGGCAACCTTTGTTAGCAGTCTGTGGCTTTGTTATTGATCAGTGTTCTTTGCCCTCCTTGATCAATAGAAATGGATAGGAGGCCAGACAAGAAATTCAGGCAAGGCTTTATCGGGGCCCCTGTTGCAATAGGGGGGAGTGATAACAAGTAACAGTTTCCTTGCTCACTCCCTGATGAGGGTGGAGAGTTGATTCCTTTTATGTGGGGAGGGGAGGGGTGGCTTAGGTGGTTTGCCCATCCCTTTGGTGGTGGTGTATGCAAGGGGCATGGACAGCACCCTGCTTTTGCTCCCAGCTCTTCAGAAGTGGCAGCTGGATGTTTGGTCTTTTGTATCTTACCGTTCATAATTTGCCCCAGCTGCGCATGCACACAGTTCTTTAGTCCCTTGTCATTTCTTTTTAGTCCCTTATAGCACAGGGAAGCCTGGCATGCTGTGGTCCATGGCGTCGCAAAGATCCCGACATGACTTGGCGACTGAACACCAACTACGTTTCTTTGCATTTTGTTGCTCAAGGAGACGTCTGTCCAGGTGCAAGCACTACAGCACAGGGCCCCAGGACCCGGCCTGGCTCAGCTTGAGCCCCACAGACCAGGCGAGCAGGTGTCTTCAGTGGTGGGCTGCTGGGGGAGGGCAGGGCCTGAGGAGAGCCAAGGCCCAGAGGCCAAACTTCAGGGGGTGTTGAGGGAACAGTGTGTAAACCCCACCCCTTCCCAGCTGGAGCAGAGGTTTAGTGTAAACTGTAAAATCGAAGAGTATCTCTGAGGCAGTGACAGGGAGGAGAAAGCTAAGGAGAGAAGATCAGATTTCCAGGAGGCTTAGAGCAGCCCCAGAGGGAAGTCATGAGCAGGGTGGTGTTGGCTTGTGTGAGGGGGTGGGGTGCCTCCCCAAAGCAGGATTCATGGGGGGAAATATCTCTCCCAGCCCCGCTGAAGTGTACCCTCCTCCCCAGCTAATTCCAGGCTGGCGTCACCTTCTACCGAGCGAAACAGTGGGACGGCCTGAGAGCTGCTGTTTACCTTAGCAAACAGCGGCGAGCCTATGCCAGTGAATCCTGAAAAGGATTAAGGCTGTAAATTAAAGTTTAGGAAACAAGAAATGAAACAAGACCTTTAAACTTGTAGCCCCAAATAGGCAAACTGCTCTGTTCAAGCAGTTCAGCTGCCGTGATGCTGGGCGACCAGCAAAACACTGAAAACGCCTCTTAAAACTAAGGTTGAGGAACCCACGATGTGACACTATCCTATTAGAAAAGGGGCTCCGCAGAGCGGCTCACTGCTCCTGCACCCTCCTGGCCGCCAGGGCTTCCCTCCTGGCTTCCTGTACACCCAGAATACAACGGCCTCTCCCTTTCCTGTCAGGAGGAACAAGCCCAGAAGGGTGAGGCTGAGAAAAGGTCATTCGTTAGCTTTGGAAGCAGGAAATTGGGTGACCTTGACTAGGGCGGCTTTCACAGGCCCGGGAGAGCAGAGGGTGCCGACGGGCTCCCCCACTAGGGGGCGTGCTTGGCCGACTCACCGGGGCCTCGGGAACAGGTCTGAAGTGGGGCAGGCCCTCTATCCTCCTCGTCCCCCGCCCACAGAGGCCTCCACACCCTCTTCACAAGTGAGTTCTTAAAACATCAATTTTATTTTGTGTTTCTTATTGCAAAAGGAATATACAGAAAATTTGGAAAAAAACCCAAAACAAAACAGAAGACCACAGAGGAAAAAAAATTGTCCACAATCCTCAAACTAAGGAATTCCTCTGTTAGCATTTTAGTGTATAATGAGTTGATTTTTTTTTTTTTTAATTAAGTGACAGCTGGCATCAGCATTTATCTTTGGGGTGAAATTCTTTTTTTTGAGAAAAATAAACTGGTACATTTTCTGGTTCAGCGTGGGAGGACAATTTGCAGGAAGGAGAGAGATGGCGTGTGGGTGTCCTCTACCAAGGAGATTCAGCGGAAGCTGTATGACCTGGCTTTCTTTTGTTTCTTTTTTTGCAGCAAATGCATTTGTTGCATTGTGTGACTGGATATTTTGGTGCTGTGCGGAGATATTAATTTCAAGTCTAGATCAATACAAGCAGCGTAAGCATGGAGTCTGGGAAGGAACTCGGGGGGCTATGAACACAGAGATTCAGGGTGAAGCTGCAGAAATCTGGGGGCAGGCGTTTGGACTTCCACAGTCTGTGGTGGACTAACAGGGGTGAGTCAGCTATACCCGGAAATTTGGGGAAGGAAAACATCCAGCTGGGTCATGTCATGCTAGAGATTTATCATTAGGATCAAAATTTATCATCAGGATCATATTTGCTTTTTTGATTGCAATGTGCCTGACATTAAACTTTTGATCGCTGAGTCGTCCACATCAAAGACATCCCTCTCCAACAGACACATTGCCAGCTACCCTAGATAAAAGAGCCAGACCTGGTCCACCATGAAGTTCCTTTTTTTTTTTTTCCAGAAAACTCTGGTTATGGTAGATAAACAACTGTTCATTTGACTGACCTCTTGTTTTCCCTTCCTGAGCTTTAATTCTGGATTTTATAATTTGTTTTTTTGAAGAGGGTACTGAATTTATTACTTATTTTTGTTAACTGCAGGGACATAGACAGAAATTCTTAACTTTCCCTATATTGCTGATAGAAATGTGACTGACTCAGGTTCGTGGACTCCTTAATCACTAGAAATTGGTAAGGGGCCAGAGGAGGAATTCAGGCAAGGCTTTATTGATATTCAGGTGCTCCTGTTTGTTCCCAAGGCGGGGAACAAGCTGGTACCTTAAATGAGCTGGGTGTTGAGGCCGGTGGGTGGGGTTGGAGGGGTGGTTTGGTGGTCTGCACACCCCCTTGGTGCTGCTGTGTTTACAGATTTTGTGGGGTACCCTGCTTTTGCACCTCAAGAGTGGCAGTTGGTTTGTGACTGTTTTGTGTCTTCTTGTTTGTAATTTGCCCCAACTGCTCACTTATGCAGTTATTTTTAGTCTCTTATAGTTTCTTTGTATTCTGTTGCTCAAGAAACGGAGGAGACATTTGTCCAGGTGCAAGCACTCTGGTAAAAATTTCCAGGTCCCAAGTCCCAGGTCCCAGCCTATCAGAAATAATGACAAAGTGCAAAAATACAAGATTCTGGACGAAGAGTAAGGTTCTTCTTGTTTTTACTCAAGCAAGTTGGGACTCTTGATTCACAGGGTCTTTTGGGAAAATTTATGCTTTATCTCTTTTTCTCTTAAATTTGTTTTTCTGTTGTAGGTTTTGTTTTGAGTACCTTTATTGTTTTCTTCTTTACGGTTTTTGAGATATGTTCTTATCTTTTTTAAAAATCATGTCCTTCTTTTTTACTAGCTATTTTTTTTATTTCAAATTTATTTTTTAATTGAAGGATAATTGTTTTACAGAATTGTGTTGGTTTCTGCCAAACATCAACATGAATGAGCCATCAGTATATATGTGGCCCCTCCCTCTTGAACATCCTCCCTCCCACCTGCCTCTCCATCCCACCCCTCTAGGTTATTACAGAGTCCCCGTTTGAGTTCCCTGAGTCATATAGAAAATTCCCATTGGCTATCTATTTACACATGGTAATGTAACTTTTCATGTTACTCTTACTAGCTATTTGGAATGTTTGTTTCAGTTGTCCTGGTTTTTGGATTTGCTCATTTAAGATGTATTTATCTCTATTATTGTAGCTATATCTCACAAGTCTTTAAATGTAATGTATCCTTTCTCATTCTGTTATTATTTAGAACATTTTTCTTTTCCCTCCAGCTTTATTGAGATATAATTGACATATACCTGTATGTGTCATATACAAGCTCACTGCATAGCTTTGGGGCCTAGGTCCCTAGTGTCTCAGATGGTAAAGAATCTGCCTGCAATGCAGGAGACCTGGGTTCAATCCTTGGATTGGGAATATTCCCCTGGAGAAGGGAATGGCTCCCCACTCCAGTATTCTTGCCTAGAGAATTCCATGGATGGAGAAGTCTGGTAAGTACAGTTCATGAGTTCACAAAGAGTTGGACATGACTAAGCAGCTACACACACACACACACACACACAGAGCATAAATTTAAGATGTACAGCATAGTGATTTGACTTCCATATGTCATGAAATGATTAGCACGATTAGTTTACTGAACATCCATAATCTCATATAGATACAAAAGAAAAAAAAAGAAAAAATTTGTTCTTTGTGATGAGAACTCATGCTTTAATCTTGTAACAACTTTCATGTATAGCATAGAGCCGTGTTAGTTATATTAATCATATTGTACATTGTATACCTAGTACCTATTTATCTTGTAACTGGAAGTGTGTATCTCTTAATTTCCCTCACTTATTTCACTTATACCTCTTCCCACTGGCAATCCCCTCTTTGTTCTCTGCATCTGTGACTCAATTTCTGTTTTGTTACGTTTGTTCATTTGTTTTGTTTTTGAGATTCCAGATATATGGGAAATCACACAGTATTGTCTTTCTCTGTCTGACTTGGTTCACTTAGTATAATAATCTCTAGGTCTGCCTGTGTTGCTGCAGATGGCATTATTTCGTTCTTTTTCATGGCTGAGTAATACTCCATTGTGTGTGTGTGTGTGTGTGTGTGTGTGTGTGTATGCTGCATCTTTATTCATTCATCTACCAATACACACTTAGATTGTTTCCATCCAGATCTTATATTTTACATTCATCAGTAAAGAGTGAAACCAGGAAGCAGGCATCCCACCCTTGACCCCAGTGAAGGGGGAACTCCAGATCCTTTTCCTATTTCTCTCTCTCTCTGTCTACCTGTGACCTCTCCATGTGGTCTCAGGTGTGCCGCATACTTTCCAAGACATGTAAGTAATAAGCCTTGATTTTTTTCAAAATTTCCTGATAGTTATTGCTGAGGATATCTTGCAATTACAGTAAGAACCGCAAGGGTCAGCCCAACTAAAATATTGACTCCATAAAGGAAATGTCTGCGAGGCTCAACACAAGTAGCACAGGCCCAGTTTAGTGTCCCCAGGCATTTCTAGTCAGTAGCATCACTATCGATAGGCTGAGACAATATTGTTATTATATATAACACAGTTTCTATCTTGTTATACTTTTTCTTATTTTATACTCTTTGAGTATTTTCCCTGCCCATTAAAAAAAATATATATATATGCATGTGTGTGTTCACACAGGTATATATGTATACACACAACATATACACATGTGTGTAAATACATGTACGAGACTTAAAATGTTTAAAAACTGCAATATTCTATCATTCGGATGAAATTCTGATGCCTAAATTTGGATGTTGAGTGTATTTGTATGGCAGTGAGTATTAAAGAAGATTTTGAAGTATTAAGGAAGACCTGATTTTGAGGTCAGGGGTTGAACATTCACTTCTGAAATATCTTTCACAGCTCTGGCCTTTCCTTCCCCAAAAGACCCCCCAGAAGCACCCAGGTACAGTGGTGACCATTCTTGCATTGTGCTGCTGCTGGGCTCAGTCGCTTCAGCATGGCTGACTCTTTGCAACCCCATGGACTGTAACCCTCCAGGCTCCTTTGTCCCTGGGATTTTCCAGGCAAGAATACTGGAGTGGGTTGCCATTTCTATCGCCAATTCTTACATCACACTGGGCTATTTTGGTTGTGTGTTTCTACTTCCTCTACTATAGCAGGAACTCCCTGATCTTAGGACACCTCATGTTTCACATTTGCAACACAGCGTCAGGCATAGTGTGTAGGTTCAGGACACGTTTGAAATAAACACGAGTATTGAGTCATTGAGCAGATCCCCCTCCCACCCCAAGTCATGGACAGAGGCTCACTCCGTCAAGCTGCTCCCATTCTGATGAAGTGGCATTCTAAACTGACAGTTAAGTCTGCTCCCCACAGACTGCTCCTCCCCAGATGAGCCCTGGGGAGGCGAGCTTTCATGATTCTTGCATCCTAACTGGACTTATATAGATTCTTTTAATGTGTGACACCCAGTGGTTTTTTTTAAGGAGTATTTTGTATTGTCGTTGTTCTGCTTTCTGAATCTGAAAGTGAGTGGTGGAGGAGATGGGGAAAGAGGAGACAGACTGAGGTTGTTTGCTGACATGCCTTGATTTTCAGTTATTATTTTGACTTTGGGTAGGTAAGCATTAAAGACTGAATCTGAGTTCTGAAAGAATTTACAACCTCTAGAGGAAAAATATGAGAACCAAACCCATGTCTTGCTATTTTGAATTTGAATGGTTGAAAGGATTCCCATGCATACAATTTCACCCAGTTTGTGATTTTGTCATCTTTATTGTTTTTATGCTGATATCTGAAGCTGACTGAAAGATAGTCTTTTTATTGGCATCAGATAAGAGAATCATCTTCCAGAACCAACACATCCTTTGTGTGGGAAGTGTTTCCTTTGCTTTTCTCCCCCTACTAGTTTCTGTTTAGAAAAACTGAGTCTTGGTGCGTGTGTCAGGCAGGTCTGTTTCAGAGGCGAGTAGAATAGATGGAGTGGCTGGTGTGATTCCTTTTTCTCTTCCTATACCACTTGTTGAAGATAATGCAATACATATACTGAGCTCAGAGAAAGAGGAAACTATAGGTGTTTTTCAGATATTCCACTTGAAGAGTTGGCCTTCTCCATTTTTTCCCCCTCTCTTTCACCTTCTTACTGCTGCTGCTAAGTCACTTCAGTCATGTCCTACTCTCTGCGACCCCATAGATGGCAGCTCACCAGGCTCCTCTGTCCCTGGGATTCTCCAGGCAAGAATACTGGAGTGGGTTGCCATTTCCTTCTCCAGTGCATGCAAGTGAAAAGTGAAAGTGAAGTCGCTCAGTCGTGTCTGACTCTTAGCGTCGTGTCTGACTCTTAGCGACCCCATGGACTGCAGCCTACCAGGCTCCTCCATCCGTGGGATTTTCCAGGAAAGAGTACTGGAGTGGGGTGCCATGGCCTTCTTCTTACTACTGTTACAGAATTTCAATGAGTTAAGATACTTAAGACTAAATCAACTGCATGGCTGCTATACTCTGAAAAATGAAAAAGGAAGCTAACCTTAAGAATAGAGGAATAAATGATGTTTTCAGTAAAAACACATGCTTTTCAGAGTGCATGGAATCTTAAGAGTCTAGAATCTAAAATCACTAGAAGAGTCTGTGGATGTGACATAGCTAAGCATCTGGGGAATCAGTACTGATGCTCCTTATACTGACCATGGCAGACATCATTAGCTGATCGCAGTATGTCCCACTATGCAGAGACAGGGCCTCAGAACACCTCTCAGCAAACCATACTGGTTCTTCTCTATTAATTCATGGGTGTTGATACTCAAGATGAAAGCTCTTGTCTAGTGTGACTTAGACATACTATCCACTGTATGAAGGGAGTTTCTCTTATAATGTTTTGGATGCATGATTCAGGGCTTTCTGTTTCCAATTATCTCTGTAGCCCCTAACAGTTATATGTACCACAAAGTTCAGACAAATGAAATGATCTCTGGTTCCCAAATAAAGCCTTGGTTGTTCTTCTATAATTTTGTATATCTCCAGCATTGTTACCACGCTAATAACATTCCACCATCCTTCCAAGATCCAAGAACTGCCATTGCAGTCAAGGCTTCTAACCATTTGTGCCTCACAGAATTTTATGATTACTTTTTTATTTTATTTTTTTGACCACACTACATGGCCTGTGAGATCTTAGTTCCTCAGCTAGGAGTTGAATGTGTGCCCCTTGCAATGGAAGCAGAGTCTTAACCACAGGACCACCAGGGAGGTCCAATGATTACTTCTTTAAATCCTCATAGCACTCTGCACCTTATAATAAACTCTAGTAGGTGCTTTGTCTCTAAGACTGTTTAGAAATTTTAAACTGGTTTAAAATTCTCTCTTGGCCAACATTTTTTGGGTTTAAGAACTTCTGGATGAAATGTAAAAAGACTCAGATAATCTTTCTAATGTTTGGCTTACTCAGTGCCAAAGTAGTCTGAAATTTTTTCCTTTTCCTAGATTTAATTGATTGAAAGTTTGATGTTTTTCTTTCCAGTGTGAAATCACTTATTCTTGTGTATCAAGAATAAGTCAAATCTGTATCTTAGCAACTATTTTTGAGGCACTTTTCAGTAGCATATGTTTTTTATGCAAAAGTAGATAACTGTATCTTTCCCAGAGCATAACAAATATTATAGACAGCTATGGGATCACTAGCCTGATGACCACAAATTTTATGGTAGAAACTCACTGACATCTCTATCATTTTATTATTTATGATAAGATAGGTGTGAGAATAACACAAGTCTCTCCTAAGGGTACACTGAAAAATCCAACTTAATTTTTTGGTAATCTCAGCCTTGGAAGTCTCCTGTAAAAATACGGCCTTACATTACAAAGGAGTTTCCACGTACGCAGATCTGTGACATAAAATACATTCTGAAGAATAATGACTCCTCTGAGTTCAAACAGAACTTAATGAATCTACGTTGTATGTGTCATGTAAACACAGGCTGCCCTAAATCAATATGTCTGATTATTCCTATTAGTCCTAAACCATAGTTTCTTCCATTTTTTCTTTAGATTTAATGTAAATCTCTCCCTCTTCACACTGTCATTTCCTGTTTTCTGTCCTCCGTGGAATGGACTCGTGGCCAGTTACCATTGTTTGTATGATATTCTTTCATTGCTTGAAAATTTATCATCACCTTCTCTTCTAGCTGAAATATTCTTTATTCTTTTAACTTTTCCTCAGAAGGTGTGCTTAACCCCTTCTACATTTTTTAATAATTGCTTTTCTGGAGACCTCTCTGAGTTCACTAGGTGCTGTTCAATTCCTAATTGAACAGAGTAGTTTAATAAAGGTTGTTCACCATTGCTCCAAGGCAGACGACGGGGTGATACTGCCTGAGAAAGTACTTTGTGGGCTCCAGAGCAGCACCCAGATGGGGGAGATGGTTATTACTTGCTTGTTTGTACATCTAGAGCCAGGTCCTCATTTCTAGAAGTAAGGTTTAAAAATTTCTTCACTTGTTTAGTCACTCATTCATTTATCCAATAATAATCTTTCTAGCAAATGCTGTTAGACAAGTATTAGAAATTGGGCAAAATCCGTCTCAAGAGTCTTTACCTCTCGGTGCCTATGTGACAGTTAAACTTGCTTTTCCAGTTTTTTAAAAAATTGAAGTATAACTGATTTACAATGTTGTGTTAGTTTAGGTATACAGCAAAGTGATTCATATATATATGTTATATATATATTCTTTTTCAGATGATTTTTAATTATAGGTTATTACAAGATATTGAGTATAGTTCTCTGTGCTATATAAAGGCCCTTTTTGGTTATCTATTTTATATATAGTGGTATGTATCTGTTCACTCTTGCCATCTCCTGTTTGACCACTTCCAATTTGCCTTGATTCATGGACCTAACATTCCAGGTTCCTATGCAATATGGCTCTTTACAACATCGGACTTTACTTCCATCACCTGTCACATCCACAACTGCGTGTTGTTTTTGCTTTGGCTCTGTCTCTTCATTCTTTCTGGAATTATTTCTCCACTGATCTCTAGTAGCATATTGGGCACCTACCAACCTGGGAAGTTCATCGTTCAGTGTCCTATCTTTTTGCCTTTTCATACTGTTCATGGGGTTCTCAAGGCAAGAATACTGACGTAGTTTTCCATTCCCTTCTCCAGTGGACCACATTTTGTCAGAACTTTCCACCATGAGCTGTCCATCATGGTGATGACCATTATATCTACTACTGTGGGCAAGAATCCCTTAGAAGAAATGGAGTAGCCATCATAGTCAACAAAAGACTCCAGAATACAGTACTTGGATGCAATCTCAAAAATGACAGAATGATATCTCTTCTTTTCCAAGGCAAACCATTCAATATTACTGTAATCCAAGTCTATGCCCAGACCAGTAATGCTGAAGAAGCTGAGGTTGAATTGTTCTATGAAGACCTACAAGACCTTTTAGAACTAATACCCCAAAAATATGTCCTTTTCATTATAGGGGACTGGAATACAAAAGTAGGTAGTCAATAAACACCTGGAGTAACAGGCAAATTTGGCCTTACAGTACAGATAGAACAGGGCAAAGGCTAATAGAGTTTTGCCAAGAGAACGCATGGGTCATAGCAAACACCCTCTTCCAACAACACAAGAGAAGACTCTACACATGGACATCACCAGATGGTCAACACTGAAATCAGATTGATTATATTCTTTGCAGCCAAAGATGGAGAAGCTCTATACAGTCAGCAAAAATGAGACTGGGAGCTGACTGTGGCTCAGATCATGAGCTCCTTATTGCCAAATTCAGACTTAAATTGAAGAAAGTAGGGAAAACCACTAGACCATTCAGGTATGACCTAAATCAAATCCCTTATGATTATATAGTGGAAGTGAGAAATAGATTTAAGGGTCTAGATCTGATAGAGTGCCTGAAGAACTATGGACAGAGGTTCATGACACTGTACAGGAGACAGGGATCAAGACCATCCCCATGGAAAAGAAATGCAAAAAAGCAAAATGGCTGTCTGGGGAGGCCTTACAAATAGCTGTGAAAAGAAGAGAAGTGAAAAGTAAGGAGAAAAGGAAAGATATACCCATTTTAGTGCAGAGTTCCAAAGAATAGCAAGAAGAGATAATAAAGCCTTCCTCGGCAATCAATGCAAAGAAATAGAGGAAAACAATAGAATGAGAAAGACTAGAGATCTCTTCAAGAGAATTAGAGATACCAGGGGAACATTTCATGCAAAGATGGGTACAACAAAGGACAGAAATGGTATGGACCT
>NW_011494669.1:2177081-2177312 GCF_000754665.1 Bison bison bison
CATTCAGGTATGACCTAAATCAAATCCCTTATGATTATATAGTGGAAGTGAGAAATAGATTTAAGGGTCTAGATCTGATAGAGTGCCTGAAGAACTATGGACAGAGGTTCATGACACTGTACGGGAGACAGGGATCAAGACCATCCCCATGGAAAAGAAATGCAAAAAAGCAAAATGGCTGTCTGGGGAGGCCTTACAAATAGCTGTGAAAAGAAGAGAAGTGAAAAGGAA
>NW_011494669.1:2177511-2178322 GCF_000754665.1 Bison bison bison
AAAGATATACCCATTTTAGTGCAGAGTTCCAAAGAATAGCAAGAAGAGATAATAAAGCCTTCCTACGGCAATCAATGCAAAGAAATAGAGGAAAACAATAGAATGAGAAAGACTAGAGATCTCTTCAAGAGAATTAGAGATACCAGGGGAACATTTCATGCAAAGATGGGTACAACAAAGGACAGAAATGGTATGGACCTAACAGAAGCAGAAGATATTAAGAAGAGATGGCAAGAATACACAGAAGAACTGTACAAAAAAGATCTTCACGACCCAGATAATCACGATGGTGTGATCACTGACCTAGAGCCAGACATCCTGGAATGTGAAGTCAGGTGGGCCTTGAAGCATCACTACAGACAAAGCTAGTAGAGGTGATAGAATTCCCATTGAGCTATTTAAAATCCAAAAGATGATGCTGTGAAAGTGCTGCACTCAATATGCCAGCAAATTCGAAAAACTCAGCAGTGACCACAGGACTGGAAAAGGTCAGTTTTCATTCCAATCCCAAAGAAAGGCAATGCCAAATAATGCTCAAACTACCACGCAATTGCACTCATCTCACACGCTAGTAAAGTAATGCTTAAAATTCTCCAAGTCAGGCTTCAACAATATGTGAACCATGAACTTCCAGATGTTCAAGCTAGTTTTAGAAAAGGCAGAGGAATCAGAGATTAAATTGTCAACATCCGCTGGATCATCAAAAAAGCAAGAGAGTTCCAGAAAAACATTTATTTTTGCTTTATTGACTATGCCAAAGCCTTTGACTGTGTGGATCACAATAAACTGTGGAAAATTCTGAAAGAGATGG
>NW_011494669.1:2178501-2181963 GCF_000754665.1 Bison bison bison
TTTTGGGGGCTCCAAAATCACTGCAAATGGTGACTGCAGCCATGAAATTAAAAGATGCTTACTCCTTGGCAGGAAAGTTATGACCAACCTAGACAGCATAAAAAGCAGAGACATTACTTGGTCAACAAAGGTCCATCCAGTCAAGGCTATGGTTTTTCCAGTAGTCATGTATGGATGTGAGAGTTGGACTGTAAAGAAAGCTGAGCACTGAAGAATTGATGCTTTTGAATTGTGGTGTTGGAGAAGACACTTGAGAGTCCCTGAACCACCAGGAGATCCAACCAGTCCATTCTAAAGGAGATCAGTCCTGGGTGTTCATTGGAAGGACTGATGCTGAAGCTGAAACTCCAATACTTTGGCCACCTGCTACAAAGGGCTGACTCATTTGAAAACTCCCTGATGCTGGGACAGATTGAAGGCAGGAGGAGAAGGGGATGACAGAGGCTGAGATGGTTGGATGGCATCACTGACTCAATGGACATGAGTTTGGGTAAACTTCGGATTTTGTGATGGATGGGGAGGCCTGGCGTGCTGCAGTCCATGGGGTCACACACACTCACATCAAACAAACCAACAGAGAGGGCCTAGCATCAACAAAGAATATGAAGGTGTGGAAAAACTGTATTATATGGACCCAATTGCACGGCCCTTTGGGTTCATATTTCTGGAGCATCAGGTGTAACGAGAAGATGACCAGAGAGGTGAATTGAGGCCCCAGAATGAGTGATGTCATGCAGCCACTCATGTTGGCCACAACAAACGTTTTCTGTAAAGGACAAGATAGAACATTTTGTAGACCATTGTAGACAACGTATAGACTCTGTTCCATTTTATCCTTTTCCTCTTTCCCTTTTCAAGCCCTTTAATTTAAAAGTATAAAAACTATTCTTAGCCCATAATCATATCATAAGTTGCTCAGTCGTGTCCGACTGTTTGCAACCCCATGAACTATAACCTACCAAGCTCCTCCGTCCATGGGATTTTCCAGGCAAGAACACTGGAGTGGGTTGCCATTTCCTTCTCCAGTGCATGAAAGTAAAAAGTGAACGTGAAGTCGCTCAGTTGTGTCCGAATCTCAGCAACCCCATGGACTGCAGCCTACCAGGCTCCTCCATCCATGGATTTTCCAGGCAAGAGTACTGGAGTGGGGTGCCATTGCCTTCTCTGATTCCTAGCCCAAGGGTTGTGCAAAAAACAGTTGGCTAAATTTGGCCTGCATTCTGTAGTTTGCTATACTAAGTCCCTCCCTTGGGTGTATAAAGAATTTCCTCCAACTAAAGCCACTATGCAGGGCAACCAGAGAGACTTGGAACATACTGATAAGGAGAGGGACTAATTCGCCCTCGGGGAGTCTCTCAGAGGCAGTGGCATCTGAGTTGTGTTTGGAAGAATAACTAACAGTTCACAAGGAGAAAAGCAAGTTGCAGGGGAGCGATGTTCCCACTGAGTTGGACTCTGCCATTTGAAGATCATAAGCTATGGGGTAAGGCTTTGTTGGATCTGAGTTTCTTCATCTTTAGGGTGGGTCTTATAATACCTACCCTTCTAATCTGGAAAGAAATGCAGTGCAGGTGAAATAGTACCATCACCACCACCAACAAAAAGTCCTCTAAACCTTGCTTAAAAGAGCTTAAAGTGCCTGAAAAATGTGGCTGTTATCTCAGACCCTTCATCTTGCCTGAGCCAAGATGACTCATGCCACTCATGTGTGCACAGTAATTGCTGAGATTATTGGGTTTATGCTGGAGTGTTTGGAGCCAACCACTCTTCTCTCAAGAGAGAACAGAATGAGTCAGGAACAGACTTTGGCATCTTCTTGTTGTTTTTTATGTGAGCCATTTGCATCCTGTTCTGAGGCTAAATTTGTTACAGCTCCTTGCTTCTTAAAAGTGCAAGTCATCAGGGGTGGGAGGAGGGGAAATGGGAGGAAGGTGGTCAAAAAGCTCCCAGTTATAAGTAAAGTAAGTACTAGGGATGTAGCAGACATGATGATTGGAATTTACATTATTGTGTGTGACATACATGCAGGCTGTTAAGAGACTGGTTCTAAGACTTCTCATCACAAGGAAAGTAATTATTCCTTTTTTTGCTTTCTCTCTTTATTGTACCTGTACAAGATGATGGATGTTAACTAAACTTTTTATGGTAATCATTTCACAATAGTTTATGCAGTTTAGTTCATTATGCTGTGAACCTTAAACTTACAGTAATGTATGTCAATTATTTCTGAATAAAACTAGAAAAAAAAAAGTACAAGTCAGAAGACTTTTTGGTGTTTTCTGAGGGGCAGTATCAGGATCTCCCCAGCTATTAACTTTTTCTATCATTCCACAATGCCTGATGTTCCAACAGAACGGATCCAAGTACTTCTTTAGAAAGGAAATAGCATTTTGGACAACCGGGGGTGAGTCAGACATCATGTGTGCTAAGTCACCTCGGTTGTGTCCGACTCTGTGACCCCATGGATTGTAGCCCACCAGGTTTCTCTGTCCATGGGATTCTCCAGACAAGAATACTGGAATGGGTTTCCATTTCCTACTCTAGGGAGGACACCTTAAACTAGGTATTAGCCAGAGAGATCATTTTCATGCACCAGATTCCAAGAAATGCTGATGTAGAGACATGGGACTCTAGGAAGATGACTTGGGTCCAAATTCTTTGTGCTGATTATTTAGCCTTTCTGCTTCTCTGCTTGCTTATCCAGGACATGAGATGATGCCCCTACTAGTAGTCGCCATTAAGATGGAATGCACAAGCATATGTCGGGAACACAGAGCAGTGGCTGACAGACAGTGACAGATGTTAGCTGTTATTATTTCTAGTTAAGGTCAAGTTGAAACAAGGATAGTTTTGTAACTGGAGCTAGGAGTGTGGAGAGGGGAAAACTGCTGTTGTTCAATTGCTAAGTTGTGTCTGACTCTTTGGGACCCCATGGATTGCAGCACGCCAGGCTCCTCTGTCCTCTAGTATCTCCTGAAGTTTGCTCAAATTCATGTCCATTGAATTGGTGATGCCATCCCACCATCTCATCCTCTGCTGCTCCTTTTGCCTTCAATCTTTCCCAGCATCCAGGTCTTTTCCAATGAGTTGGCCCTTTGCATCAGGTGGTTGAAGTATTGTAGATTCAACATCAGCATCAGTCCTCCCAAAGAATATTCAGGGTTGATTTCCTTTAGGATTGACTGGTTTGATGTCCTTGCAGTCCAAGGGACTCTTAAGAGTCTTCTCCAGCACCACATTTCAAAAGCCGCAATTCAAAAAATCAGTTCTTTATCATGGTGTATGATCTTTTTAATGTGTTGTTGGATTCTGATTGCTAGAATTTTGTTAAGGATTTTTGCATCTATGTTCATCAGTGATATTGGCCTGTAGTTTTCTTTTTTTGTGGGATCTTTGTCAGGTTTTGGTATTAGGGTGATGGTGGCCTCATAGAATGAGTTTGGAAGTTTACCTTCCTCTGCA
>NW_011494669.1:2183023-2184855 GCF_000754665.1 Bison bison bison
CAGGTATTAAAGTCTCCCACTATTATTGTGTTATTGTTAATTTCTCCTTTCATACTTGTTAGCATTTGTCTTACGTACTGTGGTGCTCCCGTGTTGGGTGCATATATATTTATAATTGTTATATCTTCTTCTTGGATTGATCCTTTGATCATTATGTAGTGACCTTCTTTGTCTCTTTTCACAGCCTTTGTTTTAAAGTCTATTTTATCTGATATGAGTATTGCTACTCCTGCTTTCTTTTGGTCCCTATTTGCATGGAAAATCTTTTTCCAGCCCTTCACTTTCAGTCTGTATGTGTCCCCTGTTTTGAGGTGGGTCTCCTGTAGACAACATATGTAGGGGTCTTATTTTTGTCTTTGTCTTTTGGTTGGGGGTTGGGGCATTCAACCCATTTACGTTTAAGGTAATTACTGATAAGTATGATCCTGTTGCCATTTACTTTATTGTTTTGGGTTCGAGTTTATACACCGTTTTTGTGTTTCCTGTCTAGAGAATATCCTTTAGTATTTGTTGGAGAGCTGGTTTGGTGGTGCAGAATTCTCTCAGCTTTTGCTTGTCTGAAAAGCTTTTGATTTCTCCTTCATACTTGAATGAGATCCTTGCTGGGTACAGTAATCTGGGCTGTAGGTTATTTTCTTTCATCATTTTAAGTATGTCTTGCCATTCCCTCCTGGCTTGAAGAGTTTCTATTGAAAGATCAGCTGTTATCCTTATGGGAATTCCCTTGTGTGTTATTTGTTGTTTTTCCCTTGCTGCTTTTAATATTTGTTCTTTGTGTTTGATCTTTGTTAATTTGATTAATATGTGTCTTGGGGTGTTTCTCCTTGGGTTTATCCTGTTTGGTACTCTCTGGGTTTCTTGGACTTGGGTGATTATTTCCTTCCCCATTTTAGGGAAGTTTTCCACTATTATCTCCTCAAGTATTTTCTCATGGTCTTTCTTTTTGTCTTCTTCTTCTGGAACCCCTATGATTCGAATGTTGTAGCGTTTAATATTGTCCTGGAGGTCTCTGAGATTGTCCTCATTTCTTTTAATTCGTTTTTCTTTTATCCTCTCTGATTCATTTATTTCTACCATTCTATCTTCTAATTCACTAATCCTATCTTCTGCCTCTGTTATTCTACTATTTGTTGCCTCCAGAGTGTTTTTAATTTCATTTATTGCATTATTCATTATATATTGACTCTTTTTTATTTCTTCTAGGTCCTTGTTAAACCTTTCTTGCATCTTCTCAATCCTTGTCTCCAGGCTATTTATCTGTGATTCCATGTAAGTCTACAAATAATAAGTGCTGGAAAGGGTGTGGAGAAAAGGGAACTCTCTTACACTGTTGGTGGGAATGCAAACTAGTACAGCCACTATGGAGAACAGTGTGGAGATTCCTTAAAAAAACTGGGAAATAGAACTGCCTTATGATCCAGCAATCCCACTGCTGGGCATACACACTGAGGAAACCAGAAGGGAAAGAGGCACGTGTACCCCACTGTTCATCGCAGCACTGTTTATAATAGCCAGGACATGGAAGCAACCTAGATGCCCATCAGCAGATGAATGGATAAGAAAGCTGTGGTACATATACACAATGGAGTATTACTCAGCCATTAAAAAGAATACATTTGAATCAGTTCTAATGAGATGGATGAAACTGGAACCTATTATACAGAGTGAAGTAAGCCAGAAAGAAAAACACCAATACAGTATACTAATGCATATATATGGAATTTAGAAAGATGGTAACAATAATCCTTTTCCTATTTGGAACCAGCCTGTTGTTCCATGTCCAGTTCTAACTGTTGCTTCCTGACCTGCATACAGATTTCTCAAGAGGCAGG
>NW_011494669.1:2184955-2187749 GCF_000754665.1 Bison bison bison
TGCAAACTAGTACAGCCACTATGGAGAACAGTGTGGAGATTCCTTAAAAAACTGGAAATAGAACTGCCTTATGATCCAGCAATCCCACTGCTGGGCATACACACTGAGGAAACCAGAATTGAAAGAGACACGTGTACCCCAATGTTCATCGCAGCACTGTTTATAATAGCCAGGACATGGAAGCAACCTAGATGTCCATCAGCAGATGAATGGATAAGAAAGCTGTGGCACATATACACAATGGAGTATTACTCAGCCATTAAAAAGAATACATTTGAATCAGTTCTAATGAGGTGGATGAAACTGGAGCCTATTATACAGAGTGAAATAAGCCAGAAGGAAAAACATAAATACAGTATACTAACGCATATATATGGAATTTAGAAAGATGGTAACAATAACCTGGTGTATGAGACAGCAAAAGAGACACTGATGTATAGAACAGTCTTATGGACTCTGTGGGAGAGGGAGAGGGTGGGAAGATTTGGGAGAGTGACATTGAAACATGTAGAATATCATGTAAGAAACGAGTTGCCAGTCCAGGTTCGATGCGCGATACTGGATGCTTGGGGCTGGTGCACTGGGACGACCCAGCGGGATGATGTGGGGAGGGAGGAGGGAGGAGGGTTCAGGATGGGAAACACATGTATACCTGTGGCGGATTCATTTTGATATTTGGCAAAACTAATACAATTATGTAAAGTTTAAAAATAAAATAAAATTTAAAAAAAAAATCAAAAAAAAAATCAGTTCTTTGGTACCCAGCCTTCTTTATGGGGAAAGCTGCCGTGTGTGCATGCTCAGTTGTGTCTGACTCTGTGACCTTATGGACTGTAGCCTGCCAGGCTCCTCTGTCCATAGGATTCTCCAGGCTTCCTGGATTGGGTTGCCACTTCCTCCTCCAGGAAAAAGCTGAGATAAGACTAAATATAAGCATCATCTAAGTTATTTTTTTTCACATACCGGACCTCTGAGTGCTGTGTCTGGGCATGGTGTCTTGCTCAGTGAGCCAGTAGTTTAGTCTTGATTGAAAGATCCCCTGTCACCGCTTGGATGGATGTACAACACAGGCTTCACCATAGTGAGACACGGAGCAATCACTCTTCAGTTTCCTTCCTGCTGCATCTGTGTATTTGACCATCTTTATTTATGCATTCAAAATATTCTTTAAATGTGTAAATAAATATCCGTATTCCATATTTACAGGCTTTGCCTGTAAATTACAAGTATATTTATAGGCGACCGCTATATTTACAGGTGACTCAGTTGGTAAACAATCTGCCTGCAATGCAAGAGACCCGGATTTGATCCCTGGGTTGGGAAGATCCCCTGGAGAAGGGAATGGCAACCCCCTCCAGTATTCTTGCCTGGAAAATTCCATAGACAGAGGAGCCTGGTGGGCTACAGTCCATTGGGTTGCAAAGAGTCAGACACGACTGAGCAACTAACACACACATACATTCCATATTTAATTCCTGGGGAAAATTGGTTATCTGTATATGTAGGCAGATGTATTTATACATTTTATGTTCACAACTAAGTTATTTGGGTCATCAAGATTAGATGCCAAGCACTATGTACAAGGTTGGGCAAATTCTAGAAATACTTAATCTGTTACTGGTCAATCCAGTTCATTCTCCCTCAATTCTCGAGAAAACTAAAATCCCAATCAAAATGCTACAAGCCATTTAAATTCCTCAAAAATCTCAGAAAGTGGAAATGTTACCCATTGGAGCATAAGAGGAACCAATTTAAGGTGAGAATCTGAGAAATAAAATGCTTTGCTTTTGTTGACAGTGAGTCAATATGATATTAAAACCAAAAAAAGAAATTCAGCGAAAGAGGCAGTCTATGACATCTTTAAAAATTCAGTAGGGAAAAAGAAAATCAGATTAACTGGTGATTTTCCTGAAGTTGCTTGTCAATTTCTTCAGAAAGCTTAATTTGGCAGAGTCAGCCTCAAATTGGTTTCTAGGGTGTATCTTAATTGTATCACTTTTCAGAAAAATGTTTCTGTCAATCAGAAAGTGTTTTAAGAACTAACTTGCTTGCAGAGCTGAGACCGGGCTCTTCATGTAGGAGGACAGCAGGTACCCGAGTCCTGTATCAGAGAAGAGAGAACATTCCATGTAGGGATGGGAGGCTGGGATGTACAGGGAGTGCCTTGGGCCTTAAGTCCATGTTGACATTTTCTTTTGGGGAAAATCTTGCTGTAGTTAAAAGAGTAAAAACTCATGAATTCTGGTCTTGGGCCTCCTAGTTTCTTTCTTTTGAAGGTGTGTGACCTGGGGTAAGATCCATCTTTTCCTTGTGTCTTGGTTTCCTTAACTAGAAAACCTTAAGAGCCGAAGGGTATGCCATCACACCCTTTTTTTGTTGTTTAGCTCCCAGCCTATGTGAGTATGTGGGAGAACCAGGTTCAATCCCTGGGTCAGGAAGATCCCCTGGAGAAGGTACTGGCTGGCTACCCACTCCAGTATTGTTGCCTGGAGGATTCCATGGGCAGATGAGCCTGGCAGGCTGCAGTCCATGGGCTCGCAAAGAGTCAGACACGACTGAGCGATTTTCACTTTCACTTCATTATGTGGGTTTACAAATTTTCCCTTTAAATCCATTTCTGAGATATTCAGTCAGTCAGTCAGTTCAGTTGCTCAGTCGTGTCTGACTCTTTGCGACCCCATGAATCGCAGCACGCCAGGCCTCCCTGTCTATCACCAACTCCCGGAGTTCACTCAAACTCACGTCCATCGAGTCGGTGATGCCATCCAGCCATCTCATCCTCTGTCGTCCCCTT
>NW_011494669.1:2187849-2205429 GCF_000754665.1 Bison bison bison
TCCCAGCATCAGAGTCTTTTCCAATGAGTCAACTCTTTGCATGAGGTGGCCAAAGTACTGGAGTTTCAGCTTTAGCATCATTCCTTCCAAAGAACACTCAGGGCTGATCTCCTTTAGGAGGGACTGGTTGGATCTCCTTGGAGTCCAAGGGACTCTCAAGAGTCTTCTCCAACACCACAGTTCAAAAGCATCAATTCTTTGGGGCTCAGCTTTCTTCACAGTCCAACTCTCACATCCATACATGACCACTGGAAAAACCATAGCCTTGCCTAGATGGACCTTAAGGGTTTTCAAAAGATATTGGGCGATATTTACAAAGTCAGAGGTGTTTGGTATTTTCATGAGCAGAATCGACTGCAATTCAGGGCTACCTAAGGTGCTGCCCAGAACATCTAGCCCTGGCAAGGGGACAGCCAATGGGGCTCAGGGCAGGAGCACAGGGTAGATAAACATTTCTCCCATCAGCTCTCCTCTAACAGTGGTGGAGTCATCATAAGCTGACTCTGTTGATGTTTATGCTGAGCAAGATCCACATGACCCCTGTGAATGTGTGCCACACACCCAGAAGACAGTGAGGACAGGGAGCTTTTTTGGTGGGGGGAGGAGGGTGGAAAAAGACTGTAGAGATTTCTGTCTGCGGGAAATAGAAAAGCATAGATTTCAGGCTGTTTCTGCTATAAATCCTTATTAAATGCCCGGTTTATAATAGATACTCTGGGTTTAATGCTGAACAGCACAGATAGGCTTCCTGCCTTCCTGGAGCTTATTGCTCAGTGGAGGAAAAGAATGAGTAAACCTCAATCCTGTTACATATCATGCTAGGGAAAGTGGAGGGTCCTGGGTGCCCATCCCTGGGACATCTGACTCAGGTGTAGGAAGCTTGAGAGTTTTTCTGAAGAGATGTTTAAGCAGAAAATGGGAACATACACAGGTAGAGAAAGCAGAAGGAAGTGTTGAAGGTGGAGGGACCAGTGTGTACAAAGGCCTGGAGGTGGGAGACAGCAGGGTGTGTTCAAGGATCTGAAAGCCGTTCAGCGTGTCTGGAGGGTAAGAGACGGAGGCAGAGAGTAAATGGTGGAGAGATCACAGCAGTCAGGTTCCAGAGGGCCTCCTTAAACCTCAAAAGGAACTTGGTCTCTCATTTCAATGCAGGGGGAGGCTCTGAAAAATTTTAAACAAGGCAGTTATGGGATCAGATTTGTGTTTTAGAACCATCTTCCTGGCTGCAGAGTGGAGAGGGGATTGGAGGGGGCAAGAATCGAGATGGAGAAAGATAGGAGAGAGGGCCAGAGGACTTTTGAAATCCAAGTGGGGAGAAAACAGTTCTTTGGATAATGACAGGAACAGTGGGATTAGAGAGAATTGATGGGTTCAAGAAATGCTTTAGAGGCGGACTTGACAGGACTCAGTGAATGAGATGATGGGGACACAAGCACATTTAGTCTGTAACAGGTGGTATCATAGTTTTCACCGTGTCATGCTACCATTTTGAGACCCTGGTACATTGCAGTTTCTGAACTATGATGGCTGGTGTATAGAACTTTAGGACTTGTTTGTCTGGATACGGAAGTAAATGACCATCTCTTTCTATGAGAATTGGTCTTCTGTTTTGTCCTGTGATTCGTAGAGATTGGTTTCTGAGCTACAGTTTTTATCCTGTGTGACCCTAGGTCTCCTGGTCTTGGTCAACTGGATGAAGGGTAGAAAATTAATTTAACAGGAAGATTTGGCTCTTTCTCCTAGGAATTTAAAATTGAAAGTGTTCGTGTAACTGGACCTTTACCATGTAAACTTGGGAGCTGCAGGGTGGACTTATTTTCTACCATGGAGATTGGGAAGCAAAGAAAAAACAAAAAGGAGCAGAAGGCTGTGTAAAGATGAGCATAAGTGAGAGATGGAAAGAGAGTCTTATTTATTATGGACTATTACAATGTTGTGTTAATTTCTGCTTACAGTAAAGTGATTCTGTTTATATACATATATATATATATTCTTTTTAGTCTTCTTTTCCATGATGGTTTGTCATAGCATACTGAATATATCAACAGTTCTCTGTGCTATACAGTAGGGCCTTGCTGTTTATTCATTCTGTATATAATAACTTACATCTGCTATGTCCAACCTCCCACTCCCTCCCTCCCCCTTGGTAACCACAAGTCTGTGGAAAGAGAGGCCTAACGTCCTTCCCTTCTCTCCCTGCAGTCTCTTCTTCAGATCCGGCTGCATATCTGTTACGGGTTTCCTTGAGATTCTCTTGTACCCCTCTCAGAAATTCTCATTTTTCCTTTTTTTCCTGGCTAGCTTGAGTTGGTTTCTGCTACTTGCAACCAGATAGCCTCAGTAAAACACCTAACACCCTAGACACCTGGCAAAACATAGGTCTTAGCAGAGCCTTCTCGCCTGTACCACCCTTGCATAGAGTTCTCTTTTCATGCTTGGCTTGGGCTGTCATTTTCTAAAGAAGCTTTCTAGAGGTGATGTCCAATTAGCTCAGTGGTGGCTCTGGACATCTATATTTTGGCTATGACTCATAGAGCAGCTCTCTTCCTTGGTATAGATCAGAAAAAAAAGAAAACTTACAAATAATTGTATTCAGCTCCTTTCCCAACCAAAGTTGTTTTTGATTTGGCATTGTGCCAAGTACAGCAGCTTGGCTCTGATGGATCCAGTCCTTCTAAGAAACATATGATTAGAATCATGAACACCAATAACATTTTATAACCTGCTGAGGGCAATGTTTTTCCACAAATAATGCTCATAAATATCTGAAATTTTTAAAAATCTAGCTCTGCACCCAAGATGTTTTGGCATAAATTACAGAGCATTTTGGGACTTTTATCACATGCTGCTTTCTGAATTTAGTAACTGAATGAATACGTTATGTACCAAATTCTTGCTTGTTTAAAGAAATAAAGAACTATGTTTTCAAATTAAAGTCATTTTAAGGTTTTGCAGCTGTTAAATTGAAGAAAAAAAAAATAAACCGACAACCTAGCCATATTTGAGCTGGGTCTACACAGCAAAAGAAAGTCAGGGAGTTGAGGCACTGGCTGATCAAATCTTAGGAACTTAGAAGGGTACCTACTGCTCAGTGGTTAAGAGACCTGGTGTTGGACTTAAGACCCCATGCCTGGGTTGGAACTGGGCCTTGCCTTTTTCCAACTAGTCCATTTTTTTTAAACCTTTTGATACTCCAGGCTTCTTTATTATAAAATGGATTGCAATTGTACCTACCTCAGATGGTTTTGTGAAGATTAAACAAAATGGTGCTCATAAAGTACTTTGCCTGGTGATGCATCCTTAATGCTCAGTCGTGTCTGAGTCTGTACAACCCTGTGGACTACAGCCCACCAGGTTCCTCTGTCCATGGGATTTCTCAGGCAAGAGTACTAGAGTGGATTTCCATTTCCTTCTCCAGGGGCTCTTCCCAACAGGGATTGAAGCTGGGTCTCCTGCACTGTGGGTGGATTCTTACCATCTGAGCCCCCAGGGAAGCCTTGACCTGGTGATGGGGCATGGTAAAAACCCATTACATGTCAAGTAACTAGTATTTGGTGCCTGGATGAGGTGAATTGGAAAAGTGCGGTACACAGTAGGATGGCCTGCTGTTAATGAAACAATCCTCCAAAACAGAACATGGCAAACTATATCCTGAGAGCCAAGTCTAGCTGGCAGTCTGTTTTTATCTGGTCCACATCTAAGAATGGTTTTCAAGTTTAAAGGTAACACTATTGAATGAACTTCACCTGAGATCTGTGGGCCTGGAAAAAAGCAACGGTTAAACCTTCTCTTCATCTTTTGTTTTCTGAGGCTAAGTGTAGAGGACCACCTCACCCTGGCATATTCTAAGATAAAAATTGTTTCCAATCTCCTTTAAGACTTCCCTAAAACTCATGGGTGGCTCCCCTTGTATAGCTCAGGTCCTCTTCCCCTTCTCTGGGACATTCCTTGTTAGTGAATGTTGACTCCATTCCAATAACCTGAATAAAGCCAGCACCTTGGTTGTCTGGTGCATTTTGTCTTTCCTATAATGTTAGTAAAAACTAAGACCAAAACCCCAAATACACATGCAACAGGGACTGTTGCCCTCAACATAAGAAATATTTAATCTGGTTTTACAGAAAAGCTTGTCAACTTCCATTTCTGGGATAAAAAGGGTCCTGGCCCAAACCTCTCCATCAGTCATAGACACTCTTTTGTGTACCTGTTGAACTTGTCAAGTGATTCCTATTATAACTCAGATATACCATAAGAATGATCCAATCGGAGCATTCAAATGGGGGAAGGAAATGAGCAATTTGGAAATGATGAAAAATAATCAAAGGTACTTGTGCTGCATGTTTTCTTGATATTATCTCCATTAATTCTTAACTGTTTTGAGACAATTGTTCTAAGAAACAGTCAGTTCAGTTCAGTCAGTTCAGTCACTCAGTCGTGTCCAACTCTTCGCGACCCCATGAATTGCAGCACGCCAGGCCTCCCTGTCCATCACCAACTCCTGGAGTTCACTCAGACTCATGTCAGGAGAAGCTTTGCAAGCTGAGTAGAAGATACCCTTTTGTAAGGGACATTTATATTTATAAAGGAAACTTCCATGTGTAAGAGAAACAGGAAAAGAAGTGTGGAGGAAAAGAAAGATGACTAAGTATGTAGAAACTTCTATCAATAAAGAAGGCACTGACTAAAATCTGCATAATGAACCTTACTCTTGCTTATTTTGATTTCCTGGTAATCTCTTTAACACCGACTTCCCTCCCACCCACACTTTTCATTCTTCTGTCTTTTTTAAAAATTTATTTATTTTTATTTTATTTTTTAACTTTACAATATTGTATTGGTTTTGCCATATATGGAATTTAGAAAGATGGTAACAATAACCCTGTATATGAGACAGCGAAAGAGACACTGATGTATCATTCTTCTGTCTTTAGCTGAAGATGGTGTTGAAGTTTGAGTTCTAAACCACTTTTTTGAATGACCAATTTTACCTCTGGGTATCTCCCATGTATCTGTGAGGTATATAAGTTAATAAACTCAACTTCCATTTGTTTTTCTCTTGTTAATCTCTTTTATGACAGCAGTCTCAGCTAAGAACTCAGAATGGAAGAGAGAATTATTTTTCCTCCCCCACACAGTCTTGCAGAGTAAATATTTATCATCCCAACCTTACAGGTTAGGTGATTGAGTGTGAAGTCACATAGCCATGGTCACAGAGCAAATAATTGGAATGTGAGTCTCAAGCTCTCTGATTACAGGGTCCACATTTCTTCTACTAAAATCCTATTAGGTTCAAGAATTTGAAGATCTGTTATAGAATGCTGAGTAAACTAGGGTACTCTAAAGAAGACAGAGGATGAGATGGTTGGATGGCATCATCAACTCAATGGACATGAATTTGAGCAAATTCCAGGAGATAGTGAAGGGCGGGGAAGCCTGGCGTGCTGCAGCTCATGGGATGGCAGAGTTGAACACGACCAAGTGACTGAAAAACAATACCAACTACCAGAAGAATGGACCGAGGCAGATTCTGGTTCAATGAACAGAAAAGCGTTGAACGACTAGGACTTTTAGCAAGAGGGACCAAGTCTGTGAAGTTTTCCATCTGGCACTCTGTATGTCAAAAGATGTATTTTCCAAAATTTTAAAAAAGTCTTTAATTCTTGCTATAGAACAATGTATACAGTATAGACTTTTGCAGGATTTTGATCAGTGATTATCAGTGGTGATTAGGATGGAGGAACAGATCACCTTAAATATCAGAATTCTCATTCTAAATGTTCTTATAGGTCTTGACAACTTTGAAGCTCACTCTTTTGGGAGTGTGTCCTTAGGTTTGGGGATATTTAGATACATCTGCTACAAATTATAACCTAAAAATATCTAAACTGTAAGAGTATTTTGCACCCTAATCAAGAGAATTAATGGTGTCATTTTGTTCCACTTGAACATATTGAATATTATTTCTTCAACATTACATTCTTCTTTCAAATATCTGCATACCCTGAAGCCATTTTTGAAATGGAAATATTTTTTATACCTGCTTCGCTGTTACAAGTGAAAAATTGATTTGAATTTAATATTGCCATTTCCTGCCCCCAGAAGTATCCTAGTGTTGGTTTCTTTTGAGCATTTAAAAATTCATTAAAATATTGACTTTAGTTTGTTTTTCTTTTTCCATTTTTCTGGCAATAAAAATGATTAACAAAACCCTAGAGTAGTGTCTTAAATAGATGCATTAATTTGATTTAAATTATTTATATTTCTTGTCATGCCTGGCTGTCCACCTAGGCTGAGACTGGGGGAGTAAATTTCCTGCTTTCACTAATCTTTGAAATGGTGATTAGAGGTCTATGTTTGCAGAAATAGTGTGCTGTTAGACTATTGGTTCTGGAAAACAGAGTAATATCTTTTGTTTATAAATGCAAAAGTTTAGTTTTGACCCACAAGATTAATGTTTTGGATATTCTGAAAGCTTTGTATGTGCATGAAGGAATTATTTAGGTTTTAAAATTACTCAACTTCAATATATCAGAGGAGGGGCTGTTAATTTTATGTACCTGGTGCCCTTGGCTGAGCTTTGACATTCAAAAGCTATTTTAAAAAATTGGTTTGTTGTCTATGGCTGTAACTCGACTGGATTTTCAAAGAAATTTCCACTTAAATAAAAATGATTAGAGATTAACATTCAACAGTGCCTGAAGGTTACAATGGGGACCCACATTTGTCATCAATTTTAGATTTTTTCTTAAACAAAATTTTGGTTTTAGTAAAACCTCCAAGGAAAATATGAATTAAAAACACAGAAAAATTTTCAAGGGAAACCCACACACATGTCTGGAATAGATGATTTAAGGCTCATTAAAGCTTTTAAAAAACATATCAGTATAAATGGTTTTCATTTCTTCAATTTGGTATTTTGTATCTGGTGTGTGCTAGCCATTAAACTAATTAATATATATTTATGTTGTTTCATTTTCTTAATAATTCTTTAAGAACTATTCCCTCCCTTTTAGATTACAAAAAAGTTGAAAATGTATGAGGGTAAAAAAATTGCCTAAGGTCACAAAACTCTCTAGTAGAAGAGAATTTGACAGCAGTTCTGATCTCAATATTAAGAGTTCTTTTGACTATCAGTTATTAATAACAGTCACCAGGGCCAATTAGCAAGATGTTTTCAACTAGTGGGCCAGCATGACATTCTGTAGAAAACAGAGATGACCAAGGTCCTCTTGGACTCCATTGCGTCAGAGAGCAGGAGGTGACTTGTTTTGGGTCAAGACGTGGGTTTACAGTGTTGTCCTTCCCACAAAAATTCAAACTGCTTTTGACCCCTTTACCAATGGGGATTGAGAACACATCTACCAGATCAGTTTCTTCATCTTGAAGTCCAGAGTCCCTATTGCTCTGCTTAGTAATGTTAAACGAACTGCCCAAGTGAACAAAGTGAAAGTTGCTCAGTTGTATCCGACTCTTTGCAAGCCCATGGCCTATACAGTCCATGGAATTCTCTAGAATACTGGAGTGGGTAGCCTTTCCCTTCTCCAGGGGATCTTCCCAACCCAGGGATCGAAACCAGGTCTCCTGCATTGCAGGTGGATTCTTTACCAGCTGAGCCACAAGGGACTTGCCCAAGGATGCACAATGAATAGTGGGCAAGAATGGAATAGACCCTGCTCTATCTCTCTTTAAATTCTGTGCCCTGCACAGCATATTACATAGCCTTTCTCTATGGCTCCTACCAGGTCATTCTACATGGTAGACATTTTATATGGGGGATATCTCAATCTAGTGGCTGATCAAAATGAAAAGAAGCTAGATACTTGATTAATTTAATCCATAACTTTGTAATTGATTCAGTTAAAGATTTTATGAAAAACTGGGAAGGTTTATGACTATTGTGAAATAATCAAATGGTGTCTATTATACTCTTGGGGTTCCTTAGTCTATTTTGGATAATTGAATTTATATATTACAGAATGTAAGGTATAGCTAGTTAGGTTGAAAGTCAGCTTGGACTCAGCTTTGCTTCAAATACTATAAACTAACATTCTCAGGAGTTAGAATCATGATATTTTGAGCCACTAACTTCATGTAGCACCTACTTCGTATTGTACAATGATTTTAACTTCTAGTCATTTTTGCTTCACTTGTTCAAGGTGGGTAGCACAGTTTATGTGGAGTTTAAGGTTAAGATTGGCAGAATAAATTTGTTCCTGTGATCCACTGATTTTTTTTTCTCTTCAGACATTAAAAGAGACATAGTCCATTCAAGTTACATACTACAGTGAATTATGTGTGAATAAATTAAAAGATCTAGATCTTTACTACTAATACCACTTTGTAGCAGCAGTGGTTCTGTAAATGGATATCTTACCTATTAAACAAAATGGAGTTGAAAAATAAAATACACCGCTACCCAAATAACACCTTATGTTACAAATAATCAGTTTGGATGGAGCTACAAGATTTTTCTGGCACAATAGTAAATTACACTTCAGCAAATTTATCAAACTGATGAAAATCCCAATTCTATGTGTTTTGTCTGTATGATGTAGAAATATAGACAACAAGATGTTTTCATTTATCCACATTCATGTGAACAGAAGAATAATTTCACAGACAAATAGTTTCTACTGTTTTTCTGAGAAAATATGGGTATAGCAGTTAGAAACACCATTAGTAGCTTAAAACAATATCATTTACTTTTTTTTCATAATTGGCATTCCAGAAGTTGGTGGCTACTGGTGTAAGATCACCCTATCAACTATTCCAGGGGTGCCCAACCTTTTTGGCACCAGGGACAGGTTTTGTGGAAGACAATTCTTCCACACAGGCACGGGTGTGGGGGAGGATGGTTTCAGGATAATTCAAGTGCATTACATTTCTTGTGCACTTTATTATTATATCAGCTCCACCTTAGATCATCAGGCATTAGATTGTAGAGGTTGGGGCCCCTGAACCATGCCATCAAGGATAGAAGGAATTTCTATCTTCCAGTGTTGTTATTCTCAGAAAATTAGCTTTCATTCTCCTGCTTGTTGCCTCACGGTTGCAAGGTGGCTGCAATAGTTCTGGCTATCAGAAAAAAAAGGGAGAGGAATCAGGATATCTATGATCCTTTATCAGCCCACTTTCACATTTATCTCCTAGACCAGTATTGTATC
This sequence comes from Bison bison bison, assembly GCF_000754665.1. Lineage (NCBI taxonomy): Eukaryota > Metazoa > Chordata > Mammalia > Artiodactyla > Bovidae > Bison > Bison bison. The sequence goes on from NW_011494669.1 coordinate 2,197,014, forward strand.
CTATGTCCATGTCTAATAGCAAGGAGGCTGGACAAGTGAGGAACAGGATTGGTATTGTTGGTATGGCCAATCATGACTAATCCTCAGGGGCTAGGCCGTTGCTGCCTCCAAACAAAATTGGGGTGTGTCCAGAAAAAAAGAAGAATATGGATGTTGGTTCCACTTCAGAGTTTTCTGTATGTTGTGGTCAGCTGTTCTTTCTACTTTTCTCAGAAGTCTGTTCACAGGTGCCACCTTACTGATGACTATTCTCAATGGATGAGTATGCTTAAGTGTGGATGGTAGGGATTCAGATGTGGAAAAGATCAGAGAGGACCGGAATGCTCACAGAATATCTCATGAAAGAATGGAATTAAAGGGTCAGGTGGCACAGTGGTAAAGAATCTGCCTGCAAATGCAGGAGAGGCAAGAAACATGGGTTCGATCCTTGCATCAGGAAGATCCTCTGGAGTAGGGAATGACACCCCACTCCAGTATTCTTGCCTGGAGAATCCCACAGACAAAGGAACCTGGTGGGCTACAGCCCATGTGATCACAAAGTGTCAAATAGGACTGAGCATACATGCAACTATGTACCAGGAGGAAGAGGATTCAGATAAGTGATAGGGAAAAGAAACAGCATCCCAAACAGAGGGATGGGGTCAGTAAAGGCAGGGAGGTTGGCTAAGCACTGTCTCATGAGAGAGAAGGGAATTGAGACTGTGAGTTGAGACTTTCCTTCTGAGCAGAATTGAGACTGTGTTGAGTGTGCCTTTCTGTTCAGATAGTGTTCTGATGGTTTGGCATCTGGGACCTTGCTGACCTGGAGAGACTATCCCTTCCCAGCCAGCCAATTCCTAGAGATAGTAAATGACCTGCCTTTCGAATACATGCACACCAGCCAATCCAGAGACCGTATCTTCCCACTACCTCCTTTATTGGGCTCGTGCATTCTGGGCCACTGTCCACCTGCCCGAATCACACCAGGGCCAGGTAGGAGACAACTAGAGGCACCCACACCCCGAAGCCAACTGAAAGTATTTAAAGTAGCCAGTCCTATGTCTTCTCACCCTGCCTCACTCGTTCCTTCGTGGAAACCACAGTAAAGTCTCTCCTCCATGTTTTCTCCTCGCTCCTTCTGCTTCCTAAACAACCCAGGTGCTCCCCTGTGTGGCTCCCCTACAACGCCACACCATGCCTCCTGTTTCTAAGGATCTGTATCAACTTCTTTCTTCATGGCAGTCATTTTCCTGCCTGTTTTCCCATGCCTGTTTGAAACACATCCCGGTACATTCTGCAACACTGTTCATTTTTTGTTTGTTTTCACCTTATCTTTATTTTCAATTAAAGTATGGTTGATTTACAATGTTGTGTTAGTTTTAGGTATACAGCACAGTGATTCAGTTATATATACATACATATATATATACATATTCTTTTTCAGATTCTTTTCCCTTACAGATTATCCCAAAATATTGACTATAGTTCTCTGTGCTATACAGTAGGTCCTTGTTGGTTATCTGTTTTCTATGTAGTAGTGTACAGTGAAAGTGTTTGTTGCTCAGTCGTGTCTGACTCTTTGCGACCCTATGAACTGTAGCCCTCCAGGCTCCTCCATCCATGAGATTTCACAGGCAAGAATACTGGAGTGGGTTGCCATTTCCTTCTCCAGGGGATCTTTCTGATCCAGGGAGCAAACCCAGGTCTCTTGCGTTGTAGGCAGATATGAGCCACCAGGGAAATTCATCATAGTAGTGTACGATACTATCCTTATTCGAAAGCACATCAGTGAGACTGGGAAGAGTGAGAAAGAAGGTCTCATACTGTGGTCTGAGATTTCCAATTTTGGTGTGGAGAGATGAATAGGAAGGTCACTGAGGAGGAGAGAGGCTTGAAAAAGTTCTGATCTGACCACCAGGATCAGAGGGCTCTGGGGCTATTTGGTGTTTTCTTCCAGAGATTCAAAACATGACTGTTTCCATGTGAAAATCCGTTAGCTTTCAAAGTGATCTTCAGTTTGCTATTCATGTCTGAGAAGGATCAGTGAGATTATAAAAAAGATTGAAGCTAATAAGCTACTGATGAGAAGCAATGAGCTCATTTGTAACCTCATTTCTACAAATGACACAGGTTTTGCAGCTTAAGAAAAAGTGATGTATTGGGCAGGCAAGGAAACTAGTGTTTTCCCTTCAAACAGTATCTCTTCCTTCTTTTATTCTACCATGAAATATTTTTGTTGCTCATATTCATAATCTGTTGTTAAAATTCTAAGAACCTTTCTTTGGAAGTCTGCAGTTTATGAACCCAAATGATTGTTAATATTTTACGGTTGAAATAGCAGGACAAATCAAAACTAATAAAAACTTGTGGTGATTACCATCTTTACTAGCATAAATTTTCCTACATAAATAGTCTGCAGTTAAAATGAGAAGAGAGCACGCTATGAGGTAGTGGACCCCTGATAAAGATGGACCTTAGCAGTATTGCCATCTGGAGCTGAATTTCCAGAGACTTCCCCTTGGCAAATTGCTGTGCTTCCAGGAAGGAGTGAGCCAACTGAGAAAAGAGGTTTAGTTACCCTACCGAGCTGATGTTGAAGAATTGTGGTAACTGTTAACTCTTCTATTAACTTAAGCGAATAAGATTCAGTTAAATCCAATTCATACCTCATTGGTAAATCTGAAGTTTCAGAATGCTTGCTGGTAAAATTCAACTTACTGGAACTTCCCTGGAGGTCCAGTGGTTGACTTCGCACTTCTACTGCAGGGCATGGATTCAATCTCTGGCCCGGAACTAAAATCCTGGGGGGCAAAAAAAAAAAAAAAAAAGATCAACCTACTGTGTGTGTGTGTGTGTGTGTGTTAGTTTCTCAGTCGTGGTTGACTCTGTGACCACATGGACTGCAGCCCACCAGGCTTCTCTGTCCATGAGCTTTTCCAGACAAGGAGAATGGAGTGGGTTGCCATTTCTTGAGCTACCCTAAATCATCTTCTCTTCCAAATTAGGGTTCTAGAATATGTGAAAGATAGGGAAAGACCCCCTCCACTCATTTTCTTATGTGTTAATTAAAAACCAGAGCCCCTCATAGACTAGAATACCAGGAGAATTACTGTCACCATCAAACAATGAAACGGCTATTTCAATTCATAAAAAAGCTTCACTGAAATAGCCTTCATTATTAGGTGCTCATTCTAAAGCCATTTAAGAGGGAGAAGAACATGTTGTTCAGATGTAGTGGGAAAAAAGAACAGGAAGGCAAATCTTTAGGTTTGGAGGTTTTTTTTAAAAAATGAAATTCATCTTGTAAGTGGGCTTTACACCCACTTTAAATCAACCATTTTGTTCTTCAAAAGTCTGGGCTGTTGTTTTGCGTTTTAAAATATAATCATTTCCCAGGGCACTGCCTCTGATTAGCGGGAGAATTTTAAAACCCTTCTGCCATAGGTGTGTAGAGGAAACACACACTGAAAAGGCAGCTTGACTGCTGCTGCTGCTGCTGCTAAGTCGCTTCAGTCGTGTTCGACTCTGTGTGACCCCATAGACGGCAGCCCATCAGGGTCCCCCGTCCCTGGGATTCTCCAGGCAAGAACACTGGAGTGGGTTGCCATTTCCTTCTCCAATGCATGAAAGTGAAGGGAAGTTGCTCAGTCATGTCTGACTCTTAGCGACGCCATGGACTGCAGCCTACCAGGCTCCTTCATCCATGGGATTTTCCAGGCAGGAGTACTGGAGTGGGCAGCTTGACTCTGCTACCGAGCAAATTAAGTAAGCCCGCCTCTCTTCAGGCTTCACTTTTCTCTCTAATGTGCTAAGGTAGACCAGCTGGTCTATGCAGTCTTCTCCAGCCCCAGCATCCTGTGATGCCCAGTCTCTGTGATTCATGACTATGTGGCTCAGGCGAGTAATGTGATGGGAGAAGAGGGGCAGATGCTGAGGGAGACAAACTGAGGGGTGTGTGCTTGGGTTAAGGAACACAGCTGCTGCTCAACTCAGGTTTACTGATGCTGCCACAGGTACAGGACCGGTGCTGCAAACTCTGATTTCTTTGAGAGTGGCTGCCCAGCAGTCAGTCTTTTTTGCCTTCAGATCTATTCCTCCAGTCCCCACTTCTTTGCTCTGAAATGAGGTGCTGATCCCCATAGGCTGGGGTTCCCATGATTGAAGCCTTTGAAGATGGGGGTTGGGGAGAAAGGGAGAGGCCACAGTATTTCAGCCTCTGCCTCTCTGCCTTGCATAATGATGGCCTCCTATGGCAGAAATAGCTCTGCAAGGACCTCAGCTTTTGCAAGACAGGCCCACCTATGGACATTCTAGCTTTCACTGGGTGATCCTAGTCATCTCCTTGTCCTGTTTTTGCACACCCTCTCTTCCTATCTCTGCCTCTTCCTCTCCCTCCAGCCTAGATATGAGACTTTCTCCAGTCCAATACCTCAGGAAAATTCTGGAACACAAAATACAGCACAGAATTTGTTCCGTCGTGAGGCAAGTGTCGCCCAATTTTACCCATAATGTGTTAGTAATTGGATAACTCTCCAAGTTTCAGAAGACTCATCCTTGTTTCAGCCATGTTTAAACAGATGTGACTGTTTTAACTGTATTCCCTCGTGAAGGGATGGTGAGAAGAACTTGGAAGGGAGTTTTACAGCTGTGTTACAGTTCCTTGGGGGGAAAACACAACATACCCTTTAGGGCCACACAGGGAAGCACTAGGTTTGGTGAAGATACAGGGAGAGGAGGTAGCTGTGGGTAGGCACCTTCTATGGCTTCTGTGGGAAGGAGTGGCAGGGTAGGGTGAGCAGGCTTAGGACTGGCTAATTTGAGTACTTTCAGAGGGCTCTGGGAGAACGGGGGGTGCCCTTGGTTATCTGGTCCTTGGTCCTGGGGTGATAAGGGTAGTTATATAGTGGCCTGGAATATAAGAACCCCATATGGAAGGTGCTTGACTTCATCTGCTGCTCAGGAAGGGGAACTGAGCAGCCTCTAGCCAGGACCTCTAAAGTGGATCAAGACAACACATACACAAACTATTTTACAGTGATCCAAATGGGAACATCCCCAGGGAGGCCTTCCTGGGTTGCAGGAAGGTGTTACCTTTCCAGGAAGATTGGGAGAACTGCCAGTTCTCTATCTTTGCAAAGCTACCTAGCAATGGTGCTAACACTTCTTGCCCAGCAGAAAAAGCAACTAGGGACAGCCAGTACTTACCCCAGCCAGTGGGCAGGGCCAACAGCTGGTCCCTGGCTCCGCCTGGCTGCTTCTGTCACTTCTCTCAGCTTCACAGAGGTAAGCTGTGCTCTAGTCTTGATTGACAGTTTTCCCTAGCCCCTTTCAGTATGAAGCACAAGCACATTTAGCCTAATGATCCTTCTTAGAACATCTCCTTATGGAAGATCTTTGATGTTTCAACACAGAATTGAAAATGATGAGCTTTGAGGTTATAAGAAGGGATCACATAATTTTTCTTCTGCACCCAAATTTGTTCAAAGCGCAGAAGCAGCAAACCATAGACTGTGAGCTCCCAAAGGAGCTTAATCCTATTCCCTCTTTGGAAACAGGCTCAGAGAAATGAAGAGACTTGCTAAAGTCATGAAGCTAGTTTGGTGACAAAGTCAAAACTGGGATCCAGATCTATTATTCCTTTGCTAGTGGCTGAAAGCTCCTATAAACCAGTTGTCCTGTTTTATAGCATACACATAAAAATCAAACTCAACACATTTCTGGAATTTGCAAATGTGAAAGTTGTTAATGTTGAACTTTATTTATTAAAGGTTGTGAGCGGGGCCTTTCTCTGCCCAGTTTCTCAGTGAAGGCAGTGAAAATGGCCTGGACTTGAGTCACACGGCAATTATGTGCCGATTACTCATGTGTGTGTTTTCTGCTCAAAGAAATCATATTTGGCCCAGTGTGTGTAGCTGGGTGAACAAACCTGACTTAGCATAATGGCAATTTTATTTATTTATTAAGGAATTTTGGGGGGAAAATTTTCAATGACTGCTCACAGATTGTCCATTTAGTGTTCAGTTCAGTTCAGTTGCTCAGTCGTGTCCGACTCTTTGCGACCCCATGAATCACAGCACGCCAGGCCTCCCTGTCCATCACCAGCTCCCGGAGTTCACTCAAACTCATGTCCATCGAGTCAGTGATGCCATCCAGCCATCTCATCCTCTGTCGTCCCCTCCTCCTCCTGCCTCCAATCCCTCCCAGCATCAGAGTCTTTTCCAATGAGTCAACTCTTCTCATCAGGTGGCCAAAGTACTGGAGTTTCAGCTTCAGCATCATTCCTTCCAAAGAAATCCCAGGGCTGATCTCCTTCAGAATGGACTGGTTGGATCTCCTTGCAGTCCAAGGGACTCTCAGGAGTCTTCTCCAACACCACAGTTCAAAAGCATCAATTCTTCAGTGTGGATGCTTCTTTATTTAATCATCACATCATCCTCTTGGGGCCTCCCTGGTAGTTCAGATGGTAAAGAATCCACCTGCAATCAGGAGACCCTGGTTTGCTTCCTGCTGGAGAAGGGATAGGCTACCCACTCCAGTATTTTTGGGCTTCCCTGGTGGCTCAGCTGGTAAAGAATCCCCCTACAATTTGGGAGACCTGGGCTCGATCCCTGGGTTGGGAAGAATCCCCTGGAGAAGGGAAAGGCTACCTACTCCAGTATTCTGGCCTGGAGAATGCCATGGACTGTATAGTCCTTGGGGTCACAAAGAGTCAGTTAGGACTGAGCAAATTTCATTTCACTTCACTTCATCCCCCTGAGCAAGGTGGGCTGCTTGGAGAGTGCCTGAAAGAAAAGGTTATCAGAAGGGCATCTCCCTCAAAGGGGAGTCACATGCTACCTCTGTGAACAAGACAGGAATGAAAACACATTTGCACAAAATCTGCCCAGATTCTGCTGACAGTTAGCCCAGTTCAGTAGCTCAGGACAACTTTGTGATTTTGGAAGAATAGAGAACCAAGTCAGAAACGGGACTGCAATTGCCTTTCCACAAGTAACACAACAGTTTGGGACCAGCCTTCCTCTAATTCTTTTCAGTGGCCTTGACCATGTGTCCGCAGACAATTTCTCATTGTCAAGTTGTTAGCAGTGATTTTTTTTGAGTGGCTTTCTTTTCTTCCTTCATTCTGTTTCCTCCTGTAGCTTGTATTTCATGTTAAGGCAACCAATTAAAAAGTCCTCATGTTTTCAGTGCTTTAGTCTCAAAGAGCACATGTTTGATTAATGTCGTTTGAGAGACATAGTTTTATTTCCTCATCTCTAGTGCTGGGTCTTTGCAGCCAAAGAGTGAAATACTAGAAGATCATGACTGACCTTGAGTGGCTGCTCATATTGTAGATATGTTTCAATGTCATTTATTTTAATTTATTTTTTATTTTATATTGGAGTATAGTTGATTTATAATTTTGTATTAGTTTCATGTCTACAGCAAAATGATTCAGTTATATGTATATCCTTTCTTTTTCAGATTTTTTTTCCATACAGGTAATTACAGAATATTGAGTAGAGTTCCCTTTGCTATACCGTAGGTCCTTGTTGGTTGTCTATTTTGTATGTAGTAGTGTATATATGATTAACAGTGATCTTGAAGTGAGTAATCTCCAACAGCATCCTTCATGTTTTATAGATAAAGACAGATTCCTGTTTGAAAACCTCTGGCAGCTTCCCACTGCTCACAGAATGATGCTAAAACTCTTTGGCTCAATATGCAAAGAAAGCCCCTCTAGCATCACCTAATAGTGAGTTCTTAGTCTCTTATAGCTCTTAGGCTTCAGTCAACTTGGACCCATTCATTCAATATTCAACAACTGTGTGTTGGCCCCACCATGGACCAGTGCTGTGTTGGGCACCAGGAAGAGAGTGAGGTCAGTTCTCCTTATTGTGCCCACTGTCAGCATTCCCAGATGTTCACTGGGTTTCCTCAACCTTTTATCTCTGGTCTCCCTGTTCCCTGACTGCAGTAAACCCCACCCCCATCCTCTCATCACAAAGGACCCTCTACGTTCTTTCCTCTGAAGTGTCCTTGGTTTGCTTGTTCCTATGTGCTTCTGTGATACTTACCCTTTCCAATCCTGTATTCTAGCCAGGTTTCACAACTCATATTATTCAAAGTACTCATGAACAGGGAGAGTATCTCGTTCATCTTTTAATCTTTGCTGCCGGGCAGCTGTGTGGGAATGAACAGAGGTGCGTTAGACTGATGCAGCAGAGAAGGAAATGGTAACCCACAGCTGCGGGCAGCGAGCTCCGCCCCGGCAAAGGTCATGAGGAAGGAGGCCTGGCATACGCAAAGGCGGGATCAAGCCTCAGGAGTCTCCCTGGAAATTCTCGAGCAATCTACCCCCCAAACCAGAGTCTGCCTACTTTCTGCTTTGTGCTTTCACCTACACCTCTGACTTTACGGGGGCTCGTCCCCCACTACCTCTCTAGAAAAAAGAGTT
>NW_011494669.1:2205529-2206488 GCF_000754665.1 Bison bison bison
GGGCCAATGTTTGCTGCTAAGTTTCCATATCCCTTACCTGCTGTGTCCCTGGCAGTGTATTGATTAATATAATTGGTGTAAGTAGTAGCTTTAATGTTTGTAACCTGGGACCCTTGAGTTAATTCTTTTTCTTGTTATAGCCCACCACACCTTTGCGCTGTAGGAATGCAACTTTATCTAATGCTTTTGGAGGGTGGCTCCTGACCAATCACCTTTAGAGAAAAATAAGTTTTCTGAAGAAAAGGTCTTAAAATGTTAACAGGCCTCCGGGCCAGAAGATGATGCAAATCACCTAAGCTTTTGCATATGATAAGTTTGCAGGAAGAAAGCCTGGTTTGCTGCATGACTCTACCCCTTCCCCCATTATCCTCTATGCATAACTTAAGGTATAAAAACTGCTTTGGAAAATAAAGTGCGGGCCTTGTTCACCGAAACTTGGTCTCACCATGTCGTTCTTTCTCTTACCTTCTGGCTGAATTATTCAGCCTCTTTTCTCCACTGAATTTCCTCACTGAGCTATCCTTATTTCAGCCTCTTTTCTCCACTGAATTTCCTCACTGAGCTATCCTCATTCTATTACTCTTTATATCCTTAATTAACGTTTAATTAAGCAATTGTTTCCTGATCCTCGCCGACGCCATCCCCGCTTCGAATTCCCTGGATCAGCTGGGGCTGGTCCCCGGCAACTTGGTATTCTTGCCTAGAGAATTCCGTGGACAGAGGAGCCTGGTGGGCTGCTGTCCATGGGGTCACACAGAATCAAACATGACTGAAGCGACTTAGCAGGCATGAAAGTGAAAAGTGAAAGTGAAGTCGCTCAGTTGTGTCCAACTCTTAGTGACCCCATGGACTGCAGCCCACCAGGCTCCTCCGTCCATGGGATTTTCCAGGCAAGAGTACTGGAGTGGGTTGCCATTGCCACATTTTTTTTTTTCTCATTTATAGTGACTAATGTAACC
>NW_011494669.1:2206588-2206981 GCF_000754665.1 Bison bison bison
CTACACCTCTGACTTTACGGGGGCTGTCCCCCACTACCTCTCTGAAAAAAGAGTTAGCTTACAGTTCCAGTTAATAATTCCTGGGTGTGAAAGTGTTTAACCTACAAACTCCTTTGGAAATCCTCTAGCCTGCCTGAATAGGTTTTTCCGGCCACATGTGATTGTTCAGAGCCTCCCAACTGTGAGAGGCAGGAGATATTCTAAACTGTCTAAACACAGATTCTTTTGAGTAGTTAAAAGATTGATTAGAAATTGTATTGGTGAAGGGTTTTTCACTTGTTGGGCCATTGTTTGCTGCTAAGGTTCCATATCCCTTACCTGCTGTGTCCCTGGCAGTGTATTGATTAATATAATTGGTGTAAGTAGTAGCTTTAATGTTTGTAACCTGGGACC
>NW_011494669.1:2207081-2237385 GCF_000754665.1 Bison bison bison
TTAGCAGGCATGAAAGTGAAAAGTGAAAGTGAAGTCGCTCAGTTGTGTCCAACTCTTAGTGACCCCATGGACTGCAGCCCACCAGGCTCCTCCGTCCATGGGATTTTCCAGGCAAGAGTACTGGAGTGGGTTGCCATTGCCACATTTTTTTTTTTCTCATTTATAGTGACTAATGTAACCATAATATCCAAGAAAACATCCATTGCCCATGATGTGAAACTCAGCATAGCTTGAGCGGAAGTCAAGGTGTGCGAATTTTCTCCATGTTCAGTGATTCGTTCACTGAGAAACATGGGGTTAATGTACACTTGATTTTTGAGTATGTTTATTTGTGAATGTTTGTTAATATTGTATTTACTTGTTCTGATAAAGAATCTTGGTTATTTCCATTTCCATGTAGTAGTTTATTTTAAGCTTTCAGCAGCTGCTTTGAGGAGAGCTAAAAGGATTTTCTTCCAAGAGAATAAAGTGAATACTGTGTGGAGGATGATCACTAAAATGTATTGCTCATGTGGCTGTTCAAATGACCTAGTTATTTATGTAAAACTTACTTTTCATTTCAAAAACTGTCAACTGGACCTAATTGCTTTTTGATTGTAGTGCTAGCAAAATATATTAATACTAATTACCATGGATTCTATCATTTGAAAAGATGAGGTATTTATTTCTGTTTCATTCTTGAACTAAAAATGGATATGCCCTTCTGTAGGATTTTTCCTTAAAAGCTGAGAGTTGCATGTTTATTTTCATTTGTTAATTCAAGTGTGAATTACATGGGACCTTCTTGTATATTTTTTGAGTTTTGGGTATGGAGCTTAAAACTAAAATCATCTCGGTATATCTCTATTTCTATATAGCTATACCATCACACCACCATCTACATATCCTCTCTATTTAGCTCCTTCCTGTATGTATGTATGTCTGTCCATCCGTTCATTCATCCATCCAGGTTCTTTATAGAATGAGATGCAGCAGGATGTGTTTTATGTTAATTTTCGGCTACAGTGTGTACTTGGATTATTTACCTTTTAATTTTGGTTTTATAGTTTAGGGTTTTGCTAAAACTCATAGATGAGTTTGTTTACTCACTGTTTCTAATCTTTGAGCAATTATAGAAATTGGAAATGATGCCAAAATACTGGAACAATTTTCTGGGTGAATTTGTTTCTTTCACAAAAGAGAGAAGAGAACGGACTCTGTAAATCAAAGACTCATGCCCTTGAGACTAATATTTGGAGGGACTTTAGAACAAATGATTGAAAAATAGTTACTGAACATTTAGAACAGGAAACAGTAATCATTCAAATTCTCAAGGATTCATGAACAATACATTTTTAACATTCTTTTCTAACTGCTTTATTGAACAGGCTTCCTCATCAGACTTTGTTTACTGAACAATTAATATGCTACTCTACGTTTTCTTCCATTTTTTGAGCTTGGAATACCCTTTTTATAAACTCTTGTCTCTTTAAAGTTTATTCATTTATCAAGGTACAACTCGATGCTTTAGTGAAGCTTTCTCAAGTCTTTAGTGAAGCTTTCCTGGTGGGTCAGAGAGTAAAGAATATGCCTTGCAATGAAGAAGACCTGGGTTTGATCCCTGGGTTGGGAAGATCCCCTAGAGAAGTAAATGACTACTCACTCCAGTATTCTTCTGGAGAATTCCATGGACAGAGGAGCCTGGCGGGCTACAGTCCGTGGGGTTTCAAAGAGTCGGTTATGACTGAGCGACTAACACTTTCACTGACTTCTCATAGAATAGACATGTGTATCTCTTTTCCCTTCTTTAATTCTGTTACATATTAGTGTTTACAAATCTAGTCTTTATCTATTTATTGAAGACAAAACCTGCTCAACTCAGCCCATGACTCTCCACTCGCACAATTGTGAACTTACATTGTGGTTGCTTTCTCCTAGGGTTCCATGATATCTTCATTTTCTTTTAGCTTCTCCTAATTGGATAAAGTTAGCTCTTGTTTACTCTTGTTATTTCATTCTCTTATCTTCAAAGGGCTGGTACCATGACAGTAAGCAGGTCCAACATTGGTCAGAATCTCTATCTTTAGCATAATATAACTTCCGTCTCCTTATATCTTGTCTCTGGGCCATCATCTGTTCCAGATTTGCATCAAGAGCACATGTCTCCCACTTTCTCTGTATGGCTGGGAAGCCTGCAGTATGCTGTATTCTGCAGTTACTTTGTCTTGATGTTATTTAACAATGGTACATCCCATGGTTTAGATATGCCTTCTTTATATTCAGGCTATTCTTCACTCCTTCTTGAAAAAAAAACCTGTTCTTCTCAATCCAAATTGAGAATGCCATCCATTCACTTATGCATTCAATGAACATTCATTGAGTCCTAGTATGTGCTAGGCACGCAGATACAAGAATAAATGATTGTCTTTTCTGTTTCTTCGAAGCACTCTGACCTCTTAGCAAGATAGATGCTCAAAAGGAGCATTTCAATTTAGTGCTCTGAGACAGTGCCAAAGAGAAGCACTGGTCTCATATGAACCCTTGAGGACAGTTCTGATCCTTCTGGTGCAGTGAGATAGGATAAGACACGGTTCCCAGGAGTTGTAATATTCAAATTCAGCCTACAGACATGAGTAGACATTAGCCTTCAATAGGGATTAGCTATGGAAAAATTGGGGGGAAGGTGAGGTGTGGGGATGGGGAAGAATTATGCTGGGCACATGACAAGGCATGAGCAAAGACGAGGTGGTAAAAACATCATATTGTAAACTAGGAAATATAAACCATTTGGTGTTGTTGGAACATGGAATTCAAGACAGGGAGTGTCAAGAGTTGAGGCTAGAGTGTCAGTCTCAGGTCAGATCTTGTAAAATCTGTAATATTCAAGCAGAGAACTTGGCAGCATTCTTGTCCTGAGTTCCACCCCAGCAATTCTCACTAATAACTCCATCTTTCCTTCTTTGGGTTAAAAACTTGTTTGTTTTGGTCTCCTTTCCACAGATACATAAAGCTGGAGCTGATTGATACTAACTTGAATTTTTTAGAAAATTTGCAGGATGATTGTTGAACATAGCCATTATTAAAAATTACATGCAATTATTGGGTTGGCCAAAAAGTTCATTTGGGTTTTTCTATGACATCATACAGAAAAAGCTGAGTGAACTTTGTGGCCAACCAGATAATTAAATTAAATATACCAATAATAAATACTTACCACTTTTCAATTATTTTACATTTCATTGCATTGTATGGTATCTGCTCTCTTAAGATTATGTCTGTTTCTCTTGTGTGGTAGAAATACTATACAATGGTGTGCTGCTCTGCACAGCCCTTCCCAACTCTGTTTGTTGCATCAACGTGGTAGCTTGAAATTGGCCATGGTGGGAATATTTACACCATGAAAACCAGCAAACGCTATGAGTCAGGGATTGATTTATTGTTTTGTTGACTGTCTAGACTTAAGAAAATGAGGGAGCAGATGTAAATAATGCAGATTAACACAAAAGCATGTTTATGTCTGTAGCCATTACATTGGGAGTAATGGTAAAAAAAAAAAAAAATAGGAAAATATTCTTCCAGTATCTGAAAACTCATTTCCAATTCAGCAAGGAAAGCATTCACATCATTGACAAATGAGTAAACTTCCAACATATGTCTTTGTTGCTTTGCTTGTGTCCTTTCTTGTTAAAGTAAATAAAAACATCTACTGAAGTTCATTTCAGAATGATGCTCATCTGTCATCTGCAACCATAAGTTGGACATAGATACAAAATTCTGCAAAAATCAACAGCTGCATTTTGTCAGGATCAGTTGGCTATATAAATTTATAATAGAGGGGATCATATATTTTATCATTATTTGTAAGTGGTGAGCTGTAAATCTTTTATATGCATAAAATTATGAAGAACTTTTATGACTATGTATTATATAATACATATATATATGTACGTATGTGTGTGTGTGTGTGTGTGTATATATATATAAATGTACACACCAGGTGCCTCCCTGGTGGTTAATGGTAAAGAATCTGCCTGCAATGCAGGAGACACAGGTTTGATCCTTGGGTTAGGAAGATCCCCTGGAGAAGGAAATGGCAACCCATTTCAGTATTCTTGCCTGGAAAATCCCATGGATAGAGGAACCTGGCAGGCTATAGTCCATGGGGTCACAAAAGAGTCAGACAAGACTTAGCAACTAAACAACAACAATTTATATATACTTTTTTTTTCCCTCAAAGAGCTGTTGTTAAACATTTTCCAACATATTATGGCTTAAACTGATTTCTAACTGTAGTCTAGCTTATTTTTTTTCTGTTGGTTACTGAGTTTTGTTGCACAATTATTATTTTTCCTATATAATACACAGAACTTCCTGTTACATTTGGTTTTACAAAGATCTGGGCATCTCCTCTCCCATACCTCACCTGCTGTTTCAATTACTGGTAATCATATTGACAACTCTCTGGGAAAATCTATCTTCTCTCTCTCTTTGTGACCTGCGTGATGACCTTAGCCCATTGTTCTATTACCAGGTCCAGAAGATGGAAATTAACTTTGCATCCCCCACCTCCATGTAGCTGCTGCTGCTGCTAAGTCGCTTCAGTCGTGTCCAACTCTGTGCGACCCTATAGACGGCAGCCCACCAGGCTCCCCTTTCCCTGGGATTCTCCATGCAAGAACACTGGAGTGGGTTGCCATTTCCTTTTCCAATGCATGAAAGTGAAAAGTGAAAGTGAAGTCGCTCAGTCGTGTCCGACTCTGAGCGACCCCATGGACTGCAGCCTACCAGGGTCCTCCATCCATGGGATTTTCCAGGCAAGAGTACTGGAGTGGGATGCCATTGCCTTCTCCCTCCATGTAGCTAGTTGTTAATTTCCCCCAATTTTTTTTTTTTTTGGTCTCATAAAAATTCCAAGCTCTCAACTCAAGTTGGGATATGTAAATTCCACTTAGATATACAAGTCTTTCAGCTTCCCTCCACAGACTTGATTGCCCTGAGAAATGTCTTCTAAGTCTCTTATGGCAGAATTATCAGTCTTTGAATGAATCAGTAGAAGCAAAAAGAGGGTAAATGTCAAGGCCTTCGTGTTCTCCATTGGAGGGACTGCCACTAGGGGAACGAGTCAGGTTTATGAGAACCATATCTCTGTCATTCCAAGAAGCCATTATTGAGGGCTGAATGCTTCTCACAGCAGACCAATAGACAAGCTTTCTAGTACTAGTCTTGTCCTACAAAGCATAAATCACTGCTTCTCCTCTAGGAGGTGCCAATTCTATTAGAGATACAGTTTTGGGTTGTTATGAAGCTTTCTTGCTTCAGTTTCCTCTCATTATCTTTGTGATTACATTCTACCCACCACACTCTCCCCAGGCTTCTTGCTGTCATCAACTTCTTGTCTATTTTTTGGTCTCAGATTTTTGTCCTCCAAGAAGTCTTCTCTGAGGGGTAGTGCTCCTAGGCACTCTACCTACCCCTAATATTGCAACTGGAGACATGCCAGCATGACTTCTAAGCGCTCTCCTACACTGCTCTGTGAGGGCAGAGATGGTACCCCTTTTCTCTATGACTTTATTTCCAGCTCTCAGGAGAGGACCTGGTAAATGGTAGGCACTCAATAAATATGTACTGAATGAAATAATAAATGAATAGATGAATGGTCTTGGGTCTCGATGGGGTGCCTCTTGATTCAAAGATCTGTAAACTAAGAAGAAAAATGTTCTGCTCTCTAACACATTGTATACAATAGCAAAATAACAGCAATACATACAGTTAGTGTGGAAGAAATCCAGCCACTAGAAAAGGGGAAGACTAGTAGGTACACAGTAATCACTGGTTTACTGCAGTTTTGAGATTTTACTGGGCAAATCCTTCCAGGTCCTCCCATTTTCAGGGCAGGGAGGATTCCTAAATTAGGCTTGGGCGATGTCTCAGTGAGTATTTCAATGCAGGAGATACAGGAGACATGGGTTCAAAGAGCAACCCACTCCAGGATTCTGCACCTGAAAAATCCCATGGACAGAGGAGACTGGGGGCTACAATCCAAAGGGTCGCAAAGAGTCAGACACGACTGAGTGCCTTTCATTTATCCTTCACCTGCTGTCTTGGTGTGGCTCCCAGTTCATTATTGTCCTGGGTCTTGGCTTCTCCCCCAGAGATGTCTTTCTTTCTCCATAAACCTATTGGTTACTTCTGAAGATGGAATTGGAATATATTCTTTGAGTACATCTTTAGCATTCTTCCTGCCCAGAGAAATTTAGGGACCCTCACTCTTTCTCAACTGAGCAATGTCAGTCTCCTTCACCTTAGGCTGGCAGTGTCTCTATCAACACACCTCTGCATATTTGCGTGTTTTCTAGATATATCGTTTGAAAGGTCTAGATAGGCCAAAGGTCACACCAGTACTCCTGTTTTTCAGGTACGTTTTTCTCTCTAGACTTAATTACTCCTATCTTGGTGATCTTTGACTCAATGGACATGAGTTCAAGCAAGCTCCAGAAGATAGTGAAGGACAGGGAAGCCTGCCATGTGCAGCCCATGGGATTGCAAAGAGTCAGACATGAATGAGTGACTGAACAACAACAACAATCTTGGTCATAGCTGGTTGCTATGGAACCATCCCCTACCTAAGCTTTATAGAAGCGTTTTTGTGTGTGTGCAGCTGAGAAGATACTTTCTTTCAGAAGTTTTAAGAAGAGCTGTGCAACCAAATTATTGATTTGATCTTTACCCTGAGGGTGTGTCTAACTGCAGTGCCCTAGATCTTTGCCACCAGGATTTATCTTAGTTTGAGAATGTTTTACTGGTTGAAGAGGTTGGATATGAGAAACCAATTAATTTTTCAGATAAGTCAGGCCCTGCATTTCTGGGCTATGCTCCCTCTCAGTTTGTTTGCAAGTTTGCTAGTTCTTGCTTGCACTGATCATCTCCCTCTTGTAGCTACCTAACCATAGACATTAAAAGCAATCAGCTGATGCTTTCAGCATTGTGTCTAGAGACTGCCTTCCGTTCAGTTCAGTTGTTACTCAGTTGTGTCCGACTCTTTGCAACCCTATGGACTGCAGCACTCCAGGCCTCTCTGTCTATCACCAACTCTTGGAGCTCACCCAAACTTATGTCCATTGAGTGATGCCATACAACCATCTCATCCTCTGTCATCCCCTTCTCCTCCCATCTTCAATCTTTTCGAGCATCAGGGTCTTTTCCAATGAGTCAGTTCTTCAAATCAGGTGGCCAAAGTATTAGAGCTTCAGCATCAGTCTTTCCAGTGAATTTTCAGTACTGATTTCCTTTGGGATTGACTGGTTTGATCTCCTTGCAGTCCAAGGGACTCTCATGAGTCTTCTCCAACACCACAGTTCAAAAACATCAATTCTTCAGTGCTCAGCTTTCTATATGTTCCAACTCTCACATCCTTATATGACTTCTGAAAAAAACACGGTTTGACTATATGGACCTTTGTCAGCAAAGTAATGTCTCTGCTTTTTAATATCCTATCTAGATTGGTTGTAGCTTTTCTTCCAAGAAGCAAACATCTTTGAATTTCATGGCTATAGTCACCATCTGCAGTGATTTTGGAGCCCAAGAAAATAATGTCTGTCACTGTTTCCATTGTTCCCCCATCTATTTGCCATGGAATGATGGGACCAGATGCCATGATCTTAATTTTTTGAATGTTGAGTTTTAAGCCAACTTTTTCACTCTCCTCTTTCACTTTCATCAAGAGGCTGTTTAGTTCTTCTTCACTTTCTGCCATAAGGGTGGTGTCATCTGTGTATCTGAAGTTATTGATATTTCTCCTGGCAATTGTGATTCCAGTTTGTGCTTCATCCAGCCTGGAATTTTTCATGATGTACTCTGCATGTAAGTTAAATAAACCGGGTGACCACATACAGCCTTGTCATACTCCTTTCCCAATTTGGAACCAGTCCGTTGTTCCATGTCCGGTTCTAACTGTTGCTTCCTGACTGCATACAGATTTCTCAGGAGGCAGGTCACGTGGTCTGGTATTCCCATCTCTTTAAGAATTTCCCACAGTTTGTTGTTATCTACACAGTCAAAGGCTTTAACATAGTCAATGAAGCAGAAGTAGATATTTTTCTGGAATTTTCTTGCTTTTTTGATGACCCAACAGATATTGCAATTTGATCTCTGATTCCTTTGCTTTTTAAAAATCCAGCTTGAACATCTGGTTCTTGGTTCATGTACTGTTGAAGCCTCACTTGGAGAATTTTAAACATTACTTTGCTAGCATGTGAGATGAGTACAATTGTGTGGTAGTTTGAACATTCTTTGGCATTACCTTTCTTTGGGATTGGAATGAAAACTGACATTTTCCAGTCCTGTGGCCACTGCTGAGTTTTCCAAATTTGCTGGCATATTGAGTGCAGCACTTTCACAGCATTATCTTTTAGGATCTGAAATAGCTCAACTGGAATTCCATCACCTCCACTAGCTTTGTTCATAGTGATGCTTCCTAAGGCCCACTTGACTTCGCATTCCAGGATGTTGGCTCTAGTTGAGTGAGCGTACCATCGTGGTTATCTGGGTCATTAAGATCTTTTTTTTTTTGTATGGCTCTGTGTATTCTTACCACCTCTTCTTAATATCTTCTGTTTCTGTTAGGTCCATACCATTTCCGTCCTTAACTGTGCCTATCTTTGCATGAAATGTTCCCTTGATATCTCTAATTTTCTTGAAGAAATCTCTAGTCTTTCCCATTCTGTTGTTTTCCTCTCTTTGCATTGATTACTTAGGAAGGCTTTCTTATCTCTCCTTGCTATTATTTGAAACTCTACATTCAGATGGGTATATCTTTCCTTTTCTCCTTTGCCTTTCACTACTCTTCATTTCACAGCTATTTGTAAGGCCTCCTCAGACAACCATTTTGGTTTTTGCATTTCTTTTTCTTGGAGATGGTTTTGATTGCTGCCTCCTGTACAGTGTTATGAATCTCCATCCGTAATTCTTCAGGCACTCTGTTTATCAGATCTAATCCCTTGAATCTATTTTTTACTTCCACTGTGTAATCGTAAGTGGTTTGATTTAGATCATACCTGAATGGTCAAGTGGTTTTCCCTACTTTCTTCAATTTAAGTGTGAATTTTGCAGTACGAGGCTCATGGTCTGAGCCACAGTTATTTCCTGGTCTTGTTTTTCTGACTGTATAGTGCTTCTCCATCTTTGGCTGCAAAGAATATAGTCAATCTGATTTTAGTATTGACCAGCTGGTGATGTCCATGTGTAAAGCTGTCTCTTGTGTTGTTGGAAAAGGGTGTTTGCTAAGACCAGTGCATTCTCTTGGCAAAACTTTGTTAGCCTTTGCCCTGCTTCATTTTGTACTCCAAGGCCAAACTTGCCTGTTACTGCAGGTATCTCTTAACTTCCTACTTTTGCATTCCAGTCCCCTGTGATGAAAAGGACATCTTTTTTGGTATTAGTTCTAGAAGGTCTTATAGGTCTTCATAGAGTCATTCAATTTCAGCTTCTTTGGCATAGACTTGGATTACTGTGCTATTGAATGGTTTGCCTTGGAAATGAACAGAGATCATTCTGTCATTTTTGAGATTGCACCCAAGTACTGCATTTCAGACTCTTTTTTAGACTATGAGGGCTACTCCATTTCTTCTGAGGGCTTCTTGCTCACAGTAGTTGATATAATGGTCATCTGAGTTAAATTCACCCATACCGGTCCATTTTAGTTCACTGATTCCTGAAATGTCAATGTACACTCTTGCCATCTCTTCTTTGATCTTTTCCAATTTACCCTGATTCATGGACCTAACATTCCAGGTTTCTATGCAATACTGTTCTTTACAGCATCAGACCTTACTTCCATCACAAGTCACCTCCAAGGCTGGGTGTTGTTTTTGCTTTGGCTCCATTTCTTCACTCTTTCTGGTGTTATTTCTCTACTGATCTCCAGTAGCATATTGGGCACCTACCGACCTGGGGAGTTCATCTTTGTGTCATATCTTCTTTCCTTTTCTTACTATTCTCAAGGGGTTCTCAAGGCAAGAATACTGAAGTGGTTTTCCATTCCCTTCTCCAGTGGACCACATTTTGTCAAAACTTTCCACCATAACCCATCTGTCTTGGGTGGCTCTGCATGGCATGACTCATAGTTTCATTGAGTTAGACCAGACTGTGATCCATGTGATCAATTTGGCTCAGTTCAGTTCAGTTTAGTCCCTCAGTCGTGTCTGACTCTTTGCAACCCCATGAACTGCAGCACGCCAGGCCTCCCTGTCCACCAACTCCTGGAGTCCACCCAAACCCACATCCATTGAGATGGTGATGGCATCCAACCATCTCATCTTCTGTTGTCCCTTTCTCCTCCTGCCCTCAATCTTTCCCAGCATCAGGGTCTTTTCAAATGAGTCAGCTCTTCACATCAAGTGGCCAAAGTATTGGAATTTCAGCTTCAACATCAGTCCTACCAATGAACACCTGGGACTGATCTCCTTTAGGATGGGCTGGTTGGATCTCCTTGCTGTCCAAGAGACTCTCAAGAGTCTTCTCCAACACCGCAGTTCAAAAGCATCAATTCTTCAGCGCTTAGCTTTTTTCACAGTCCAACTCTCACATCCATACATGACCACTGGAAAAACCATAGCCTTGACTAGATGGACCTTTGTTGACAGAGTAATGTCTCTGCTTTTTTAGTTTACTGTAATTTTTGTTTTCATTCTGTCTCCCCTCTGATGGGTAAGGATAAGAGGCTTGTGGAAGCTTCCTGACAGGAAGGACTGACTGTGGGGGGAGGTGCATAAATGTGTGGCATCAAGCCCCTTGGAGGAGGTTGCCATTAACCCCACCCTAGAGCCACCAAGCAGATGACCCAGAAACTGGAGAACAATTATACCAAAGAAGTTCTCACACTGTTGCAAAAGTTCCAGGGCCCACAACAGATTTCCCAACCTGGGTTTTCAGCAAAGGGATGAGAACCCCCAGTGAATTTGACTTTAAGGCTGGTGGGATTTGATTATAGAACTTCCACAGGACTGGGGAAACAGACTCTGGGAGGGCACAAATAAAACCTTATGTGCACCAGGACTCAGGAAAAAGGAGCAGTGACCCCAGAAGAGACTGAGCCAGACTTGCCTGTGAGTGTCCAGGAGTCGCTGGCAGAGACGTGGGTCAACAGTGGCCTACTGCGGGGTCAGGGGCACTGAATACAACAGACCCGGGAGTCTTGGTGTGCTGGCACAAGCCCTTTTGAAGGAGTTCACCATTACTGCCATTACCCCTACCATAGTTTGTCCTCAGGCCAAACTAAGGCAGGGAACACAGACCCACCCATCAACAGAAAATTGGATTAAAGATTTACTGAGCATGGCCGCACCAGAATAAGAGGCTGCCTTGCTGCTAAGTCACTTCAGTCGTGTCCAACTCTGTGCGACCCCATAGACAGCAGCCCACCAGGCTCCGCCATCCCTGGGATTCTCCAGGCAAGAACACTGGAGTGAGTTGCCATTTCCTTCTCCAATGCATGAAAGTGAAAAGTGAAAGTGAAGTCGCTGAGTCGTGTCCGACCCTCAGTGACCCCATGGACTGCAGCCCACCAGGCTCCTCCGTCCATGGGATTTTCCAGGCAAGAGTACTGGAGTGGGGTGCCATTGCCTTCCCCAAAGAGGCTGCCTTGGACAAGTTCAAAAGCTTATTAGATATATTTTCTGTCTTCCAAGTGACATAGGTGACAGTTTAACCAAATGTTTCATGTCTCCACAATGAAGCTCATGGTTTCCTAGCCTCATATGTTTTCTAACCACGTCTCTAGCTTTCCTTAACACTTTCTTTGCCATTTTCTGAGCCTACACACACTAATTCCAAAGTTAATGCCTCATAATTTAGGTTTTTGGTTGCAGCAGGAACCATTTCTACGTTCCAATTTCTGTATCACTTAGCTATTGTTATGTAACAGACTGTCCCCAAACATGTTGGCTTAAAATAACAATCATTTATTATTTTAATTATCAATGGCTCTAACCCACATGGCAAGGGGAATGGCCACAGGGAGGGATGTTGGGTTGCCATTAAAATAATCCACCCTAAAGAATAAAGCTTTTTACCTTGGAATTACAGAGAAAACATTTTTGTCTGTTGGATAATGGTGTTATTTTCTCTTTACACATTAAAAAAATACTCTGATAAAAGCACACTGATTTCTTTCTTAAAAAAAAAGTCAAAATCTGTTTTTTTAAGTCTGCAAAAATCAGTAAATGAAGGGAACTGTGGCTTCAAAGTTGTTAATCCAACTTTTAAAAGTGAAGCAACTAAGATTTCGACAGGCTCTTACTTCAAAGGGTAGAGAACCAAGCAGGGCAGCTCAGTGGAGGAAAATCTTCCCTTTATTGGCAGAGTCACTCTAGGAACCAGTATGTCTTCTTTCTGCCAAGGCTCATGGAAGGAATGTACAGAGTTCTGAAGTCAGTTGAACTAAAACCTTTGGGGATATTACTCAATAAGCCAGAGTCTGAGAATGTAGGAACTGGACTTGGGGGGAAAGGCTTCAGACCCATATGACCTCAAGGCCTGGGGGTTCTGTGACATAGTAAGTGAAGGAATGTAGTTTAAGGGCTCTTTCCACCAGTGCTCTGCAACGAAGCAAGACAGGTGTGGAGTTCATAATGGTGTGCTAGCTTAGTTGCTCAGTTGTGTCCGACTCTGCAACACCATGGACTGCAGCCCACCAGGCTCCTCTGTCCAGAGGATTTTCCAGGCAAGAATACTGGAATAGGTCCCCATTTCCTACTCCAGGGTGTCTTCTTCATCCAGGGATCAAACCTGTGTCCCTGTGTCTCCTGCGTTGCAGGCAGATTCTTTACCCACTGAGTCATCCAGAGAGCTCCATCCATAATGGGGAGAAGGGTTATAAATACAACCTTGATATTGAATTTTAAAAATATCACTCTTTGGATTACTTTTATAAATATAGTAAGTAGCTAGTATTTGTCTACTATAAAATGTTTTTGTCAAAACATCACTGGATAACATGTGCTCCATTCTTTGTAATTTAGTGAACTAGTCGAGGGAGGCAGAACTCCTTTGAGCTCAGTGGTTTAGCATAAGAGAAGTTCATTCCTCACTCATGTCACAGGCTCAGTGGATAGAAGGGAGGCCCTGCTCTGGAAGGTCATCCAAGAATCTGAGCTCCTTTGTCTTGAGGCTCCAACCTCTTCTGGATCCTTGTAGTTTCCTCTGTTCAGCTGGAATATGGTGGAAAATAGTGAGGTGGCTTTAGAATGGCCACATATCCTTTGTGATCTTTTAAGACAATTGTAAAATTTTGACCATGCTGGGCCTTGGGTGCAGCGTGTGGGCTCTGTGTGGTGGTACAGGCTTCTCTTGTTGCAGCGTGTGGGCTCTCTGGTTGTGGCACCATATGTGGGATCTTAGTTCCCTGACCAGGGATCAAACTCACACCCCCTGCATTGGAAGGGGGTTCTGGGGATTCTTAACCACTGGACCATCGGGCAATTCCCTCCTTTGTGGTCTTTTTATGTGCACATGGCTCAGATGTACTTGACAAAATGGGACTTTATTCCCTTCCCCTTGAGAGGGGACTTGCTTCTAATGAATAGAAGTGGTAGTGGGTAGCTTCCGAGACTAGATCATAAAGGCACTGCAGCTTCCTGCTTGCTCTCTCTCTCTTTCTGATGGTTTACTTTGAGGGGAGCCAGCTGCCTTGTCACAGGGTATTCAGGCAGGTGTGTGGAGAAAGAGGCCCATGTGGTGAGGAGCTAAGGACTTCTGCCAATTGCCAGCAAGGAGATGAGGCCACCTGCCAAAAGCCCTCTCAAGGAGCCTCCTGTGGCGCGGATCCTCCAGGTCCAGGTGAGTCTGCAGATGACATGGCCTCAGTGGATGGCTTGACTGCCATGACCTTGTGAGAAACCCTGAGGCAGAAACACCCAGGAAAACCAGTCCTAGGTTCCTGACCTTCTGAAATTGTGTGAGATGATAGGTGCTTGTTACTTTGAACTGCTAAGGCTTTGGGTGATTTGTTATACAGCGATAAGTAACGAAGACAGAGAATGAAGGATTGTGCATGGAAGGGTTTTATATCCTGGACCTGCAGGACTCATAAACCACTTTCCACCACATTCAGTTGGCTAGAGTGACTCACATGATCACACCTAACAACCCAACTGCAAGACAGGCTCAGGAATGTCATCCAGCTGTGGGCCCAGGAGGAAAGGACAACTTGGATAAACAGCTGGCCACTCTCTACCAGGTTCAGTGAATTTATGTTTAGGACTGTTTGGACTGCAAGGAGCTGGTGGTTGTTTATCCAGGTTCAGACAAAATTCTTAGAGGAAGTAAGTACAGCCTTTGAAATATTAGTATTTATATTAGTTCCTCTTGTAGAGTGATGCCAGCTGTCTCTGAAGTTACGCAGAACATTAAGAGGTTCTGGTTTGTCTCTTGACTAGTGCTGTCACTGTTATCAGAAGCAATAACAGTGATACCACTACCCACAGTTCACATTTTCAAATATCTGGACATCATGTGAAATTGTTAATTGTCATAGCACTTAAATGAGGTAGGGGGGATGATCTCAATGTCACAGATGGTAAAATGAGACATAGAGAGCCTAGGCAACATGTTCAGAGTCTTACAGGCATTTTCAGGCCCTTTAACACAAGTGTGTGTTTCTCCAGAGCTAAGATGCTTGACCGCTCATCAGGGTTAGCAGGGTGTTTGAGGGAGGGTCTGAGCTTGGCCAGGTGTTTTTAGCACGTGGTGTGGGAGGGGCTCTGACATGCCATCCCAGGCAGAGGGAGTGAGGGTCTGCCACACTCTTCTACAATGTAGAGTAACCTGAAGACACTAGATACTCCCAGTACAGGTATCATCCTAAAAGCAGGTAGAAAGACACAAACTAGCTGTGTCAGATTCCAACTTGGTCAAACTCACATGTTTGTTCTTCAGCACAGCTCTAGGTAGGATATCTCTGAGCCTCAGTTTCTCCTATTTAAACCAAGGTTCGAATGACATGGTGTATGCAAAAACATCTGGAATATTTCTTGGCAACACTACAATTTTTTAAAGTCCTTCTAAAACCCATGCCATTATTTTCTGAGGGACTAGAAGCCACTTCTTATTTATCATTATATATCCTTCATACCTAGTACAGTGTCTGGCACAAAGTACATAGTACAGTTATGTTGAAGGCACAAGTGAATAAATGATAGAATCATTTCTTATCCATTCTTCCCAAGAGTGAGGAGCTTAGTTTGAGATATGCAGTCTAGCGATCAAGGACTTAGAGTGCTTTCACACACAAAATCTCCTGCACTGCTGCCCCTCCCCGCTTCTTTCCCCCCACCTCCTCCTCCCCCCCACCCGCCAGGACATTGCCACTGCCCACTCCCGAAGCAGTGGGAGGCAATCCTTATTAAAGTACTTTGTCCAGTTCAGGATTGAAGAAAATCTAACAAACTCAGAGAGTGCCCAGAGGAGAGCAATAAAAATTGATTAAACAGACCTTCTGAAGGAAGGTTAAGAGAATTGGGATTATTTTCAGCTAGAGTGGCTGGGGGGGGGAATAATGAATTTTCAAGAAACAAAAGAATATCTTGCAAAACTTTTTTTTTTTTTTAAGTGGTTACAGTGGGCTATTCTACTGAGGATAGCAGAGAAGGCGTTTTGATGACTTTTTTGCTTGACATTAGCAAGCAGCCTCTCTCACTCTCTCTGCCCATGGCATTGTATTGGCTACTTGCTCTCTGAAAATTCCTTATTGCTTTGGGACATTCCTCTAAGAATGTTGTGGGTCTCAGGTACTGTGAGGTCACTGGTGCATGATAGAGAAGAAACACTTGAACTAAGTAAGAGATTAGATTATATTCATCCCCTGACTTGGAACTTCCAAAGGAGAAGACTATGAACCCAATTAACCAGAGGCCTCAAAGACATTTATAGACACTACGCCTCCCTACTTTGCTGACCTCCCAAGACTTTTCAGGGCTAACTCCTATAAATCTGCTACATTCCATAAAACAAGCATAAGCAGCATCCTCATTTTATTCTTGTTCAATTATCCTATAATATTTATGGATGGAGGTAGATTTCCTAGGACAGCAGGAGCTCAGAAATAGGTATCAGCACTTCCACTAGGACCATGATGTTCCTTGCCTAAGCCCTGAAGTCAATTTGTGTTGACTTTACACAGCTTAGTAACACAGCAGATGTTTATTGAGTGCATTCTATATGCCAGGCATTGTGCTAAGCACTGGGGAGGCACAGTGGTGAGTTGTCTATATGAGACCTTGCCAGCACAGGGCCTAAACATGGGTTAGTGGGGATACAGACAAATCAAGAGGTAACTGCAATATTGTGAGATATATGCTATAAGGCCAATTGAGAGACCTGCTTAACCCCGAGGTAGATGGTCAGGGCAGGCTTTATGGAGGATATGATGCCAAGTGATTTGTGAAAAATAAATAAGCATTATTAATTATCACTAATTTCTTTTTTGGCCACATTATCAGTCCAGATAGCTCTTATTTTGGAAATGGATGTCATTACCTAATCCATCGTCACCCTTCCCCCACTCCACTGTTTATTTTTGTTTTCTTTTTAAAATTGCCTCCATGATTCAACCATTATCTGCATGGTTTAGAGGTGAAGAAAGGCTCCAGGTATACTTAATCCAGGTTAAATTAATGCCAATAATTATTTTCCAAGAGTTAATACTCTCTTCTGAAGCACTGTATTAGTAAAACATTGAGGCATCCCATATGTTAAAGAACATCTGATCTTGAGATTCATACAGGAAAGAAGCTATACTCATTTGAACCAGAGAGAGCTGATTGTCTACTCAGGGAGCCCAGAGTACTGCCTTGGCATTGGGGTACCGTTAGTTTTTATTAATTATTTTCTGTTTAATAATAATCTGAATGAGGCCCCAGTGTAATGACAGAGCTTTGTGAAATTAAATTTGAGCTGCTCCAAGTTAAATAATTAATTACATTCAGCTTTGGAGTGAATACACAAAGAGGTGTGTTCCCAGCTCAGGGTGGTTTCCCTTCTTTGGGACTGTGCCCATGCAGAGAATGGCCTCTAGGGCTGTGCATCTACAGCTGATGGATCCAAGGGCTAGACACCTGTCCAAGCTAGGCCAATCTCATTTCATCTCAGGAAGTTTTGAGTTGAGAGAGAGAAAGGGAGAGAGGTAGAAACGAGGGGAGAGAAAAGGGGAGGGGAGAGATGGAGAGAAGAGGAGAGGGAACATTTTAACGGCAGTAAGTGTGTGGCTCCCATAGTTCTCAAGGTCCAGTGATTTCTGCATCTGTCTTGCAGTTTGGTTATGTGAGATAGGTCAGTATTCTTAGAACAAATTCGTTAGTCTGCCTTAGCTACATCAAGGTGGGATTCTGTCCCCTGCCATTGACCATTCTGCTGAAGACAAGTCTGCATTATACTGCATATACTGTATATATATATAGTATAGGTGGCTAGAAGCCTGTAACTCACTGTGTGGTGACTGATGGTCACAGGACAGAGCATAAGGCTGTCTGACCTCCTGCTTTGTGAGCTTGCCTGTTAGGAAATCTTTGGGGGCTCAAAGAGTCTTAAGAGCCCACACAATTGGCTTATTTGCTGAGGTTCTATTCTCTACCTGCGTCTGAACCTCAGTAGCAGGCTGCATGCTCTCAGCCATCACTCCTGTGGCTGTATCCAGGGGCTCTTTCTAGTAGTTACCCGCTCAAGCTCTGGAGTCAGGCAGATGGTGCTCGGGATTCCACCCCTGCTGTTTAGGAGCAGCGGTTATGTGGCCATTTGTTAATGACTCACAGCCTTGGTTTTCTCATCCTTAAAATGGAGGCTTCACTTGGTGTTGCAGGATTAAAGTTTTTTTTCACATAGAATATTGGACAGAGCGCCTGGCATATAGTAACGACTCAAATATTAGCAATTAATTCAAATACAAGCCAAGTCTTCAAATAGGAAAGAAATGTCCCCTGATATTAGGCAATAGATGAAGCAGGCTTTTCAGACACATAGAGTTACTGTAATCCTGGTATAAAAAAAATAGTGTTTTAATGTCTCGGAAAAGACCTGAACAAGTTAAGGGCAAATTATGATTATATTGCTACTTGTGACATAATCCGATGGTCTTGCTTTCTCATCTCCTCTTGGGAAAACCACAGCAGAAACCTTCTGAAACCATGCAGTGACCTCACTATATTATGCCTCATTTCATTCAGGAATCCCACAGATCCTCTCCAGGGGGTTTAATTATCCATACTATGCAAAGAAATTAATTATAAGAACGCAAGGTTGCCCTGAAGTTGCATTTATGCTCAACCAAGATGATCATAAAATCTTCCCTGCTCATAGCTCTGCTTATTTTTTCACAGTTTGAGGTAAAGATTATTGAGTATAAAGTCAGCCAAATTTCTGTCTGTATGTTTTCTTTTTCTGCTCTGAGGCCTCTCTCTCCACCACATGCCCTAACTTCCTGGTTCCTGCTCCCCTCAATTTAGTGAGGGATTTGAAAGAATATAATTGTTGAGAGTGACTTGACAGTCAGATATATCTGAATTTCAATTCTGAATCAAATGAGTAACCTACTTGTCTTTATAAGTACATAATAGATGTCAGTAAATGAAAATTATTGCTAATTATCGAAATGTCTCATATTTCTTCTATGAAAACACCAAAGTAATGATTTTGAACTGTGGTCTGAGGATAGCTTTCATCAGAATGATTCTTACTAAAAATATAGACTTCCAGGCATTTATTTTTAGTAAGAACTACAAAATAAAGGGGCTTCCCTGGTGGGTCAGATGGTAAAAATCCACCTGCAATGCAGGAGATCTGGGTTCAATCCCTGGGTTGGGAAGATCTCCTGGAGATGAGAACAGCTACTCACTCCAGTATTCTGGCCTGGAGAATCCATAGACAGAAGAGCCTGGCAGGCTACAGGCCATGGGTTCGCAAAGAGTTGGACATGATTGAGTGACTTTCACTTTCAAATTAAAGGGAGAAACCTAGGAGAGGGACAGAGAAATCTGTATGATGAGCCCCAAGATGATTCTTCTTCACATTGAGTTATGAGAGTCCCTGAGAGTATAATCTCTCTTGAAGATACCAGAGGTGCAGTCCATGTGTTACCTCTCTCAGTGGTATTTGTGTTTTGACCTGACCTCTCACAGAAGGGTGAGAGACTTTTGGACTGAGTTTCAGGCTTTGCTGAGCAAGACTGGAAAAGCCTTTACAAGCTCCAGGGATGTCCAGTTCCCTGAAATCACACTGAGTTTATGTGTAAGGTTGACCTCAAAGGTAATTCTGTTTTTGTGGTTTGAGTCCTTAACCTCTTGGGGGCTTCCTGGTAGCCCAGAAGGTAAAGAATCTGCCTGTAATGCAGGAGACCCAGGTTCAGCCCCTGGGTTGGGAATATTCCCCGTAGAATGAAATGACAACCTACTCCAGTATTCTTGCCTGGAAGAGGAGCCTGGTGGGCTACAGTCCATGGGATTGCAGTGGTGCCCAAATGTGGGTGCAACTGACACCACTCCTTGGGCATCTGGGAGTGTGGGGGGTTGGATACCAAAATGACTGGGGTGGGCTCAGAGATGCAGATGTTCTGACATGAATGAGGTAGTTCTGCCCAATGAGGAGGATCTTGTCTTGTAGGACATTACGTCTCTGCTGAAGGTTGAGGGCAAAGGGAGGCAAGAGGGATGGTTTCCATTACTGCTCACTTGTGATGGCAGAAGCCTGTTCCCATGAGCACTGGAAGCAGAAGATACGGGTGTCAGACCTGCTCTGCTTCTGCCCCAACCTGTCTCCAGCCCCTCCTGGCCTGGACACCTTCCACCTGTAGGCAATGCCTCCCTTCTGAACCACAGAAGTTGTGGTTACAGCTGGAAATGTCTGTTGATAAGAGGAGGCAGAGTGATCATAAAGCTTATGAAGCTTGGGCTTCAGGGCTCTTCTCTTGCACAGACCCCTTTGTGTCCCGGGAGCTAGGGAGTCAGAAGTGGAAGGCTGACAGCCATCAGGAAGCTTCTGTCTATATAAGCATTCCCAGTCAGTTGCCTAGGAGATCTCGTAGGAAAAGCACCTGGATCTCTAGAGTGCCAGCAACTCATTTTCTGTAAATTATTTTTGTAATTTATTTTCTCATTCTAAGCAAATATTTACTTTTGTATGTAGTTCTGTATTTGTAATTTTGCATTTGTTTTCCTAAAAATCCCTTACTCTCCAAATTGTATAGCAGTACTTTGGCCACCTCATGCGAAGAGTTGACTCATTGGAAAAGACTCTGAGGCTGGGAGGGATTGGGGGCAGGAGGAGAAGGGGATGACAGAGGATGAGATGGCTGGATGGCATCACTGACTCGATGGACGTGAGTCTGAGTGAACTCCGGGAGTTGGTGATGGACAGGGAAGCCTGGTGTGATGCAATTCATGGGGTCGCAAAGAGTCGGACACAACTGAGCGACTGATCTGATCTGAAGACTCATAAAACCTGGACCTGTCCTCCCTCCTGATTAGGGCTCATTAGCTTTACATGAGCTAATGTAAGTTTGGGGGAATTAATAAAATTTTCACATGAATATGAAATGGGCTCAGGGTGGTGCTTTGGGGCCACAAGTGAACTGAACATTAGGCTCTATGTTCATTGGTCAAGAATGGTCTCATGGCAGTAATTCCCCACATTTACTGAAGACCCTCTCAGGCTGCACCTTTGCAGTCCCCAGGCAGGGACTGGTCCATGGCTGAAACATGAGGTGAGGGCAAGCCAGTTGACATGATGCACCAGGGCTGATGGGCTTCCCTGGTGGCTCAGATGGTAAAGACTCTGCCTGCAATGCAGGAGACCGGGTTTGATCCCTGGATTGGGAAGATCCCCTGGAGAGGAATGACTACCCACTCCTGTATTCTGGCCTGGATAATTCCATGAACAGAGGAGCCTGCAGGGCTACAGTCCATGGGGTCGCAAAGAGTTGGATGCAATGGAGCAACGAACACTTCACCGGCGCTGATAAACGCACTTCCTGCATAATCATCACAGCAAAGTCAATCAGGATGGTTCCACTCGAGAAGTTAGTTCTACTGAAGAGGATTCCAGTTTCCAGGAGCGTCATTATAAGAATCAGCAACACCTGGTGAGTGACTCATTGGTCTATAACCTGGAGTTGGCTGCTACTGAGTAGCTGGTAAGTCTTTTGACAGATCATTTTATCTATGGGTAGAAAGGGAGATGTGAATTAATATGCTTCTCTCAAAAGAAAAATCACGTGTTAACTATATCGCCTCAATTACTTTTGGAGCATTTTATCATCA
The DNA here is from genome assembly GCF_000754665.1 of Bison bison bison. Lineage (NCBI taxonomy): Eukaryota > Metazoa > Chordata > Mammalia > Artiodactyla > Bovidae > Bison > Bison bison. The sequence goes on from NW_011494669.1 coordinate 2,228,360, forward strand.
ACTTTGGGAAGCTATTTGGCATTTACTTTCACTTTAATATTCACTGATTTTTCAGAAATTTTCCATCAAAAGAACTGTAATGTGTTGAGAAACTCTGTTCAACGATTTGTTGAAGTTACTCTCACTTCTTTGTAAAAGGCCTCTATTCTCTTTCTACCTCTGTGTGACACAAACTGACCTTGAGCAAATCTTTTACTCTCTCTGGGCTTCAGCATATTTTTGTGTTACATTTAGGTCAGTTCAGTGGTTCTTACACTTCAGTGTACATCAGAGTCACATAGAGGTCTTGTTAAAACATGGATTTCTGGCCCCAACTCTTGGGTTTCCGATATAGGAGGTCTGAGATGAGGCTGAGAACTTGCAAGTCTAGTGAGTCTTTGGGTGGTGTTGGTGCTGCTGCTAACCTGGACTGCACTCTGGTGTCTGCAGTCTGCCCCTGGGCTAGACAAATAGACTGTAATGCTGACTGATGATCAGAATCCTCTGGGGAACTTCTAAGCAATGAGGATGCCTGAAGCCCGTCTCTGCCTATATCAGAATCTCTAAGAGTCTGGGCCAGGACTAGGATGAGGTGAAGTAACGCACCCAGGGTACAAAAATAAGGATGGACTCGATTAAAAATTGTTTGCTTTTCCATTATGGTTTATTGAAGGATATTGACTATAGTTTCCCGTGCTATACCAGTAGGAACTAGTTGTTTATCCATTCTGTATTTGATAGAGCATCTGCTAATCCCAAACTCCGAATCCTTGTGTCCCCCACCACCCTCTCCCTTGGCAACTACAAGTGTGTTCCCTGTGTCTGTGCGTCTATTTCTGTTTTGTATATATGTTCATTTGTGTCATATTTTATTTTATTTTTTTTGTGTCATATTTTAGATTCCACATATAAGCAATAGCAGATGACACTTGTCTTTCTCTTTTTGGTTTAGCACGATAATCCGTGGATCCATCCATGTTGCCGCAAATGGAGGATGACTGCAGTCACTTTTAGGGTTGTACAAATCCAGACACTAAGAGTGAGTGCTCCTTAAATTTTGCTCCCTAGGCATCTCACTCACGACCCCCGCCTCCTCTGCCCAGAGCTTCGGCCATGTTGAGAGGAGAGTTGAAAATTTGTATGTAATGCACCAGACTCGTGGCTACACAGATGATTCTCTAAAGCTTCCTGGAGTAATCAGGGTGTGGGGTAGCCTTTTACTCATTTGTAGATTAGACTCTTTCTTTTTTACAGAATTATTTATGTATTTATGACCGCACCGGGCCTCCAGTGCTCCATGCAGGATGTCTCTAGTTGGGGCAAGCAGAGGCCACTCCTTGTTCCCATGCACAGGTGTCTCACTGCAGTGGCTTCTCTTGCAGCAGAGCATGGGCTTTAGATTGAAGGCTCAGTAGTTGTGGCATGCGGGCTTAGTTGCTCCATGGCACGTGGGATCTTCCATATGACATGGATTGAACCCAGGTCCCCTGCATTTGTAGGTGGATTCTTAACCACTGAACCACCAGGGAAGTCCCTAGATTGTTTATTTCAACAAGGGATGTCAGCCCAGCGATATTTCTAGGGCTAAAGAGTCCCAGGTTGTGCTCTTAATAATTGCTTCCTGCTGAATTCCTTCCTTAGGCAGAAACTTTAAGTTACTCAATCTGTTGAGGGTTAACTGCTGATGAACTGATTTATACTGGGAAAATACAGAGTGCAATGGAGGCGCTGTTGGAGCTGCTCACTGCAGTTGCCCCTCTTTCCTTGTTATTCATATATATGCTTGAAAATAATATTGAGTGATAGCATATCACAGAAGCAAACAATGCTTTATTCTTTTTCTTAGAATCATTATTTTGAAATAATTTCAAGCTCACAGAAAAGTTGCCAGAACAGTACAAAGTACTCCTACAGCCCCATCATCCAGCCTTTCGATGGATAATATTGCACTGCATCTGTTCTTTCACCGTGCGTTCTTGGTCTGGGGCCCATCAGGCACCTGTAGTATAATGCAGTGTTCAGGCCTCTTGAGTCTCTTCCAGTATGGAAGAGTTCCATGGTTTTCCTGTTTTCCATGTTCTTGGTGGTTTTAAAGATCGCAGGCCTTTCCTGTTGTAAGATTACTTTCAACTGTCTGGTATTTCCTCAAGCCAGACTCAGGTTGTGTGCATTCTTGACAGGAGTCCCACAGGAATCACCCCTTTTCAGGGCATCATTTCAGGGGGCACTGTCTTGACTGGTCCCACAACTGATGATATGAACCTTGATCACCTGATTATCTTAGTGTCTGTCAAGTTTCTTCACCAGTTTTCCTTCTGTACTTATAATTTTGTGGAGGTATTCCAAGGTCACGTGAATATCCTTCTACTTCTATAGTGGCTCCCTAATGGTGATTCAGAGAAGGCAATGGCACCCCACTCCAGTACTCTTGCCTGGAAAATCCCATGGATGGATGAGCCTGGTAGGCTGCAGTCCATGGGGTCGCTAAGACTTAGCAGCAGCAGCAGCAGTGGTGATTCTCTGTTTCCATCACTCTTTCTACATTTACGAGTGGTCATTCGCATGCAAACCTGAGCTTATTAATATACATGGACTCATTGTGTATTAGTCAGGGTTCTCCAGAGAAGCAAAACATTCATCTATCAATCAATCATCTACTGAGAAATGTATTATATGGTATTGGCCCATGAGATAATGGAGACTGAGGAATCCCACATCTGCTGTCTGCAGTCTGGAGACCCAGGAAAGCCAGTGGTGTAGTTTGGAGGCCTGAGATCCAAGGGAGCTATGATATTGTAGATTCTTGTTCAAGTCTGATCTGAAGACCTGAGAACCAAAGAGCCAAGGAGGGCAGGACAAGAGGTCCCAGCTCCAGCAATCAGGCTGAGAGAGGGCAAATCCAACCTTTCTCTACCTTTTTCTCCTATTCAGACCCTCAGTGAATTAGATGGTACCCATCTGCACTGGGGAGGGCAGTACACTTTACACAGCCCACCTGCTGCTGCTGCTGCTGCTAAGTCGCTTCAGTCGTGTCTGACTCTGTGTGACCCCATAGACAGCAGCCCACCAGGCTGCCCCATCCCTGGGATTCTCCAGGCAAGAACACTGGAGTGGGTTGCCATTTCCTTCTCCAACAACCCACCTATTCAAGTACTAATCTCTTCCAAAAGTACTCCAGTAGACAAACCCAGAAGTAACATTTAATTAGATATCTGGGCTTCCCATAGTCCAGTCAAGTTGATAGATGAAATTAATGGTCATGCATGGATTCCTGTTTTATTTTTAGTAATTTGTAATTTGTTACTTTGTTTTTTAAATTTTATTTATTTGATGCTCAAATTTTCAGCTGTTTGAAGTGGAAGCCTCTTAACGCATGTTTTCATTATTCATTGACTATTTTCTTACTTTATGGCAAAAAAAAAAAAAAAGGATGCTCCAGGCTCATCTTGTACTTTCTGTGTCTCAGCCCAGAAATGAGCTATTTCTCTAGGGACATGCTTATATAGTCCTCAAAGCTCTCTCCAAATAGTGTTTACAAATGAGAATTACATGATAAGAATTCATTTGTTTCTAAATTTTAGCATAGGCATATTAACAAATGATAAAAACTCAAGCCAAGTGAATATTTTCAGTTCAGTTCAGTTGCTCATTCGTGTCCGACTCTTTGTGACCCTATGAACCATGGCACGCCAGGCCTCCCTGTCCATCAGCAACTCCTGGAGTTCACCCAAACCCGTGTCCATTGAGTTGGTGATGCCATCCAACCATCTCATCCTCTGTCATCCCCTTCTCCTCCTGCCCTCAATCTTTTCCAGCATCAGGGTCTTTTCAAATGAGTCAGCTCTTCCCATCAGGTGGCCAAAGTATTGGAGTTTCAGCTTCAACATCAGTCCTTCCAATGAACACCCAAGACTGATCTCCTTTAGGAGAGACTGGCTGGACTCCTTGCAGTCCAAGGGACTCTCAAGAGTCTTCTCCAACACCACAGTTCAAAAGCATCCATTCTTCAGCGCTCAGCTTTCTTCACAGTCCAACTCTCACATCCATACACGACTACTGGAAAAACCATAGCCTTGACTAGATAGACCTTTGTTGGCAAAGTAATGTCCCTGCTTTTAAATATGCTGTCTAGGTTGGTCATAACTTTCCTTCCAAGGAGTAAGCGTCTTTTAATTTCATGGCTGCACTCACCATCTACAGTGATTTTGGAGCCCCCCAAAATAAAGAAGTGAATATTTTAGAGGAGTAGATAAAAATGAGAGCATAGGCCAGAAAAAAGTTTTTATGGCCATTGTTTCCTTCTCCTTGAGTTATACTATCGCTTACAAATGTGCACACCTCCTAGCATTTTATTTGCACCCTAAATCCTTTTAGTGTTAACTTGCATCTAGTTACTAGGTTTCCTTCTTTCTCTGGGGCTTGTTTGATGGCCTCAATTGATGAAAACAGTTCAGGCTGTTGACCTCTCAGTGTATCTCCACTGAGATCAACTAGAGGAAGCAGAGTGAAGAGTTCAATTCACTTTGCTGGTTGAGCATAAAGAAGAATCCAGAAAAGACCAGCTTATAATGGTAGCTAATAATGCCATTCCTAATGAAACCAATGACAGTGTCCTGGGAAAGAAATCTGCTGATAACATGTTATTCTGGTGGTGTTCTTAGAAGTTCCCATTGTTTCCTGCTGAGCCTCCTTGCTAAAATAATTAACTTGCAACCTGGGAACTGCAGTAGGGAGGCTGGAGGGAGAGATAAGACACAATTACTTCCTATGAATTTTTGCCTTCCTGAAAAGATTTCAGGCTTTGCAAATTTCTCTGCTATTTTTAAATGTTCTCATTCTAATGAGAAGCAGACCCAGCGTCATGTAATGGTTGAGTTGGTATGGTAATTGCATTACAATAAATAGCTGAGGTGCTCAGCCCATAAAACTGACCTATAACCCACTGTTCTCTTGCAACAGGGGACTCTTTAATAACAACAGATTTTTAAGGGGCTGGTGTTTCTTTGGACTATTTCTTCCAGGTATAAATAAGGAAAAGTCTACCTTAAGGGCCCTGTGTTGGGTATGAGTAATTTTATGTCTTTGCTAAGATGAGAAGTGTTATTACCCAGAGAAAATTATGCTGACACAATTTAAGCAGAAATGATATAGGAGATAGTTGGGAAAAAATCAAGCCTTTTGTTTTTCCAAGCAAGAAATTAAGGTACCTTGGTAATACTAGGAGGAAAATGAACTGAAAATCATATTTTTAAGGACACAGGCCTCTCTAGACTATGACAGAAGACTACTAGGATCCACATATATACAATAGGTATGTGAAGGCACATTTCATATGTATTCTTTCCACTCTAGTTTCTGTTATTGACTGAAGGTTTAAGCTTATAGGAGAAAAAAGTCATTCATAGGACCCAGCTCGCTTATATTAAAATGTTCTTGTTCAGGGTGGTACAAGATGGAATGGAGGATGAGACAGATGTACACAGTCTAACTGTGCCCTTAAATAGCTTATGATCATGGAGGGGGGGCCAGGGGTTTTATATATGTATGTATGTATGTATGTATCTATCTGAATGCAACACAAAGCTCAGTGTGGAGCAAGCTCCAGGAGTGCTACAACTCAGGTGTGATGTGGGTTAAAGAAGAGAAGTGTATTTAGATGAGAGTATATGTATTTATGTGTGGGGAGCCTGGTGGGCTGCAGTCCATGGGGTCGCTAGGAGTCGGACACGACTGAGCGACTTCCCTTTCACTTTTCACTTTCATGCATTGGAGAAGGAAATGGCAACCCGCTCCAGTGTTCTTGCCTGGAGAATCCCAGGGACGGGGGAGCCTGGTGGGCTGCTGTCTATGGGGTCACACAGAGTTGGACACGACTGAAGCGACTTAGCAGCAGCAGCACCATGTGTATTTATGTGTGTGTATAAGTGTCATTGACTAAAAAAAATTCACAATGTAAAAGTTGAAAATTATGTTTTATTCAGCAAACAAAACTGAGGACTTAAGCCTGAGACGTAGCATCTCAGATAACTTTCAGAGACTGCTCTGAAGAGATAAGGGAGGAGCCTAGGATATATAAGAGTCTTTGCAACAAAAACCAGATAGTCGGAGCATCAAAAGGTTACTGTTAATTAAAGAAAACCAAATATCTCAAGTTAAGGAATTTAGTGCTTTTCCCTGTATGGGAAGATGCAAGACTCTGGGCTCACAGAAATCATTACTTTCTTAGGCACCTCAGCTATCTGGGGCTAGTATCCTGTGCCTTTCCATCCTGTGTTTCGTCAGGGTACACCATCCATGGTGGGTGGCTAGAGATGTTGACTGTTAGATGGTGGGCATCCTTTGACTTTCCTGAGTTCTCCCAGAATTCATAGTAGGGGTGGTTATAATGTGATGGCTTGATGTCTGCAACATCTTTTACTAATATGGCAGGCAGTATATTTCATTCAGTGTATTTGTGTGTGTGTGCATGTGTGTGTGTGGCTATAGATGTTTCTAGTGGAAAGAACACAATGACACTTGGCAAGTCAGGACAAGAGGGCTGGCTGGATGCCTGGTCGGACCTTACAATGTGTCATTTACATTGGTGAACTCACTAGTGTCCTAGGCCTGGCTCATAGTATTTCAGTATCAAAAACTGACTTCTTGGTGTCCCAGAATTAATTAGATTGTGTGATGCTAACTTGGTTTAATAATGTTTATATGAGTTTAATGTATTAATCCAGAAAACCAATTTATTAATTCATAATGGGAATTATAACCCTCAGTGGACAGGACACTTTTATTAGCCTGACTAGAGTATTAGTCCTACATAAGCAGAAGCCATGAACATGGCTTGGAGCCATGAACTCAGGATGAAATCAGAATCAGGATGTTTAGCCATCTGACTTCAAAATGTAGTGACAACACGTTAATCCAAACTGCAGCCATTTTTTAAATAAGGGCACCTTTGATGATTGGATCCATCAGGATGCACCCTTGAGCCACAGTGGAACATTTTCATCGTTGCTTAGGCCAGCATGGCTCGTGGTGGCCTCCGGTCCTTTTTCGTGTGTGTTTCCATGGATGACTGAAGATCCTCCACTTCCCTTTGGATTGACATACACTCTTTTTTTTTTTTGTAGTAGAATCTCCTCTTCAACAAAATTGACTAAAGGGTTGTTTAAAATAATGCACTTAATTACATTAAAAAAATTAACAAGTACCAATGTAAATTCATTCCCTAATGTTTTGATGTAGCACCATCGTTTCACATTTTGTTTGATTCTTAGTTTGGATTACCTGGGGTTTCCCCAGTGGCTCAGTATTTAAAGAATCTGCCTGCAATGCAGGAGACAAAGGAGACGCAAGTCTGATCCCTGGGTTGGGAAAATCCCCTGGAGGAGGAAATGGCAACCCACTCCAGTATTACGTAAATGATATCCATTGTGTAGCCTCTATGATTGGGTTATAACCATGTAAGGTCACTTAGGAAGCAACCTGAGGGCAGAATCTTTCTATATTATTATGATTATCCCTTCACATTAGGCTTTTTATAGTTTTCATACATGTGCTTCATTTGATAGCAATTTACTTTTTTCCTTCTTAATGTTTTTTTAGTTTTTCTAAGGCTTTAAATTTAAAAGAAAGAACAATTATTATTCTTTTCACATTCAGATTTCATCAGTTTATATATTGTGTATTAAATAACTTAAGTAAATAGTTTTAGAAGAAACCATAATTGACTCTTATATGCTTGAAATCAACTTGGTACATTAGAGTACCTAGTCACCCAGAAGTGAGCATTCAGCATACTAGGGTATTAGTCAGAAACATTCTAGGCAGCATTAGGGAGGCTGGGTTAGTCCAGGGAGCTTCTCCTGTATATTTGTTTGCAAGTTAGATTTTTCTGGCCCAGGAGTCATTTTATCTCTGGCTCTGCACTTCTCTTTATTGGCCCATTATGTACTATTGAGCAATCCGAGGGCAATCTCATTTCTCTTCCTTAGCAGCATGTGCTTTCAGAGATTACTACCCGCCCCCACCCCCCACACATCCCTTTCTAGTGAAGGTGGCTCAGTGGGTAGAAAGCCTGCCTGCAGTGCAGGAGATGCAGGAGACATAGGCTCAATCCCTGGGTTGGGAAGATCCCCTGGAGGAGGGTATGTTAACCCACTCCGTATTCTTGCCCAGAGACTTCCATGGACAGAAGAGCCTGGCTGCTACAGTCCATAGGGTTGAAAAGAATTGGACAAGACTGAGCAACTAACACCTTCTAGTGAAAGAGGCTCCAGATAAATCATTTTGGAAACACTAGGGGCAGCCATATTACCTGCCATGCACCAGAGGAGAAAATATGACACTTAGTTTCTCTGGCAAACTGGCCCAGAGAGCATTGTAGGGTGTGAGCTCTTTCATCCAGGGAAATGGGGTACAGTCAGATCCTTTGTATGAAAAAGTTACTGGCTTCCTTAAGTTAATCTATGGGGAGAGCAAAAGGCTTTGATTCCAGGCTTATGACTATGAAGCAGTGGCTAGAACCAATCCTGATGCAGAATTCCTTGGGTGGACTAATGCTTTGAATGGGATGGGTATGTGGAGTGAAAAGCTGGGCTAAGGAATCTGGGGATCCCAACAATGGGTTACTCTGGACTAAGCGCTGGGACATAGAACAACAGACTGGTTCCAAATAGGAAAAGGAATACGTCAAGGCCATATATTGTCACCCTACTTATTTAACTTATATGCAGAGTACATCATGAGAAATGCTGGGCTGGGTGAAGCACAAGCTGGAATCAAGATTTCCAGGAGAAATATCAATAACCTCAGATATGCAGATGACACCACCCTTATGGCAGAAAATAAAGAGCCTCTTGACGAAAGTGAAAGAGGAGAGTGAAAAAGTTGGCTTAAAACTCAGCATTCAAAAAACAAAGATCATGACATCTGGTCCCATCACTTCATGGGAAATAGATGGGGAAATAGTGGAAACAGCGGCAGACTTAGTTTTTTGGGCTCCAAAATCACTGCAGATGGTGACTGCAGCCATGAAATTAAAAGACACTTACTCC
>NW_011494669.1:2237589-2264194 GCF_000754665.1 Bison bison bison
GACTGTTGAGAGTCCCTTGGACTGCCAGAAGATGCAACCAGTACATCCTAAAGGAGATCAGTCCTGAGTGTTCATTGGAAGGACTGATGCTGAAGCTGAAACTCCAATACTTTGGCCACCTGATGTGAAGAGCTGACTCATTTGAAAAGACCCTGATGCTGGGAAAGATTGAAGGTGGGAAGAGAAGGGGATGACAGAGGATAAGATTGTTGGATGGCATCACCAACTCAATGGATATGAATCTAGGTAAACTCTGGGAGCTGGTGATGGACAGGAAGGCCTGGTGTGCTGCAGTCCATGGGGTCGCAATGAATTGGACATGACTGAGAAACTGAACTGAACTGAAGCACTGGGAGACTGGGGTCTTCATTCCTTTGAACCAGTGTGGTCCATGCAGAGATCTGGGCCAGCCATGCATCTGTTGACAATTTTCCAAAACTTGGATGGATAGCAAAGGGAGGGAAGCTTGTTTTTTCAGTGTCCTGTTGGAGCATCACTTAAGGGGATCATCCAAAAGTCCTTAATTACTTTAATTTAGACTTGCTATTTTCTATTGACTAAGGTTCAGATTCTGTGAAGTTTCAGATTGCTGGCTAGATTTTGTCTGGTGTGGGTGAAAATGGGTCTGTCTTGTAGAAAAGATAACCCTAAAGTTTATGTTTTAAATGCCTTATAGGGCATTATCAGTTTTACATCCAACCTAGTGTGGTGGTTTAGTCGCTAAGTCATGTGTGACTCTTTTGCGACCCCAGGGACTGTAGCTCACCAGGCTCCTCTGTCCATGGGATTTCCCAGGCAGGAATACTGGAGTGGGTTGCCATTTCCTTCTTCAGGGGATCTTCCCAACCCAGGAATCGAACCCAGGTCTCGTGCATTGCAGGTGGATTCTTTACCAAGGGAGGTACGAGAGAAGTCCTATTCTAACATTAAAAAAAACCAAATATCAAACGTCCCAAATTCCTCAGATGGTCTTGGACCCAGTTTTCCCATGAGTGAGTTGAATAAAGCTTTGGCATATGTTCATTCTTCACTTGCTCAAGAGTCAAGTCTGTGTTATACTTTGATTTGCCTCTGTCAGGCTGATTTAGGATCTGTCTCTATGAGGGATCCCCTGTGGGAGAGAGGAGAAAAAGCATCCTGGAGGAATGGGTGGGAGGCATGGACTGACTGCCTCTATTATTCCTCTTAAGTTTCCAAGCTCTTGGAAAATTCAAGAGGAGGACAGCATCCCTAAGCTTTTCTGTTCTTAATAAAGGAGGTGGGATGAGATGGTAGTGGTGGTAAGGATGTGGCTCCAGTGATTAATTGGGAAATAAAAGTGATGTGACTACAACTCTATCTTGTTTGTGGAGTAGCTTATATGTGAGTTATTAACATTTAGAGCAGTGCCTTATTTTTGATTATTGGGGTAGAACTCTTTCTCTTCCCCTTGTATTTCTGACAGTAACATTGAAAGGGGTCTTGAGACTGCAAAGATGAAGAGGTGTTGCACAGTGTTGTGGGTATTAGCACTCAAACAGATGTATGCTTGCCAAGTGTTACAGTGCAAGGTTTTTGTTTCATGTTTTTTTTTTTTGAGGAGGGCTTTTATATTTTTATTTTCTGTATAGTACAATCTTTGTGGTAGTGGGAATGTATGCACAAAAAACAATTCAAATTAGAGTTCAGAGTAAAAAGAAAAAAAAGAATTTGTCCCAAAGGACATTAAATATACATGGATTTCACAGCTATACTCTATCCATGCCCCCAGACTCCGCACATCGAATCATTCTAATGAGACTATCTGATCTTGAAATTTTTCAGAATCAGGGGAGAAAACAAACATGGCCACCTCTCCTTTTGTATGTTTACCTTGTTCTGAAATTTACCTAGTTGGGAGTCAGGTGCTAAATCTAGCACTGGAAGTGTTATTCACATGATGATTCCTGTTTCTAATGCTTGTTAAACATTTCCTATCACCAGGCACTCTTCTAATCCCCTACCTGTAAGAATTCCTTTCATAATGAAAAGAAATCATATTATGCCGTATTTCTGTTCTGTAATAAACATGATAGCAGCGGTTACAGGTCAGATTCCCCAGGAAGCAGACTATGAGATGGAGTTGTGTATACAGGAGGTTCATCAGGATCTGTCTGGGGATCAACCTCTTGGGGGAAATGAAGGAAGTGGGATGAATCAGAGGGAGAAGCTGAGTGGTGATACAACAAAGACCTCAGCTGACCCCATGGGAAGCTTAGTTTTTGAACCCACTTTTATTTCCCAATTAAATATTAATAACTCACTAGTCTCTGAATGCAAGTTGACCCCACAGAAGGGGCTCTGACTTGGGCAGAGTGGTGAGCCTCAGCGGGCAGCAGACACTGGGAGGGGGCTCAGTTGTGAGCTGTCAGTTATCAACACTTTGAGAAGCTGGAGAAAGAACATTTCAGTCCTGAAACGGTAGTGGGATCTGAGCATCCACTAAGCAAACTTTGGCTTATGTTTTGGTAGCCTAATTTTCATATCTTAATAACTGCAATTTCTGGACACCCATGTTTCTGAACACTCCTTGTAGATCTTTTTAAGGCTCCTTTGGCTCTTTCCTTCTTAAATGTTATCTCCTAGGTTCCCAGCCTCAGCCCTCTTCTCATCCCCAGCTACATTTATTTTCTAGGTGATCTCATCGGCACTCATACCTTTGGCATCTTTCCAATAGGACAACCCATGGTGGTGTTTTTTTAATGGATTCCCTGAAGTAGCTCTTACTAGGAGCATATTTCCTTTCTAGACATCTTAATGGTATCAGAATCTCTTGACTGCACATTGTCTTAGCTCTGTCTGCAATAACAAAATACCACAGACTGGAAGGTTTAGACAATAGATGTATATCTCACAGTTCTGAAAGCAGGGAAGTTCAAGATCAAGGTGCCGGAAGATTTGTCTCCTTGTTGGATAATAGCTATCATGACAAGTGTGAAGTGATATCTTGAGTTTTTTTGTGTGTGTGTCTTTCTGATGATCAGTGTTGTCTTTGCATCTACCAGTTAGGTATTTGTATGCCCTCTTTGGAGAGGTGATAGACAACTACTTCTTCACTTTGTCTTTTGTAGGAAAACATTAGAGATGCAGTGCCAGAATGCCTGGAATGAATCTTTGATCAAGTTTCTTGTCTTCTTTTTGTGTATCTTTCCTCATAAAATTATACCTTGATTATAGGACTGTTGCATAATGAAGTGAGATGCTACATGTGTAAAACTATTTTCTGGCAGAGCTTTAGTGATCAGTACACATTAATGATTAAGTTCATATCCTTTTGGTATATATTTATAAAGATAAAAGTGTATCTTTCCATTTATCTCTTTTTAAGTTACTTTTTTTTCTCTCTGTTCACCTAGAAAGAACTGAAACTGCCCACCCAGTTCCCATTCCTATATACAAGAGCACACTCCTGGAGTGGTCCTGGCATACATGGATGTCATGTGTTGGAAGACTCCAAAACCTACCTCTGGTTAGATTCTTCTTCTGCATTCAGAATGCCTATTTTTGGCTGCTTGTTAGGAACCTCTTCCTGTACATCCCAGAGATACCTCAATTCCAACAATTTAAAAAATAAACTCAGAATCTTTCCTCTTAAATTTTCTTCTATAATCTCCATTCACCAACTTTCCCATGCAGAAATGTCGAGGTCATATCAGATTCTTACTCTCCTTCCATTCCTCACGTGCAGTTGTTCATCAGATTCCTACAGGTTCTCCCATCTAGATGTTGCTTCACCTCATTTCATCCCATTCTTTCTAATCCCATTTCTCAGGGTAGGTTTAGGCTCTCATTGTTTCTTTAGTGGTTATTTCAATGGTCTTCTAACAACTTATTTCCCAGTTCCCACTACTGTCCTGTCCAATTAGGCAGACATATAATTTGTCAACCAAATCGGGACACTTTTGAGAATGAAACAGGGGTGTTATTAAACATTACACTCAGACATCAACAAGGACTGTCCCAGGCAAATTAAGACATATGGATATCCCTCTAATTTATCCTGCACAGCTGTCAGAATGTTCTTTCTAAAACACTTGTCTGACCCTGTCGCTGGCTCTCCCGTATAGTGTCTAAGGGGAAAGCATGTGTTGTTCTAATGACTGCAGCGTTCTGCTCCGCTTGGCTTGGTTTCTTACTGTAAATCAATCAATTAGCTCTCTGCCTCTCTTGCAGTTTGGGGTAAATTTTAGCAAAGAGAAGTCTTCCCAGGGTTGGATCACTTCTGAATATCATAAAAAAGCCAACTTTGGGATTTGCCCAGCTTGGAATACGCTGTAGGCATCGTTGTTGTTGTTTGGTTGCTAAGTTGTGTCTGACTCTTTCACTACCCCACAGACTGCAGCCCACCAGGCTCCTCTGTCCATGGAATTTCCCAGGCAAAAATATTGGAGTGGGTTGCCATTTCCATCTCCAGGGGATCTTCTTGATCCAGGGATTGAACCTGCAACTCCTGCATTGGCAGGCAGAGTCTTTACCACTGAGCCACCTTGGAAGCCCAATGCAGGTGTTACTCGAGACAATTCTGCCCTCCCCACCAGGGGACTCCTCTATGATACCAGCATCCCAAAGCCTTCAGCTGTCATCTCTCAGCTGCTGTCAGATCAGTGGTTGACTAAATCTGCACATGACAGCTTTAATAAATGACTAAACACAGCATAAAGTGGGCAGCCTAGGTATATCAGCTTTTTTTTTTGTTTGTTTTAACATTAGCTTTCTGATTTTCAGGGAAAGTAGCCAAAGAAAAGATTTTTCCTGATGAGTATGCATTTACTTTTAATTCACTGAAGAAGGAGTGCTTTCTTACAGCTTCTCTGAGGAAAACAGCTATTCTTTTAATTGACATTTGCAATTGTTCCTAAATATCAAATTTTTCATTATGTAAGAAATCTATAGTCATTGCAGAAAAATTGAAAAATATATAGAATACACATAAAAATATACAGTGCAGTTGCTCAGTCGTGTCCGACTTTTTGCTACCCCGTGGAGTATAGCCCACCAGGCTCCTCTGTCCATGGGATTTTCCAGGCAAGAATACTGGAGTGGGTTGCCATTTCCTTCTCCAGGGGATCTTCCCAACCCAGGGATGGAACCTAGCTCTCCCACATTGCAGGCAGATGCTGTAACCTCTGAGCTACCAGGGAAGCCCATCAAAAATACACAAAATATACAGAAAACACAGAATGGCAAAAGGAAAGAAAAATTATCCTTCTTTCTATCTTATACATAAAATCGTACTCATATTGTGTATATTCCTTATATATTTTCTGTGTGAATGAGTATATGAACAACTCACATAAAACAAAAATAAGCATGCTGAAGAGTAGCTTGCTTTTTTGGCTTAGTAATAAAAAATGCTTTTTACATCAAAAAGTGTATCTTGGCAACCATTGTTTGTAAAGCCTGCATTATACTTCATTGTATGGCTGCTCCATTCTTTACTTAACCGTCCTTTATTTTTGGATATTTAGGAGGTTTCTAACTTTATTTCCATTTAAGAAAATGTTCATGGAATCTCCTGGAATCTCCATCTTTTCCCATTTTGGGTATTGCTTTGGGATTCATGTTCATATGAGGATTTGTTGAACCGTTTTTAGATCTTTGAGCTCTCTGGGCTTTGCATTTGTATGTGCCGCTGAGCCTCAAAGCAGCCTGTCTGGGCAGCTTCACTGACAGAACCTCACATTCTTTGGTCGCTTATTAGAAAAAGATAAATTTTAAACTCGAAGGGGTGCATTAAATATATATTTTTTTCATTACAATCTTTTACCTGTGTTTATGCAGGCAAGTTGGAATGAGATATGTTCTAAAGAATCCATTCGCAGAAAAATTCAAGCCCATATATATTTTTTCTCAAAAGTATTTTTGTTGTGCTTTCCTCCTGAACTCTTGGGTCATTGGGAAGAAACAGGCATGGTTTCACTTCCTTTCTGTTGATTATCTCGCTAATGGATTCAGTCTAGTGACTGAATGCTTCTAGGAAAGACATGAAAAGACATATTCTATGTATTTCTAATTTTGAATAGATATCTACCCAGGAGAAGCACTTTGAATTAACCCAGAAAAAATGATCAGAAGGTGACATATAATTGCACTCATGTTTTATTCTTCAAATAGTTCTTTTGCAGAATTTGGTATTTATTTGGACCCACTAAAAGTAAAGTTTGTGTCAGAGTTCTTTGTGATGGGTGCCAGGTAGAAACCGTCAGCATGACTCCGAATGTGATGGATTGTGGAAGATTGATTCCTCAAGAGAAAAATTGTGAAATGATTCTCAGAGATGGCAGCATTCAGAAGAGTATACATTTTTGCCATTTAAAAAGATAATGTCAAAATGAAAGTCAGAGTTCTTTAGGTATTCCTTAGTGACTGTCACTGTGATCTTTCATGTTCTACATTATTTTCTTTCTCCTAAACCAGATAATTTTTATTTTTTTCCCTGAAATATGTGGCCATGTCCACCCTAACTCTCTCTCCGTAGGAGTCTTCCTTACCCTTTGGATTTTCCACATGGGCAGGAGAGAGGTGGGGTGGGGAGTGGTATTTGAGGCTTTCTTAGCATCTGGAGTGGCTTCTTGCTTTCTGAAACCTAAAGCATTAACCCGAGGGACAGGAATAATGCTAGATGAGTCAGTCTTTTCTCCCTCTAGCATCAATATCTTGAATCTATTAATAGTGACATCATCATAGTGTACAATTAGGCCCTAATCAGTGGAGCACTTTATTGATGGTGAATGTAATTGCTAGCTAATGTTATGATCATGTCAATACAACTCAGGGGTTAAGGTTTCCCAGTTAAGCACTGGGGATTTGAAGGTCTTGCTGCCCTAGATATAGGCAGTGCTTCTGCTCAGTGCCAATAGACAACCTATAGATCAGAAGTCTGCAATTATCTAATGCATCTACAGAAACTCTCCTGTCTCTAGAATTCATGAATTCTGGGCATTTCCCCTCCCCTCACCAACCTAAAGATGCTGAAGCATAAAGGAGAGCCCCAAGCACAAAGATATCCATAAAAGCCTGTGCTCTTAGGTCGATGTTGAGGATGCTAAGAGCTAACAGGTTGGTTAGTTGGTTTCTCTTGGGATAAAGGGTAAGATTTGCAGTAGTCTGTCCACTTGTCTTTCTGGATCATGATCCTTTCATATTTAACCATAAAATGTGGATGGCTACAATATGAGAAAGAGGAGGATGGAACCAGGAGAAGATAACAACACTGTGTGTTGGAGGAAGAGATCATGATTTAACTTGTGTAAATGTGCACATTTTTATGTTTCCCACGTTTGTATTCTTTGAAGGAGACAAAGGGCTTGAATCATAAAAACAGCAGACTTGTTAGTCATAAGAAGCAATATACAAAAGTTTGGAGCTGCCATTTTCTTGTTCTGAAACCAGTTGGTCAGAAATGAGGGTGGCCTGGGAACCCTGATTTTTGTGGCTGGTCTGAAATGAGGGCAGTCTAGTGAGGAATTCTGCCCTTAACCTGCTAAGTTTGACCTAATTCCAAGTAATTAGCATTAGAGGTCAATTTCAATACTAAAAATCATTGGGGAAACATTGAAAATAACATAATGCCTGGCACAGAATTGTTGCTCAAAAATGTTAGTTAAAGGGCTTTCAGTTAAATGGGACAAAGTTATATTCTATACGGGGATAAAATAAAATGGATAAAATCTACAATTTTGCATCATCTAACTATGGCAACACATTCAAAATAGTCATAAGTAGGGACAGCTTATGCCTCAAGTTTTATCTTGTAAAAATATTTGTCAAAGAAGAAGTGCTAAGAATAAAAGCAAAAAGATAAATCTGTGAAGATATCTGGCTTGAAATATTTAAAATTTCACTATGAAGAAAATTAGAGTTGAGAACATCATCCGTTACTAAAATTTACATTTACCAAATACTACAGCAATAGAAGAGAGAATATTTTCTCAGTATTTAAAACTGTTATGGCTCTTATTACAGAAAGAGTCAATTGAAGATGTCGACAACTTCTAATTTATTAATCATAAAGTGTAACTTTCCAGAAGATTGTGGCAATTTTCTAAGAACTTAAAAATAATAAAGTTATATTGAAAAAATTCTTTGGAAAAATATCACTGACATGAAAGGCAAATGTGGCTGAGAAACTGGATAGTAAATACAGCTATGTATTAGTCTACTCAAAATAAAAGCCAAGGTCCTTAGGATGGTCTGTGAGGCTCTCCTAAAGTGCTCAGGCTCTTTCTGTCCATGAACTCTTCTCCTAGCCCTCTCTCCAGCTGACTCTGCTCCAACTACATTCCTATCTTTGCATTCTAGCTGCCATTCACACTCTCCAGGCATGCTGTGCTGCCCATAGTCAAGAAAGTTGGTAGACCAGAAAACCTAAAAACATGTCTCAAGTTCCCAGTGCTCTGAATGTGCCTTTTGAAATTATTTATTACAAAAATGATGCAAAGAGCTGACTCATTGGAAAAGACCCCGATGCTGGGAAAGATAGAAGGCAGGAGGAGAAGGGGATGACAGAGGACGAGATGGTTGGATGGCATCACTGACTCAACGGACATGAGTTTATGCAAGCTCCGGGAAATGGTGAACGACAGGGAAGCCTGGCTTGCTGCAGTCCTGGGCTCGCAAAGAGTCGGACACAACTGAGTGAATGAACAACAACAATTACAAAATTTATTTCCTACTCCCTTTTAGTTGGGAAGTTAAAATGAAATTGCCAAATAATGGCATTATAGAAAAGAGGAAGTAGTTAAATTAATACCCTCGTTGTCTAGTCTCAAGTTCTTTACAATAAATCAACAAATGCCAAGCAAAATCAGAGAATGCAATACAGTAAGAAGATACAGATGCTGAATAGGAATATTTACATATCACCAAGGAAGATTCATCTGTTTTTGTTTACTGACAGGTGTGGTTAAATCCACAGGCTTTAATATAATTAACCCCAGTTACCAAGGGACTAATTATCTAGTCTAGTTTTCATCAACTTTATCTTAAACAAGAAATTTACACTGTTTCCTCCTCTCACCTCTTTCCATTTTCTCCCCCTTCTGATGTCTTACTCTTGACCCCAAACACTTTTACTTTCAAAATTTACTAGTGATGCTTAATTTCCAGGCTAACCAGTCTTCACCCAGTTTCGCCTGAGGGACTTCTATTAGGTGGCCATCCACAATTCACACACTCCATTTGGGGTTTCCATGATGTGTTCTTTCTCTCTTGAGTGATGTGACCCTTCTAATCTCTACCTCCTTGTTCAGTTCAGTTCAGTTGCTCAGTTGTGTCCGACTCTTTGTGACCCCATGAATTTGTAGCACGCCAGGCCTCCCTGTCCATCACCAACTCCCGGAGTTCACTCAGACTCACGTCCATCGAGTCAGTGATGCCATCCAGCCATCTCATCCTCTGTCGTCCCCTTCTCCTCTTGCCCCCAGTCCCTCCCAGCATCAGTCTTTTCCAATGAGTCAACTCTTCGCATGAGGTGGCCAAAGTACTGGAGTTTCAGCTTTAGCATCATTCCTTCCAAAGAAATCCCAGGGCTGATCTCCTTCAGAATGGACTGGTTGGATCTCCTTGCAGTCCAGGGGACTCTCAAGAGTCTTCTCCAACACCACAGTTCAAAAGCATCAATTCTTCAGCACTCAGCCTTCTTCACAGTCCAACTCTCACATCCATACATGACCACAGGAAAAACCATAGCCTTGACTAGACGGACCTTTGTTGGCAAAGTAATGTCTCTGCTTTTGAATATGCTATCTAGGTTGGTCATAACTTTCCTTCCAAGGAGTAAGCGTCTTTTAATTTCATGGCTGCAGTCACCATCTGCAGTGATTTTGGAGCCCCCCAAAATAAAGTCTGACACTGTTTCCACCTCCTTGTAGAGAAAACCTTTAATCCCTCTAACCTAATCTCGCTGTCCTCATCGTTAGATTCTGGTCCACAAGAAGCCCCTATTCTTGTTCTTCTCTGTGAACACATTCAACCTAATGGTTTGTCACCTCTGTAGCACTGACTGTGCTGTGCTTAGTCACTCAGTCCTGTACAACTCTGCAACCCAATGGACTGTAGCCTGCCAGGCTCCTCTGTGCACCAGGATTCTCTAGGCAAGAATATTGGAGTGGGTTGCCTTGTCCTCCTGCAGGGGATCTTCCCAACCCAGGGAATGAACCCATGTCTCCTGTAGTTCCTATACTGCAGTCAGATTCTTTACCACTGAGACACCAGTGGTAAATATAGTAGGTCCTTGTGGTTTAAATATTGTTTTAATGGAATAGGATGGAGTCTTCCTAGGCAGGGGCTACAGACTGATCAAACTGATTTTTGCTTAAACATTTTGAAGTCTTCTCCCCGTTATTACCTGCAATTAAACAGTAATGAAGAATCATTGGAAAAATTAAAATGCATACAGCATAGCTAATGACGTAAGAGGGACGACAGCCTAGCTAAAGACCCAGGCACACATTCACATCCCATTAACTAGTCTTTTAACTGCTGTCTCCTGAATTACTGCACATGTAGAAACTGAAGAGAGCTACACAGGCAGGAACTTATCACAGAAGAGAGTGCCTGACCAGACTGCCAAGCTTAGTTAGAGCAAATATCTCCTGCCAGAGCCTGCCAAAGTGTTTGTTCACTCTTCCAGATCGCTTGCAGTAGGAGCTCTGATGACAAGCTGGAGCTCGTGTCTTAGCTGTCATTACCAACGGCATTACTGATGAGTAGGCTGAGCCCAGGATTCAGAGTAGGGATTCTCTGATACTGTTCCCTGCAGGGCTGGCCTCAAGCTAACTGTGGATTCAATCACCTTCATCTGTCCTCAGGGCGGCCCAAAGTTTTTTCTTATATAGCCCCTCCCTGCCTCTCTCTCCCCAAACCTCTTCAAGATGCCTTATTCATCAGAGGTTGAAAAAGGGTTGGGGATACAGGGAGGAGGAATTAGAAAGGGGCTATTTTTAAAATTTTTTATTTATTTAAAATAATTTTTTAAAATGTGGACCATTTTTAAAGGCTTTATTGGATTTGTTACAATATTGCTTCTTTTTTTTTTTTTTTTTGTCATGAGGCATGGATCTTAGCTCCCTGACCAGTGATGGAACTCACACCCTCCAGAGAAGTTCTGGTAATTTTTAAATGAAAATAACACATGTACATATTTTTTTGTAAGTCAAAGAGTATTCTAAGGTTTAGAACTAAAAAGACAGTCATTTGGCTCTTTTCTTCCTTCATCATTTCCATCTTATACTACCCAGATGCAACCACGTTCAGCCATTTTAATAATTTCTCCTGGCATTTACCTCCATGTCTAAATAATCTGCTTATGTGCCTATTTATTTTTACATTTTGATTTTTAACATTATCGATCAGTTTTCTATGACTATACTAAGTTTAGAACCCCAACTGCCTAACACATGTACACTCTGCTAAACCCATGGCTATATAACTGGATATAAAAGTGTTTATACTTTTATTGGATATAATAGTATTTCAGCTGTCATACAGTATATTATGATTATGTTTTCTTTCTTGTTCAACCTTTTTTCTAAGTTAATAAATGCCTTGTTTTTTAAAGCTTAGCTAACTAAATGAGCTCTAAGAATACCTCACCATGTAGACAAGAAATCAGGTCATCTGTCAATTACTTTTTTCTTTTATTCTTTTATTCTTGGGGTCTTTCCTCTGAAGTCGCTCAAATCAACCTGGGCTAATGGCCCTTGAGACCAGTTGTTCTGGGTCCACCCTCGCTCTCATCCAGGAATTTCCTTTGTCCTTTTCTAATGCTGGATGCTCTATTTTCATGTTCCATGTATTTCTCTTTCTTGTTTTTGCCTTGTTTTTGTGGGGTACACCTTCCGGTAGCTTCCAAAGCAAGGCACATAGGAGAAATATTTTTAAGAGCTTGCTTATCTTAAGTGTTTTTATTCTATCTCCTACTTAACCGATAGTATTTTAGGGTTTATATTTCCAAGTTGAGAATAATTTCGGCTCAGATTATATTGCTTTTGGGAAACCCATTGGTATTTGGTTAGCTGTCTCTGGCATGTGAGCTGTGTTTTGTCTCCTCCCCAGGGTGCCATCAAGTGTTCTTCCCCTGAATCAAGATATGTCAAAGTGCAATTATAGAATTTCAAAATTAAATCTTCTACAACCCCTGGCTTACATTGTTTTGTTCCTTTCTTTTACAAGGATCAATTTAAATGTCTTCTTGTTCACAGCTTTGTTTTCAATAATTGCAATTTGCTAAAAGCTTCAAAAGCTGAAAAATTTGGCACTTTATACATGAAATGCCACCTCCTAAAACCAGAAAGAGTAAGCACATTTCATTTTAGCATCCTGTGTGCTGTTCTTGAAAGGGTCTGGGAAGAATCAGGAAAAGAGAGAGGGTGATCACTGGTTATTATCTAGATTTAACCACAAGTTAAGATGAGAGGTCTGTTTCCTGCAAATGTATCTCACACGCTACTAAGTGAGAGCACGACAGATGCTGGGAAGTCGAAGTAAAGGACATCTAGTCTCATAAGGCTGATTTTAAAGCAACTATTACTACAAATAGTACTTCACTACAAATGAAAATAATCTGGAAAAATGGTAAACTAGATCCAATTCTAGTGGGACTGTTCTAAGCAAACAAAGATGTATGGCCACTTTAGACATAGGGCATCTTTGATATTATTGCAGAGGTATCCATTTCATATTTTATGGAAAGAGGGTTATATCTTAAAATATGTATTGGTTGTCTCTATAAGTTGCTCTGGCCTCAGCATTCTGAAAAAACAAACATAAAACAGAGATGAGGGACTTGTAAGGACTTGAAACCCCAAGGAGGGTTGCCTGACTAGGAGGATAATGACGTGGAAAGGAATGTAGGTTGGGTTGTTGCTAGAGGTAAACACCATGGATTCGTCCTGTAATGGTTTGAGGAAAAAGTCAACCACAATTTGGAGATTTCATACCCTTTTAGTGCTATAAAGAAATGTTCCAGCTGGATGAGGGCTCAAAAACCTCTAGATTTAATGAGATTTCAACTTTCAAATGCAGTCTCTAGTTTGCATGGAGTGAGACTTGCTAACGCAGTTGACAGCTTCTAAAAAGGCTAATACTTGTTCTGAAGAATTAGAAAAACCCTGTGGACCTCGTGTGAGCACCAGCTGGGTTCTGTGAGGTTGACACATGGTGCTTTTTCTTGAGAAAGAAAGTCAACACTGCCTGTGTGTTCACCCAGAGCAGCGGCATATCTGAGGTCAAGAGAAAGCTTGACAGAAAGTTTCATTATGGTGACTTCTATCAAAAGAGAAAAATCTGTTCACTTGAACTCTGAAGTAGGTGTTTTTAAATCTGTCTAGTTGATTTAGGACTACTTAATCTGTTGTTGTTATTGTTCAGTAGCTAAGTCGTGTCTGACTCTTTGTGACACCATGGACTGCAGCATGCCAGGCTTCCCTGTCCTTCACTGTCTCCGAGAGTTTGCTCAAATTCATGTCCATTGAGTCAGTGATGCTATCTAACCATCTCATCCCCTGTCACCCCCTTCCCTTTTTGCCTTCAGTCTTTCCCAGCATCAAGGCCTTTTCCAATGAGTTGACTCTTCACATCAGGTGGCCAAAGTATTGGAGCTTTAGCTTCAGATGATTACTTATCTACCTACTTAAATATATACTATGCCTATTCTTATGTGCTAGGCAATGTACTTGCTGCTTGAAACAAGGAAGATAAAGTTGCTGCCTTCATGGAGTTTTGGGATGAATACAAAGAAATATTTCTTTGGGTGGAGGTAATTCTAAGGCATTCATTACCTATCCTTCTGCCCTTCCAACAAGTTGCAAGTTTCAAATATAGATTGGTGCCAAGATAAACATATTTTTGAGGAATAGGGGATTTTTGAGAAGTATATTTCTCATCAGATTGATTTAATGGAAGAAAATCATTTAACTGATATAATGATATTACATTTATAATGATGATAATAATTCAGTGGGTACTTTCCATGTGCCAGATACTGTTAGGAATTTTCCATAGATTATTTCATTCAATCTTCTCAACAATCCCATATGTAGGCACTACTGTTATCTCTCTCTCTCTCTCTTTTTTTAAGAAGAAAAGTGATTTACAAAAAAGTTAGGTAACTTACTTGCCCTGGGGCATTTATAATGTACAGATGAACCAAGAACCAAGCCTACACTAAACCAAGACTCTGAAATGACAGTCTTAACTCCAGACACGCCCTGCTTCCATCAGATTCAGGCTAAGTGTCATCCATTTGTGAGGTCATTGTGGATCAGGTCTGTGAAGTCACTCTTCAGATGCTGAGGGAAGGCATTGTTGAAGGGCCTGAAAGGTCTAGTCAACCACTGTTAGGAGCATCACCTTTAATCTAGCACAGTCCTTATTTATGGCTCAATGGATGTATCATCTCCGTCTTGTCAGTGCCTCTTTGTGGAAACTCTGTCCAAGTGTCCTAGCATGTGAAAAATGGGCATAAACCTACTCAGCAGAACCCAAGTAGAAGGAAAATCTCAAGCACAATTTGCTTTCATGTCGAGTAAACATCCTACATCAAAGAGATGGAAGTTGGCTTATGAATGGCAGCTCGGAAATGGCTCATCTCTTAGCTCATATGCTGCTAAGTCACTTCAGTTGTGCCTGAATCTGTGCGATCCCATAGATGGCAGCCCACCAGGCTTCCCCGTCCGTGGGATTCTCCAGGCAAGAACACTGGAGTGGGTTGCCATTTCCTTCTCCACTCTTAGCTCATATAAATGGTACTAAATATCAGCTTGAAAAGCACCAGGGCATGTTCAGAGCATAGAAAGCTCAGATGTAATCACTTACAACTTCTCTGTATGTATGTGTGTGTGTGAGTGTGTTATTTTTTGAGTCAAGCTAAGGTCACAAATATTAAATTATTCAATTCGGCAGCACGAGATTAAGCCCATAAAATGTGTTAATGTGACACATAATTTCACAAATGGGACTTAGGATGGCTTGCTAGGATTCTCCAACATGGCAAAAATACCTATTAAGTTTTACTGCAGCTTGTCTTCAGATTGAGGTAGAATCAGCTAATAGTTCTAGAAAGAAGTGGTGGCAGAGGGAACATGGATTGGAAGTCAATGTTCCTGAGCAGTGATTTTGCTTTTGTAATTTGCTTTTCTTTCCTAACTTCTCTTCAGACATACAAGTAAGCTGTCTTATTCTTATTAATGACTTGATAATAATGTCTACTATATACTGAGTTGTATTCTGGGGAGTTAACCATGTTTTAAAGAAATAAATTTTATACAGTGCAGTAATTTAAATGTATTATTGTTATATGCCATTTATTATTCATATACTATTATTTGTTACATTGGAAACACTATACATTTTCCAAAAACTGGAAAATGAGCTACAGAAACTGGGATACATCTGCATAATAACATATCATCTAGCTGTTAAAATGATGTTAGCAAGGATTGTTTTTTTTTTTTACTAACAAGTAAAAATATTACCATGTTAAATGAATAAATTAAGTTAAAACTTGTTCACAAAATCTAATGTTTGTAAAATATCCATAGAAAAAAGACTGGGAGGACCATTCCAAAATGTTAAGATTGTCTCAGGGTTACAAGATATGGATATCAGCTTTTTTCCCTTCTATTTTTTTTTTTTTTTTTGCTATTCTTTCTGTGTTATTCATATTCTCTGTCATAAGAGTTATTTTCATCATCTCAAACCAAAGTAAAAAATCTCATTTAAGAGACATTTGAATTATTCATAAGTACCAATGGAAACTTTAATTAGCAGTCACCATTATGTTTGGGCACCTAAAGCAGTTTCAATATCAAGCAATTTTAGTACTTTCAGTAAAAGTGATTTGTTCAAAGTATGAAAAAGATATGATTTAATTATGGCCTTTTATGCAACTTCCATTTATGGCCAAAGAATGGAGAGCACCTGGATTGCACGTGGACTTCCTGGTGATCTTGCCCTGAGTGTGTGTAAGGCTAGGAGCGCCCTGCTTGCCGCTCCTGTTCTGTCTCCCTACACCTGTCTCAACTCCCCCTCCCACTGACTCTGGACCTGCTTAAAGGTCATTCTTTCAGGCAGGCCTTCCCATGCTTCTCTTCTCATTCTCCACTCCGGTCCCTCAGGAAGGTCGTTCTATTAAAAGCACCCTGCCAGCACCCTGTCTTTTTTCAGGGAGCCCTTTCTGTGATGTGATTGTATCTCCACGTGATTTCTGCCCACCCATCCTTCTGCTGAACTTGAGGCTCTATCTGGCTCCCTTTTGCTATCTGAGCACCTAGAGCAGAGTATAGCACATCAGAACTCAGTACCTATTTGTTGCATGAACAAGTGGATCCATCACATTTTAGATGCCAGATGTCAATTCCAAATGTGTAAATATCCCCATGCCACTGAAATTGTGTTTGAAGGAGAAGCCCCAGAATGGGACCATGATGGAAGCTGGATGTGGAGTGGAAAGGTGAGGGTTGTGCCTTCCTTCAGACACATTAGCAAAGAGAGTGTGTGTTAGTCTATCAACCCGATTCTTAAGTCAGAGCTGAGGTTTAATAATAGTATAGCCTTCTGCCTGAGTATGAAAGCAAACTACTTGGCTTTGCATTCCAGCTAGGCATTTACTGTATCTATGAATATGGCTTATTTAATACTCCTGTGCTGTAGTTCCTGCATCCGTATAAAGAGCTATGCCAAATCATTCAGTCGTATCTCTCTTTGTGACCCCATGGACTGTAGCCCACCAGGCTCCTCTGTCCATGGGATTCTCCAGGCAAGAATACTGCAGTGGGTTGCCATGCCTTCCTCCAGGGGATCTTCCAGACCCATGGATAGAATCCTCATCTTTTGTGTTTCCTGAATTGTCAGGCTGGTTCTTTACCACTAGTGACACCTGGGGAGCCCATAATGAGCTATAGTACCAACTAAAGTTATTGTAAAGAGAAAATGAGAGACAGCACATACAGAGCTGAACACAGCCCCGGAATACTTCAGGTGTTCATTAAGTCTCTTCAACAGCAGCAGTATTGTTATTAATAGTTTTTTAATTTTTAAAGTCGTTACCAATTTTGAGACACAAATTTCTCAATGACCACTAGATGGCATTAAGGTGAATTTAAAATATACATAGTGTGGTCCTTATTCATATCTACAAAAACATGTGGTGAAAGGCAATTTCATACATTCTGATTTTTAAGGTCAGAATTAATAACTAAGGGGTTTTCATTATTTTACATAGGAAAATCTTAGAGGGGGTCATATTTGATTCAGCTATGTTTCCATTAAGGGCTCACCAGGCTTCTTTGGTTTTTTTTCAATTAAGATGTTTACTGTTGAGTGTTCTGAGCTATGCCATAAATTAAATGGCCATCTCAGTGCACTGAAAACACGACTGCAGTTTTGCAACCACGGTGGGGGGTATACAGATAATGAACAATGTGTTAAACTCAGTGGTGAGCTGGACAGACGTTTCTGTGGGTTTCTTGAGCTGGGAGTGAAGATCATACGACTGATTATGTGTGAAGCAGATACGTGTATACAGGAAGAGCCTAGTGCATCCAGCAGGAAGTGCACTCACCACCTATGTTGCTCAAGGAAGCTGTATCGTGAGACAGAGGCCTGTTGCTTTCTCAGCTTTGCAGAATGTAATAAATGAGCAGAAAATGCAAATATATTATAAATATCCTCCTCAGCAAGCTGCAGAAAACTTAAAACTTCAGGATTGCTGATTTTTTTGTGGATTAACCCAGACATTAATCTGTGGATATGTTATCTAAGGTGTTGTAGAAGAGATATGTATTTAGAACATTCAGAAAGGAGAATAACCTCGGAGACAAGTAAACTTTGACGGGGTGGGTGGCTCACTAAGAGCAAAGAGGCACAGTGTTTAACAAGGGGGAAAAATTAGTTTTGTCATAATGGCCAATGAACCTGAGTTGGGAAACCATCCACTTGGCAGTTTTGTTCAATGTTAGAGTTGGATTGCTGAATGACCCAGCTCACATGTGAACTTCACTGGGGCAGCAAAGGCATGTGTATGGCATTCCTGAGTTTTCAATGCAGAACATAGTACTTATGGAGAGCGCTTTATGCAGTCAACAAATGTTGGTTGAATGAAGAGTAATAAAATATCCAGTCAATTAGACTAAATGAAAGAATCCTATTGGAGGTCAGCAAGCGGGACTTTTGGTCAAGTTGTTATAGCGTATTTGTAAGAAGACACTCCCCTTTCATTCCCAATATATAAGAGAATATAAAATATGAACCAAATATAACAAAAAGAGATAAAAAGGCAAGGTTAAGTTGAAAAATAAGGTAAAGGCCTATATGAACCAGAAATGGAACTCAATCACAAAGCAACGAATGAGGCTAAAGGTTTAGGATACTGGGCTCCTTTTATCCCTCAGAATAGATTGGTGAGTTTTGCTTCTGTGGAAAACAAAGTAAATGCTCTCCTTGTGGAATGGGGAATTGGGTCCAGGCTTGCACTTCCCAGGAGGTTGTAGTGGTAAAGAACCTGCCTGCCGATGGAGGAGATGTAAGAGATATGGGTTCAACCCTTGGGTCGGAAAGATCTCCTGGAGAAGGGCATGGCAACCCACTCCAGTATTCTTGCCTGGAGAACTCCATGGACAGAGGAGCCTGGTGGGCTACAGTTAATAGGGTCGTACAGAGTCAGACACGACTGAGGTGCCTTAGTACACACACTGCTTGCGTTTAACTCCCAAAGTCTGGATCAGAATTTAAGATTATATTTTAACAAGAAGAAAAGCGAATCCACTACAATCGAGATAGTCTTATAGACTTTAAAAATGTTGTTTTTTCTGTTGTTGTTGTTTGTTTTTTTTAGCAAATTTAGAAAGGAATTATCACTTATGGGGATGATTCAGATTAGCCAAGGCCCAAGACATTGATGTAAAAAAAAAATTTTTTTCTCCAAAAACCTAGAATGCAAATATAGCGAGAAATAACAGATGGCCAAGGCACTCTCTCCTTTGTGGGTACACTGCCTAGAAAGCTAAATTATAATCAGAAGTCTGCTTAGCATGAGATCAGAGCAAGAGGAATTAGTAATATAATTAAAATGATTGAAAAATTTTATGGTAGAGGTGGGCAAACTTTTTCTGTAAAGGTTTTGTCAAGACTACACAACTTTGCCATTATAATGCAAAAGGAACCATAGTTAATGGGTAAGTGAATGGACATGCCTGTGATTTAATAAAATTTTATCTACAAAACAGGATTTGGTCTATGAGCTATAGTTTATCAACCCCTGTTTTGTGGAACCAGATCCTGTATGCCTGATGTATCCCTCTCCACCATGTGGTTAGAGATACTGCATTTATACGAGCACTGCATTCTTGAATTAGGGTTTTCTTGCCCTCAGTTAAGCAGAGATGAAATTAGTGTCTGTGACTTGGCTTTTTGCAGGCCTCTGTGGTCCCCTCCTCCTCATGATTAAGACTCCTTAGGTATGATCATTCCTCCAACTAGAGTTGAGTGTTGTTGGTTTAGGAAGCTTTCTGCCTTCTTAAGGTGACTTTGGATATCTCTGTTTCAGTTTGACTCTCGGGGGATGTTTTATTTCCCAATTCTACACTGGTCCCCAGCTCTCTCTCTCTTTTTTTTTTAGCGTTTATTTCTTTCTTTTTATTTATTTATTTATTTTTTTACTTTACAATATTGTATTGGTTTTGCCATATAGCAACATGCATCTGCCATGGGTATACACGTGTTCTCCATCCTGAACCCCCCTCCCACCTCCCTTCCCGTACCATCCCTCTGGGTCATCCCAGTGCACCAGCCCCAAGCTTCCTGATTCCTTAAAAAACTGGAAATAGAACTGCCCAGCTCTCTCCTTTCTCATTTCTAAGAGATTTCTCATCATCACCCCAGATTGATGCTGCAATGGCAGCTCGTGGTGCAGATCCAAGCAAAAGGAAGTGCTGAAGCGTGGTTGTCAGTTGATGCTTAAAATGCTCATTTCTCCCAGTTGTGTGGTTTCAGGAAAACTGACTTAAGTTTTATAGCCCCCAGGGCCCTCACTGTCAGTCTGGGACCCAAAAACACCTTGGGCTGAGTCTACATTTTAAAGAAACCACACATAAAGGGCTTTTTTTTTTTTTCCCCACAAGAGTTTTTTTTTTTTACATTTTTGTAGTAATTATTCTGGTCTGATGGCCTCTGATTCCTGTCAATATGTAACTTTAGTTAGTGATGGAGGAGCAGCCATTTCTTATCCTAAGTGGTGGTATCAGAGTCTACTTTAGCAGCTTAGGATGCAGAAAGTGGGCAGACCTCCTGCGGCAGTAGCATCACCTGGGAGCCGATTAGAAATGCAGACTCACAGGGCCCCAGACCTTCTCAAGGAGAATCTGCATTTTAACAGAATCCTCAGATAATTCATGATAATAAATTTTGAACTTTAACTTATTTTGCATCTTAATAGTCTTTATTTTTTATTTTTTGGCTTTGTTTAGATATAATTGACAAAATTATAAGACATTTAAAGTGCATGTCATTTATCATAGTGATTTGATATATGCAGACATTGTAAAAGGACTTCCCCTGTCACATCTATGGCTTAATGTTAATTAGGAAACAGTGACTCCTTTTGGCTGCAGAATTAGGAAAGGCCATAAAGTTAGAGGATGTGGGGTTAATTTCTCCCGTATTTTCATTTCTTTGGGCAGATCATGAGGGTATGTGGTGGCCTTGATGGATGTGGTCATCCCAAAGTCTGTTCATAACCCAAATTATTATGATTAGATAGATGGGTTGATATATATATATTTAAATAAATTTATTTATTATAAATTTATTATCAAATATTTATAAATTTAAATATATTTATACACACACACATATATATATTCTTTCCCTTATTGGTTATTATAAAATGTTGTGTATAGTTCCTTGTGCTACTGTAGGTCTTTGGTTATCTATCTCATATATAGTAATGTGCATATATTAATCCCAACCACCTAATTTATCCTTTGCCCTTTGGTAACCATAAATTTGTTTTCTGTGCAATCTTAAATTTTTTAAAAAAGGCTTCCTAAGTGACTCTAATCAGATTGATTATATTCTTTGCAGCCAAAGATGGAGAAGCTCTATACAGTCAGCAAAAACAAGATTGGGAGCTGACTGTGGCTCAGATCATGAACTCCTTATTGCCAAATTCAGCCTTAAATTGAAGAGAGTAGGGAAAACCACCAGACCATTCACATATGACCTAAATCAAATCCCTTATAATTATACAGTGGAAGTGACAAATAGATTCAAGGGACTAGATCTGATAGAGTGCCTGAGGAACTATGGATGGAGGTTCATGATGTTGTACAAGAGGCAGTGATCAAGACCATCCCCAAGAAAAAGAAATGCAAAAAGGCAAAATGGTTGAGGAGGCCTTACAAATAGCTGAGAAAAGAAGAGAGGGTAAAGGCAAAGGAGAAAAGGAAAGATATACCCATTTGAATGCAGAGTTCCAAAGAATAGCAAGGACAGATAAGAAAGCCTTCCTCAGTGCAAAGGAATAGAGGAAAATAATAGAATGGGAAAAACTAGAGATCTCGTCAAGAAAATTAGAGATACCAAGGGGACATTTTATGCAAAGATGGGCACAATAAAGGTCAGAAATGGTATGGACCTAACAGAAGCAGAAGATATTAAGAAGAGATGGCAAGAATACACAGAAGAACTATACAAAAAAGATCTTAATGGCCCAGATAACCAGGATGGTGTGATCACTCACCTAGAGTCAGACATCCTGGAATGTGAAGTCAAGTGGGCCTTAGGTAGCATCACTACAAACAAGGCCAGTGGAGGTGATGGAATTCCAGTTGAACTATTTCAAATCCTAAAAGATGATGCTGTGAAAGTGCTGCATTGAATATGCCAGCAAATTTGGAAAACTCAGCAGTGACCACAGGACTGGCAAAAGTCAGTTTTCATTCCAATCCCAAAGAAAGGCAATGCCAAAGAATACTCAAACTACCGCACAATTGCACTCATCTCACATGCTAGCAAAGAAATGCTCAAAATTCCCCAAGCCAGGTTTCAACAGTGCGTGAACTGTGAACTTCCAGATGTTCAAACTGGATTTAGAAAAGGCAGAGGAACCAGAAATCAAATTGCCAACATCCGCTGAATCATCAAAAAAGCAAGACGAGTCCCAGAAAAACATCTAGTTCTGCTTTATTGACTATGCCAAAGCCTTTGTGTGGATCACAATAAACTGTGGAAAGTTCTTAAAGAAATGGGAATACCAGACCACCTGATCTGCCTTTTGAGAAATCTGTATGCAGGTCAGGAAGCAACAGTTAGAACTGGACATGGAACAACAGACTGTTTCCAAATCGGGAAAGGAGTATGTTAAGGCTGTGTATTGTCACTGTGCTTACTTAACTTATATGCAGAGTCCATCATGTGAAATGCAGGCTGGATGAAACACAAGCTGGAATCAAGATTGCTGGGAGAAACGTCAATAACTTCAGATATGCAGATGACACCACCTTTATGGCAGAAAGCGAATAAGAACTAAAGAACCTCTTGAAGAAAGTAAAAGAGGAGAATGAAAAGTTGGCTTAAAGCTCAACATTCAGAAAACAAAGATCATGGCATCCGATCCCATCACTTCATGGCAAATAGATGGGGAAAGAATGGAAACAGTGACAGACTGTATTTTCTTGGGCTCCAAAATCACTGCAGATGGTGACTGCAGCCATGAAAGTAAAAGACGCTTACTCCTTGGAAGAAAAGCTATGACCAATCTAGACAGCATATTAAAAAGTAGAGACATTACTTTGCCAATAAAGGTCCATCTAGTCAAAGTTATGGTTTTTCCAGTAGTCCTGTATGGATGTGAGAGTTGGACTATAAAGAAAGCTGATGCTGAAGAATTGATGCTTTTGAACTATGGTGTTGGAGAAGACTCTTGAGAATTGCTTGGACCGCAAGGAGATCCAACCAGTCATTCCTAAAGGAGATCAGTCCTGGGTGTTCATTGGAAGGACTGATGGTGAAGCTGAAACTCCAATACTTTGGCCACCTGATGTGAAGAACTGACTCATTGGAAAAGACCCTGATTTTGGGAAAGATTGAAGGTGGGAGGAGAAGGGGATGACAGATGATGTGATTGTTGGATGGCATCACCGACTCATTGAACATGAGATTGAGTAAGATCCAGGAGTTGGTGATGGTCAGGGAGGCCTGGCGTGCTGCAGTCCATGGGGTCACAAAGAGTCAGACACGACTGAGCGACTGAACTGAACTGAACTAAGGCAAGAAGAAGATGGCAGAGTAAGGGGATGGCATGAGAGGGAGGGTTTATGATCTCACTGTGGCCTTACCTGTGGGTAGGTTGGTGGGGGAATGTTAAAGATGCTGATCTGTTTCTATGGTAAATGGAACATAGAGCCAAGCCAAGTGGAACCCATTCAGGGTGTACCTTCTGTTGACCTAAAACAAATAGCCTACCAGATATTTCTGCAGCAAAGATCGATTTTTTTGGGGATCAGCAGAGAACTGAAATTCAGGGCCTGCAACCATGATAAGTCCCCCTCAGGCAAAGGATAAACTTTGCCTGAGTTTATCAGTTTTTTTTACTTCAAAGTCACCTTTAGGCCTCAGAGAACCTAGCATGATAATCCCTTGTGTTACCTCTTGGTTACGCCTATAACATCTAGAAGAATAAACAGGTACAAGTGGTTAACTGAAAGAAAAGACTCATACTACCACCTGTTGACAACATAGTCTGAAGGATGGTGCAAAACGTGTGGCTGTCCCCTGTCCCACTTTCCTTCTCATAAGGTTGCCAATTTACAGAATCTGTCACTTTCGCTGATTGGGAGTCCCTTCTTCTACTGATTCCCATCTTTTGTCTGTCCTTCTGTAGGTTTTCCTCCTCTTTTTTAATATTTCTGCACAAATTCCTCTCCCTCCCAACTCTGATGTCTAGACTCCATCTTAGAGGTGGTTCTCAGTGTCATGATAATCATTGGCTGTCTCCTGGAAGGGTGGGTATACGGCTATGTCTGTTGAAAGAGTAAGCTTTAGGCATTCAGAGTCTTCACAGAGACTAGTGCAACTCTTTTGTGGGTTCTCCATGTTTAATTTAGCTGAGTTACTCTACTCATCCCCATAGTTTTCTCTTCACCCTCTCATATCAAAGACTCTCTCCACTAGGAAAGATGTGAGAAGAAAAGAAGTGCATGGCAGGAAGGAAAATATTGTTTAACATCTTTAGGTTGCTAAGGGAACTAGCTATCACATGGAGGGAAAAGACAGCAAGGTTGCTGTCTGATTCTGAGGACAAGAGGTTGAGAAGTAGTATTTCCCTAATTCTGAAGCACTTTGGAAATTGATGTCACATTATTTTGCCCACTTAGCTCTAATACTGGAGTGCTTAAAACCTATTATAGTGAAACCTGTATCTTCTTCAACACTTTAAGGGGAAGTCTTACAAATTTTTTGCTTTCTGGGGCTTATATTTATATGGTAACATTCCCTTTAAGAGGAACTCAGAGATAGGTTGAAAGGAACTCCAGACTGAAGTCAAGGTGAAATAAAGCTTTCTATGAGGAGGAATTATTCATAGACCTCATAATTGACAATCTTGTGCAAGATAATTGGAACATCATTTTAGACACTCTTTGTGACTTGATTGAATTTTATTTGGATCTAAGCATTCAGCCTGAAGGTACGCTGAAAGTATAATTCTGTTTGAAATAAAAGTTAAAGGAATTTTTGGGTAAAAATTTGGAGGTAAAAAACTATAGATGCTGGTGGGCACAGAATCAGGGACAGGAATTATGCCAGTACAAATAACTCACATATATGCTGGCCCTGAGATTTTAGAAAAATCCTTTTTACAAAGGAAAAAAGATAAACTAAGCAAGGAAATTTCCCTTATAATATAAGAAGCATATATATCATGGCCAGCAAATAGTCAATATGACTGTGCTCTTCCCTCCAACCTGTACCCCAAAAGGCATTGCTAGTTGATCAAGACTCACTTTTCCACAAAGCATACAACTGGTCTTGCAGTGATCACTACAGTTTTCCAAGTAGCCAGGGAGAATCACATAATTTGCTATCTGAGATTATCTGAGATACAATGTACCTTCCTTGATAACTTCAGTCACCAAAGAAGGCTCTCAGGTAGACTTGAAATCCCTTGTCCAAATGTCAGAGAAACATTGTAAAATGTCATAGGAGAAAGAGAAGATAAGGTACACAGAAAGTCTTAGTTTAAATCAGATCTGATTCTTTTACATAGCTGATTGAATATTATTTATTCTCAACTTGAAAGAAACTGCTCCTATGTCATTCAAAGAGGGCCCAAACTGAAAACTGAAGTCACTAAATACTCCCACATTCTAGACAGAGATGCAAATGAATGCCTAGAGTTGAAGCAGAAATTTCATAGGGTTTTTGCTTTATGGGGTTTTTTTATGAAGGAGTAGTCAAATCAGCCCCATTACCCCTAATCACCACTGCCTTCCTGGTCTGTGAAAGAAGCCTGGGGTGAGGAAAAGCATCATCACAGTCCTTTGAAATATGGGGAAATTCTCCCTCTCCTCCCCAGAATGGGGTGGGGGGGTGCACTCCAAGAGATCATCTGCAAAGAGAGTTGGTGTTTTGAAGAAGGAAAGGCTGGATTACTCTTGTTCCTCATTGTGACAACTTGCTCTTATGTTTCTCTGCCTGTCTGAGGAGGGGAAGTAAGACCTGCAACAAGGAGGTGGGTTGAGAGATGGGATGGCAGTAGAGTGCCTGCTGCTGACCCTTGGTATGTCAAGGAAGCGTGAGTTTTCCAAGGGTTGGGAAGACACAACAGAAGGTAGTTTGGTCAAGTTTGTTTGTCCTCAGCAAGAAGGGATGCTTTCTGGGTGTAGGAACCTCAGCAGCATAGGCTGTGATATTGACCACTGGTGGGAGACACTGGAGCAATGATGAAAGAGGTTGAACCAGAATTAAAGTTTCCATGTTTGGGACTCTTCAGTGGGAGGCTCCACAGGGCCCTCCAGAGAAGCCTGAAACGTACAACACAAGATATTCATCGTTCAGAAGCCAACTCTACAGAAGACACTGGTTGTCAGAGTGTTAGTATAAGAAAAGAAAGTCAATAAGAATAGAAAAGAGCCCACCCTTATGACTCACGAGAAGACATTTACCTTTTCCAATGTGGTGGCCAGCCTTCAGGACGGGCTTCTTATATTTCTTCTCTTTTGTTCTCTATCCTCCAACCTCTCGCCACTCTCTATCTACTTTTCTCTTTTTTCTATTGTCTAGAGCATAGAGAAAGATAGGGATTCCTGGATTCCGTGGCTTTTGTGTTGAGTAGGATCAATTTGCAGATAATTGTAGCTATGAGTGTGAGAGTTGGACTGTGAAGAAGGCTGAGCGCCGAAGAATTGATGCTTTTGAACTGTGGTGTTGGAGAAGACTCTTGAGAGTCCCTTGGACTGCAAGGAGATCCAATCAGTCCATTCTGAAGGAGATCAGCCCTGGGATTTCTTTGGAAGGAATGATGCTAAAGCTGAAACTCCAGTACTTTGGCCACCTCATGTGAAGAGTTGACTCATTGGAAAAGACTCTG